>NC_054376.1:86485995-86817245 GCF_017654675.1 Xenopus laevis
GGGATATGTGTGTGGGGGGCATTTGTATAATGGCCTCTGCTGTAATTTCTCTTGGCCCAAGGCCCAGGGTATTCACAAGCCACATTTCCATTCCTAGTTACAAGATACTTCAGTCTGTGGAGTTTTATCAATTTTAATTCTTATTTCGTCCATGTGTCCTCCCTCACAACCCTAAATAAAAGATCGCCCCTCCCCAAGGTCATTACTGTAGAATAAACATTCAGAAAACTGATTGCAAAATTATATTTCCTAAAAGCCATGACTGCAAAATGAGATTATTTGCTATGAAAATGAGCATGGGGCACAGTTCCTGGAAGAGTCTAAATGCAAAGATAACAGTTTTACCTGCTCATATGAGTCACTAAATGATTCATTGCTTGTAACAACTGTGAATAATGAGTCATCTGTATTTAGAGGATAGAATGTTCTGGCTCATGGCCGAAGGTGATTGAGGGTGGACACTTTAATAGAGGTCTCATATAAATCAACAGGTTAACCAAACAGAACATTACCCAATTAATACCTATACAATTAACAATGAGAGTCAGTATTTATGTTTTCCACGCCCATGTATGATACAGAAGAAAGTCTCTGATATGTTTTAAAAAAAAAAAATGTATTCTTTATTGGTTCTCTCTTCATCATTATAAATAATCTTGAAACATTCTGTAGATGTGAAAATAGTGTTTTATGGAATGGAAAAGGCTACTACAAGGTTTCAGGAAATGCTTTGTGATTATAACAGGAGATTGATTGCTTTGTATCCTATGAAGTGACACAGGATTCAGGTCATTTGTAAGAAAACCCCAGATCACACACATGCTGCTTGACAGCAGTTTAAGGTAAATTGATTGAGCTGTCATACTCAAGCAAGATAGAATATGTTTCCATCAAATGTTTTGTTTATTTATTTTGCATTTATCTATGTACAATTAAAGTCTGAAAGCTAACATAAACAATGCAAAGTCATTCAAGTTGGGTCATCTGGACCTTTTATTGGGTACAGGTATGCAACCTCTTATCCAGAATGCTCTGGACCTGGCATTAATTAGATAAGGTGGATTTTCGTAATTGGGATCATCGTAGCTAACTACAAAAACAAGGTACTGTTTTATTGAAGGAAAAAAAGGGCATTATTTGAAAAAAAATAATTTTCTGATTAAAATGGAGTCTGGATAATGGGTTCTGTATAACGTAAAACGAAAAGCAATCAAGATTATCGCTCAAAAATTATTAAAAAGAATGAAAAAAGGACACTGCTGATAAGAGTAAAAAAAATGAAAAGCTATTCTTATCCCTTGTTAATACTAAGGAAACACTTTAAAATAGACTACATTATTTGAAGGAAAGCAAAGGTTCAGAAATTTAATTATTAAGCCTATTTGCTAAATCAAATTAAGCAATTAAACATGTTATTGAACATAAAACCAGTACTGATATTAAAGCATAAATGTGAAGCATAATGATTCCTCTATACATAAAGCTCACCTTAGGGTGGTATACAGTGCAGGTGCAGGTCAAAAAAAGAATATTAAAGAGGTGATTCACCTTCCAGTTAACTTTTAGTATGTTACAGAATGGCCAGTTCTAAGCAACATTTCCGCTGGTCTTTATAATTTATTTTTTTTATGTTTTTTTTAATTATTTGCCTTTTGCTTCAGATTATTTCCAGCTTTCAAATGGGGGTCACTGACCCCATGTAAAAACGATCTGTAAAGCTAAAAATATATTGTTACTGCTACTTGTAATTAGTAATCTTTCTTTTCAGGTCCTTTCCTATTCATATTCCAGTCTCTTATTCAAATCACTGCATGGTTGCTAGGGTAATTTAGATCCTAGCAACCAGATTGCTAAAATAGCAATCTGTAGAGATGTTGCATAAAAGGTTAAATAACTAAAATAACACAAATAAGAAAAAATTTAAATCCAATTGCAAATTGTCTCAGAATATCACCCTCTACATCATTAAAAGTTAACTTAAAGGTAAACAACCCCTTTAAAGGGGACCCTTCACCCAAAAAAAATATTCAAAATCCTATTTTATCATGTTAGTCAAGCAAAATGAACTTTAATTACACTGTATAAATTATGTGAATCTTGTTTCCCTCAGTCCAGGAACTCATAATTATAGCAAGCAGGCAGGAGCCATTAAGGCAAGCCTTCCATCATCTCAGAATCTTGTTTGTGCACCAAAACGGGGGGCCCAATGTCCATCCCCATGCCCTGGCTACACAATTAAATGGTTAAGGAACTGGGAGAATGTAGGGAGTGCAGTGACATTTAGTAAGTGCTGAATAGAAAGTGAAAGTAATTGCCTGCCCTGCCTCTATGTCTAAGGCATAGAGGAGGGGGCAGACAATATTTGATTGACAGCTGATATTTTTAAATGAGTTTACAACAGCTATGAATACTTAAATAAAAAAAAAATTTGGATTTTATATTTAATTTGAAAAGGACTTTCATTATACAGATTTTTATGTCTGGGTGACTGGTCCACTTTTGCAAAGAAAATGCAAAGAGATAAACCTAAACTGCTAAAGGTATGGAAGGTTATGAGGAAACAATTGATTTGTTTTTTCTGGAGAAGAGGTGCTGTTAATGGGCAGTGGTGTCACTGGGCCAAGGTGCTAGATGTGCACCCGGTCCCCTGCCATCCCCCCACCCCTTCAGACTTGCACACGTAAGAACCCCCTTAGCTCCTACTGCTGAGTTCGCCCACCCCTGCAAGGCTGCACCCCTGGTATTTATGCCACTGGCAATGGGACATTAAAATTTTCACACAGAATGAACAAAGATAAGGAGGACTCTCATTTAAAGAAAGAATGCAACAGTATCTTTGGACCTTGTCTTTGTGGGATTCTCTGATAACCATGTGTCTACTGTTGTTCTTGATATGTTTTTTACGGTAGAAAGTTATGAATCAATATGCAATTTCCATAAACACATGTATCAAATTCTAGCAGCCAGTGTAACAATCAAGTTATAAATACCTTTCCCTTATGTGACCTTTTATATATGTGCCATTACTAGCAATTTAATAGTCTGGACCTAAGAGACTAAGCAGTCCTCAATCCACAGTTTTTACTAGTAACTTTTCCATATTTTGCATCAACTATGGGAATATCAGTGGCCTTTTTTCGCTTATTTTGAATATCATGGTTTCAAATATATGCCTACAGTATTGAAATACTCAACAAGAAGGACCTTTTATTTTCTACCCCAGTCGAGGTAGTGAAATTTGCAGTGTACATGTAATTAAGCACCATGAAAATGTTCAGCTGCAAAATAGACAAAGTAGTACAGTAATTTTCAAATACACTATGCATACTTTATGCATGCAAAAACACTAGAGACAAGAGTACATTGAAGCAAAGGCAGTACTTTTAGCGCCATAATTAAAACAGAATAAAATTGTTGGGAAGAATAAAACTATATAAATGCACTAAATATTAACATATAAAACTTGCAGAATCCACGGAATTATCCAGCAGTACAGCTTGTTCAACAGTGAATTTAAATTATGTTTATAGGACAGACAATAAAAGCTGGTTATTGCTGAAGCGGAGGAAACGGGAAGTTATACTTTATGTAGAAAAATGGTTGCAGTGAATCTCAATGCTTTCCCTAAAATGTATCTATGGAATATGACAAACGTGTGGCTGTGTTGGTTCCAATGAAAGCATGTTTACAATGAAAGTTTTATAAAGCAGTGAAAATAGCTCTTACCACAGCCAAGTCGTCTTGTTCATAAAACTGATTCAGAATTGCTGACAGCGAATAAAACCAGTGAAAATCAATAAAGCCTAATGCTTAATAAGAGTGAAAGTGTTATATTTCCATTACACCCACGGCTCTTCATAAAGATTAAAGCATGCCGTATTCTGTATTTATAAAAGGGAATGCTACTAGACTTTTACACAGTAATGTATTTGTTTAATAAGATGATACGGATGTGCTTCATTGTTTATGTGGTTATTCAGTTTGGCTACTTTTTCAGTTTGGTTTATTCAATGGGCTACCATTTCACCTGATGTTTTATACTTTATATTTATACTGTACTGTCGTTTATAGTACACTATCCTTATGATTTAAGCTCTTGTAATGGATTATGGTGTTTTCTGGGGGTGTGGACTAGGAACTGTTAAACATCAGTTGTGGTGCTACTTCCACACTTACCTTTGCCTTGTAAACATGGAAAGGAATGAAACTAGTGTCATTCCTAAAGTGAGATTAGAAACAGGCAGACCATGGTCAGGCAGACAAGTTCCTTGGATGTCATTGCTACATCAAGTTGTATCACATACTCACTAATGGGTCTTGCTCACTTGTTCTGCAGATGGCAGTTGTTCAGTGGTGCATCAAGTGCAAGACTGTTAAATTTACATAAAGCTATTTCATTGACTGTGTTACTTTGACTGACAGACTTTAATAACATCTAAATGAGACACGCCGAGGCCAGGAAAACTGGGACTTGGTGCTTTGAAAATATAAGTGAAACACATGTAGAACATAGATAAACAATTAATGTGTCTGGCTACAGAAAACTGTTGAGATTTTGTTGGAAAAAAATTAAACAAAGGATCTTGTTGCGGAAACTGAATGGTGAGATGACATAATATGCTCTGACAATATTGTCAGTGTGTGTATGAGCCATCATGCTAAAAGGCATGCTGAGATTGTTAGTACGGGAGGAACCGAAACACCCGACTAAGGCCAGAAGCAGATATCTGTCATTAAGGTAGTCAGTTTATTCAGCTGCTACATTGTTATTCTGTGAGGCTGTTTATAGCCTGTTGCTGTTTTAATAGTCAAGAGCCTTGCCCAAAAGGCACAAGGAAAAAAATTGCAGTTGTTGAGTAATATATTGCGAGTACAGGGAGTCCTTGAGTTACATACACCCAACTTACATATAACTCACACTTACAAATGGAGGCTATTACAGTAACATACTATGGTTTGCTTGACTTTTATTAGCATTTAGCTTTAATAAACCACCTGCCCCAATCCCCTCTGGCGTGTGTTGTCTACTGCAGAGCACAGAAAGGTAAAAATCAATACTATGTTAAGACAAACATCTGTCTAAGTTGCATTTAATAAGTAAATGTATACAGTATGTGTCAACTTACATACACATTAAATTTAAATGAAAATTTAATATAAGCTCCGGAATACTGAGATAAGAAACTTTGTAAATACAATCAATGAAAAATTCTGCATTGTTTATGGTGTAATCAAGTTTATGTTCACTATCCCTTTCTCAGCATTTGTTCCTCTTCATTCTGTCTTCATGCAGGAGTTGGGTGTCAGATAGTCATTGACAGTTAGATCCAATATTTTTATAGGCAGGGCTTCCTTTCCTAGCAGATGAATTATAGCTCAATCAAATAACTGATTCCAGTACAAACAAAACAACGAAATAACTGGCCTTTGCACAAATTCTGCATGTAGAGAGACAGGATTTCTGGTGATTTTAATAGTGAACTCTAATATATCTTCTAGGCAAAATGAGCCCCCCTATAAGATATACTGAATCTCACTGTCAATTATTTTCTGACACCCAACTCCTGCATGAAGACAGAATAAAGAGAAACAGATGCTGAGAGAGGAATAGTGGAAATTAACTTGATTATTTTAGAAACAGTACAGAATATTTAATTGATTGTATTTAGAAATAGCGATGGGCGAATTTATTCGCCAGGTGGGAATTTGCGCAAAACTGTTGTGAAAATTCACTAGCGTCAAAAACAAGACGCCGGCGACGTTTCGCAAATTTTTTGCCATTTCGCAGGAAATTGGCAAATTTTTCAGCAAAAGACGCCCCAAATTCGCCCATCACTAATTCATTATGCTTAAGTTTATATTCAATTTTCATTTTCACAATAGTTCTCCTTTAAGAACAAACCTACAGAATAGTGATGGGCGAATCTGTGAGAAACATTTGTGAAACCCATTGATGTCAATGGGAGTCAAAATAATTTTGACGTGCGTCAATTGTGACAAGCATCAATTTTGACACGAGCAACAATTTTTATACGATGTACCCCTTGTTTGTATGTTCCCTCTGTCTCCAGCTGCTTTTTATTGTCCTTTGTGCAAGGGACAATACAAAATATGTGTTGCCAATTAGTGCACTGGTGTTTTATGCAGCAAACACGGGAAGAAGACTTAATGGAATAATTTGTTGAACATATACTGACTGATATTATCATTCATTATTCATTCAATATAGTATTATTGTAAGACGTGCCGGGAGATTGCCGGCTTCTCTTACCTCCCGGCGTGTCTCTCTGAGATTGTTGGTGCGCACGCGCGCATTTCGTCACGTCATTTCGTAATAATGTCCCTCTTTTAAAAGGCCAATCTCCATTTTGGAAATTGCCCAAGCTGGTTCCAGTTTTACTGGTACTGCTGGAGCGTTTTGTTTGTGAATTGAATTCCTGGTTTTGACTTCTGCCCGACCCTTGACTACGATTGCTGCCGCCTGCCTTGAACCCTTTGCCTGACTCTGACTACGTCTTCTCTAGTTCCCTGCCGGTACCCCGCTTATGGATTTGTTACGCACTTCCTTGTTGGATTCCACAGCAGAAAGCCTGGGGCCCCAAAAGGGCGTCAGTGAACACCGGAACTCATAGGGTGGACCTGTGTGTCCTAAGGTACTTTCGCTGAACAAGGTTCCTGATAACGACATTGTTACAATTATAACATGAACCATATACCAATATGATTTTCTGTCTGTAATGTAAAGGCTTCAAGAGTAGCACTGGGTCTTTTTCAATAGCTCGCTGAGTAATTCCTCAATACTAAAAGGCTAGGAATAGATGGGGCTGAAAACAGAATCCCTTTAACATCCAGAAGCCTTGTGTTGACTCTGTTGAGAACACCCTCAGCAAATTTTGTTTCTGAATGCAAAGTCTTGCAAAATCAGGTGAATGTGTTCGAGCCGGAGCCGACATAAGGCTTCCAGACACAAACAAAGAAGAGAATTCTGCTAGCGGTCAAGCTGATTTCAGCCCCATCTGGCCCTAGCCTAAAGCGGTATCTATCCATGCACTGGTACCACCTACATGGTGTCTTCTAATGATCTGTGTTTGCTTTGTATATATCGTTTTCTCACCACTTCTACTCATGGATTTTTGCATCTTAGTTTCTATATTTTAAGACTGCATCTCTGCCTTATAAATATAATATATATAAATCTACATTGGTGCTGCCACAAGAAGTGTTGAAACCTAAAAGGACTTCAGTGAACAGCTGTATTAATGCAGGCTTGCCTTTCCCAATGGTATTCAGGTTGTCATTAGAAGATGATCTAAAATGAGAAAAAGCAATCATACAAACAGAAAAAAAAACATTTATTCTAAGAAATAAAAAAATATCAATGCCAGGGGGTAATTTTGTTGGGAATTGGAACCTTTGCAATTTAGCATGCTTGATTTTCATAACACAGAGGTGGATGCTAATTTCTGTCATGTTTCAGTGAGCAGAAAGGCGTATTTACTTGAGAGCTGTGCACTTCTTATATTTGATGAAAATGTTGTGGGACAGAATAGTTTTCAGTCAGGTACAAGTAAAGTCAGCTTATTTTAAAGTCAATTTACTGTATATTTCCCTTGTCTTTGAAAATCAGCATAGAGTGCACTGTCTATGAACTGGCCTTTGCAGAAAAAGGAAAATGTTCCTAACCAATAACTGCAGAGAAGGCCATTACTCTGAGGGGTCAGAAAGCTGCTTTTGTGCACAAAACCAAGTTTATTGTCAAAAGAATATTATAGTATATCAAACATACATTCTCTCTATCAGCTTTATAAAATCCATTTAACAGAACCAGTGATATGTAAAGTTGCTTACAGAATGAATTCTGTAAAAACAGTATAAATATGTATAATCTTTTAAATTACTAGTGCTTATTTCAGAAAGGAAGATTTCATATCACAAAATCAATTATGACAAGAAAATGAATACTGGGTATTAGAAAACTTATAGTTTCGTTTCCACAAAATTTGTCAAATTACTGAACCAATGAGAAGCAAAAGTACTTATCAACAAATAACAAGCAGTTTTTAATTGAAGTCCATGTACTGGCCTTCTTTACGCTATTGTAATTAGTTCTGCATTGGAAATTGTACCAAATGGGTGACAAATATAATGATGTATTGACAGAATGATTCTAGCACAAACTGATATAAGGGGTCACTATGACTTCAAGCAGAGTATGCTTTCTTAGAGATTTAATGTTATTGAGAACTTGTTATGTTTTGGGTAGCCGAGGATGAGTAGAGTATAATAGTAATAGTAATAGTAATTTATTAGCAGAGACTCATGAAGCCATTATACAATAGTAACTTTCACTTTTAAGCTAACAGGAAGTATGCACAGTATAAGTCTGGGCACAGTGACATCTACAGGCTATTTGTATAAACACCACATATTCCCCCTATAGTAGGAAAACATTTGGGCAAATGTAATAAACCACAACAATGCATCTTAAAGCAATAATATACATTATTCACATCACATAGTCCCAGGTCCATGCAGGTTGTTTTCTGATTGTCTCAGTACACCTTATAGGTTCACTTTATTCAGGCCCATTGCAGTTCACATCAGGAGTAGGAAAATGTCCTTCATCAAATAGACCTTCTCCAAATTCATATCTAACAGGAGCAAGACGACTTGCATTCCATATGCATCCATCAGACAGTTCATATGTGTATGGTCCTCGCTGGCGTCTCACTTCAAGTGGTGTAGTAAATTTAGATTGTCCTTGTTTCACTATTCCTGGTTTCTTAATTCTGACTAAAGATCCAGGCTGAAACTGTACTTCTCTGGCACCACGTTTTCTGTCAGTATAAGCCTTGCATTTAGCTTGTTGACGTTTCACAATGTCAGCAGTAGATGATTTTGTAGGTACAGTAATTTGTGGAAGTTTGGTGTCTGCAACATGTAACTTAGTGCGCATCTGTCTGCCATGTAATAATTCAGCTGGAGATGATTGGGTTGTTGCATGGTGCGTTGCTCTTTAGTTATGTAGGAACTCTGTTGTAAATACTTTCCAAGATTTCCCAGTAAGATTTGCTGTCTGTAGTGCTTCTTTCAGACTTCTGTTGAATCGCTCGATTTCTGCATTTGCTTGTGGATAATACACTGAAGATTTCCTATGCACAATATTCCTCTCTCTCAGAAAGGATTCAAACTCAGATGAAACAAACTGTGGTCCGTTGTCTGATATTAACTCCTTTGGATTACCTTCTCTGCTGAAGACTCTAGACAGAAATGTTATTACTATAGCTGATGCTATATGAGAAACAAATGCAATTTCAGGCCATTTACTGTAATAATCTATCAAGGTTATAGCTAATCTGCAGTCTATAGGAGCATCTGTAAAAGGACCGACAATATCAATAGCAAGTTTTTTCCATGCTGAATCAGGAAATGGTACTGGTTTTACATCTGGTCTCACCTTAACTTTGTGTACAAAGTTCTTTGCACAGCCCAATGAAGTGTTGCTTTGTGGTGAAATTTTAGACACTGGCTGTATGGCAGGCACTGGTGCTGTAGTAATGAGACCATCAATTAATTGTAGGTTTAATGCAGCAAAGAGATCCTGTCATGGTCGGCACCCTAAACCAGAACTAATGCCAAGCTCCCTGGTCTCGGCTCGGCTTCACCAGTAGTGTGACCGCCTTTGACTTCGGGAGGAGCCCTCAGCGTACTCAGATGCCACCTGGACTCTTCGAGAGGAGCAAAGCGAGGAGTTCTGGCAAGCAAAGGGGCACGACTGTTGTAAAAGTCAATTAGGCCGATGGTCACGGTACAAATGGAGCAGGCAAGAGAATCGTCAGACAGGCAGGATCGAGGCAGGCAGATATCGAGAATCGTCAGGCAGGCAAGGGTCAAACCGGGTTGTCAATCAAGTGATTTAGCAGGAAGAGTTGTCGAAGGCAGGCAAGGGTCGGGTTCCAGAGATCAGAATAGTCAAACAGGCAGGCAGGGGTCAAAACAGATAATCAGGATCAGATTCAAACGGAATAGCAATAGCTAACAGCACCAGGAACAAATCCTATCACGGGCAATGACAAACAGTGGAAATGCCCCTTTAATACTTTCAAATTTGGCGCCATTGCGAGCTGACGTCACCACGTCAGCGTGCATGCGCCTTTAAACCCAGAAGTGCGCGTGCGCGCGGCGTGCAGCGCGGCGGGCGTCCCTGCCGTCCCCCCACTAGACTACCAGGGTAAGATTTCCTTACAGATCCCTTCCAAGTATAGCAGTACCCTTATTCACATGTAAAAGTAACATTTTGCAGTATTTGATTCAAATTGTACAGTCACTGGCAAGCAACCAAGCAAAGGGATTGGATCATTTAAGTAACTGACCAGTTTCAGGGCAGGTGCAACAAGCGGATCTTTTGCAAAGTATTTCAAGAAAATATCCTTTGGTAGTATTTTTTTGGATACTTCGACCATTGAATAGGATACTACAACTTCGAATTTACTTCGTCTTCGTTCGAATATTCGACCATTCGATAATCGAAGTACTGTCTCTTCAATACTTCAATACTTCGCCAAATTAAACCTGCAGAAGTGCTATGTTAGCCTATGGGGACATTGTACAACATTTTTGGTTCGATCGATCGCTAAAATCGTTCGAATTGTTCCATTCAATCTTTATTCGATCACAGGATTGCCAAATGTACTGAAAATTCGATGGTCGAATTTCGAAGTTTTTTGTACTTCGAAATTCGACCCTTGATAAATCTGCCCCTTAAAACTGTGACATTTGTAGTAGTGACTTCATGAACGTCTTTAGCAGAACTACGGCAGATCTCAGAAAAATGTCCTACTTTTGTGCATTTGCGGCACCGTTTAGCTTTTGCAGGACATGTAACATGATTTGCAGTGTGTTGTGTTGAACCACAGCGAAAGCAGTATTTTCTATTTGTATTTTCTGTATGGTTTTGTAGTGTAGGTGAATCCCTTTCCTTAGCACTGTATTTTGTCTGTGACTGTGCATTATTAGGCCACAGTGTTGAATTCACAATCTTTACATTCCCAGCAGTTCCCTGACTGAGAGTTTTAGCCTCTGCCACTGCTGTTTCAATTTGGCTAGCAACTAATGTGAGGTGAGTTTGTTTTTTCCACTATTTGGTCTTAGCATTTCATCTGTTAGATTCCAAAACTCACAGGTAACAACCAGCTCTCTCAAAGCTGCTACAAATTGTTTTGTGGATTCGCCATTACGTTGTCCACGTTGGCGGAATTTATATCTTTCAGCAACCACATTTACTCTTGGCACAAAAAAGGTCTTTATTGCAGTAAGTGCAGTTGCAGTAAGTGCAGTTTCATAAGTATCATCAGGTAATGGTAATGTGTAGAATATATGCTGTCCCTCTGCTCCCAGGCAGTGAATAAGTAAAGCACGCTTTCTAGCAGCAGAGATCTCCCCTTGGTCAGCAGCAATAATGTAATTTTCAAACATACGGATCCAAGCAGTAAAAGGTATGGTAGGCTCACCAGGGTTTGGAAGAAAAGGTGCAGGCTGCTGCAGAGGTAGAAGAGCCATCTCAACGTCAATCTGTTTTGGGTAGCTGAGGATGAGTAGAGTATAACAGTGCTTTATTAGCAGAGACTCGTGCAGCCATTATACAACAGTAACTTTCACTTTTAAGCTACCAGGAAGTATGCACAGTATAAGTCTGGGCACAGTGACATTTACAGGCCATTTGTATAAACACCACAGAACTGATTTGTGGAAATGAAATATTATATATATTAAGTATAACTTAAAATATGGGTCCCATACCTGTGTTTTTATTTGAAAAATTATTTTACATAATTAAGCCTGTATGTAACTTTATATGTACATAAATCTTATACATTTTAGAGACAAAATTCAGTTTGTCATATTATAGTACCCTTTTAGCGACAAATATATATTATAAGTTCCATTTGACATAATTCAAAATTGAGTAACTTTACAGAATTCATTTAACTTTACCCTTTTTACAACAAAATTTTCTGTTTTAATTTTTTTTGGAAATGTTTTACCAGTGTATATGGATACAATTACAAATGTTACCTGAGAGAAATTCAATCTGTGTATGTATTGGGGACATTTCTGCATATAGAATATATTCTTTGCAAAAAAAATGTACTTTAACAGAAACTGGCACTGCTTATACAGACTGTTTTCAAAGACTGTGTATTACATTTTTTCTGACCATTAAATGTCTGTACTATATACAGTATGAGGCAGCACGAGCCGTTTGGACATTTCTCCACCATCAACAGCTTTGTGCTTTTGCTTTTTTAAGCATAAAGGTTCATTTTATATCAATCAAGATGGCTACCCACAGACATATTTAGTAAAGATTATGAAAATATACAACCTGTGCTTATGTTCTCAGCCAGAAACCTCAAGCTGGAATGTCACACAGCCAAACTGGTATTAGGACTTTATTTTTTTGTAAATAAAAAAAACAAGAAAAGATGCGCTGCCCATTAACAATGCCAAGATGCCAATATTTATTCTGTAATAGTGAAGGATGACAGTAAGAGGCCAAAACTGGTCATTTTAAAGTGGAAAGAAATTATTTTATTCAAAAAATGTATATTTAATGAATAGAATTCATAGGAAATATTATATCATACTAGACATTAAGCCCGTTAAATTAATGGGCGCTAGAACATAGGCCGCCAGAGACTGTCCGTGGGGCACATGCGCAGTAGCGCAATCCCACGGACACAGGGACTGGACGCAGAGACACTTCAACTTTATTATATAGGATTATAGATATGTTTATCTTTTTTTACAAACAGATTTTCAAAATCCCAGTAAACCATAGCTCTTCAAATTCTAATGCTGGGAATGTCAAAAAGCATGAAGACATACATGGGCATATAGCAGAAACAAAAAGCTTGCATTAATCTTTAATACAGAAGCACTTTAGTACCAGGCTGAGAGCAGCATGAGAAGATACATTTCAACTGGCTCATCATTTGCATGTAATTGAACAGTAAGATCACTGCTACTGAGAAATCCCTTGTGAACAGTTATGTCATTTTCAGCTTCAACTTTATATTTATTTAAGATGCCTCAGAAAGCCCTATAACCTTACTGGTGCTCCATGCTATGATATGTGTCTCTGTATGTTGCTCTGTAACTAATAGCCTTGCATTTTTCTGTACTTCTTTGTAACCAGTCAGTGATAGAGTGTCAGTTTATGGGCTGGAAAGACAAAAGACAGACTTGCTAATTCCAGGAGCAGTCTAATGGCCCCATTAATAAATCTTGTGATGACATCAGCCCTATCTGAAAACAGTGCATTACTAGAAACCCACAACATATAGTTTTGTCTGTGTTTTTTTTTCTATAAATGAAGGCCAGATGTAAGGAGTTTTCTTTCCCTAAATGCACAATAATTAATTAAAATCAAGACAGATTATACCACTTGAGGGATCATTCCCTTTAGACTGATCCAATCTTTGGATTTTTCAGATGAGGTACAAAAAGCAATTTCAAATGTGTCACAGCAAGGGCATCTCAGACCCTGGAACAGAAAGAGCCCCACCTCCAATGCAATTCTGCTTGTTAAAAATTACCTGCCCTTCTGCACCACTCGATTCTGCAGCTTTACCTGTATACAAGACACAAGGAAACCAACCTATATAGAAGACATAAGGAAATTAACATGGGAGAGGGGGCTCGGGGTGAGGTCAGTAACTCCAACTGTACATCCTTCTTCATGAAATTAAGAAGCTTAAAACAATCAATAATGGTTCCAAATTAACTTATCTTTAGCTGTCCAATAGAAGGAAAGTTCACCTGTATAGAAATACAGATGTAGAAAAGGTCAATCCACTTTCTTGTGCTTCATGTTCTGATTTTGGAGTGGAAATAAATATTTCCCATTTCTATGCTGAAATCAGTTTGGTGTGCCCTGACAGGTAGATCTCATGCCTGACTGTGCAGTATCCAGAGCCAGACAGAGGATAATCCTTTTCTCTATTTGTTTTTATACACAGGTTGAGAAAACTCCAAGCGTGCTACTGGCCTAATTCTCAATACATATATTCTCCTTTATTATCTAATTAAAATGTTTCTAATTGAATAAGTACCAGCATAAGCATCTGAATACATGGATGCTGTGACCACACCCTGATCTGCCCAAGCTGTACGTAATGATGCTCAGTTACTGATATTTATATTGGTGATATAAATGGGCACATTCTTGAAGGTGGGCTTATATATCTCAGTATCTGCTCTTCACTATGATGCCACGGTGACACCATTTAACATTTACCAGATTATAACATTTACAGTACCAGATTATAGGTCTCTATTCCATACTTTTTTAGATTCTGGAAATAATATGTCATGGTTAGCAGCAGGTTTAACATATATTAAAGTATTTAGTAGCTATATGTCTATAAAGACTCTCATTTATCCAAGTCATGATATACAGTATCTAGTAGAGTTAAGTCAAAAGCAACTGAACATTTAGTTTTCTTAACCCTTTCAGTGCCACAGAACATAGCATATCGGGCGGGGTGAGTGGAGGAGTGGCTTTTAAAGCCACTCTCCCCTCCCCGCTCGCTCAGAAGCCCCTAGGCAGCAAGCAGAGCAGGTTGGAAAGTGGCCCCTGGGGCATGATCACCCAGGGGCCCCAGAAGTAAAGCAGACACGTGTCCCTGCTGCCTGCAGGTACCGCCAATTTTGGGAAAGCCTTGCCACTCAGTAGTTTGAAGCAGAAAGGCATGGGTACCCATTTTAGATTACGTACTTTCCAAAAATATATGGTTTTGGGAGGTAAACATATATTTCTGTTTTTTTACCCAACAAAAATTTCAGTCAATTTGTTGATTTTGCATTAGCTGAAGTTATCCACAGGACTATTTTTTTGCGCTAACTTCATTTTGGGGCCTCTAAATGCCAGATACTTTGGTAAACCTATGCACAATGGGCACCAAACTGTTTTGAGGACCCCTGGCAATTATATTTAGGGTGCTTTTTCTTGATACGTAATGATACATGGGCGATATTATGCTGGAAAGTTGAAGGCATGAGGCAATTTTCAGATATTTCACCAAATGTGTTATTTTCAAAAATATATACATATATAATAAACCTTTGAAGTGATTTTTCTGAATTTTGATAAAGTTTTATAAAAACCCCTATGTTAAGACAAGCTTTGATGTTTGGTAGTTAGGAGTAGCAGAATGTGTACTTTTTAAAAAATATATGGTTTTCTGGGGTAAACCTACTGTTTCAGGATTTTTTGGAATCTAGAGTATTCTGTTTTCTGCCTTCGTGTTTTCAAAATCTGGTAATATACTGCAGGGAGTTTTTGCAGTACAGAAGTCCTAAATCTCCCTAAAACGAAACATATCTGGTATTGGCACATTTGAGAGACATGAGAAATCAGTTGGATTTTCATGCGTAAAATCAAATATTTTTCTGGTATGAATTCATATACAATGAAAAATAGGAATTTTTCTGTTTTTTTTCTATTTAGAGCTATAAATCTTTTTTGCAGAGGTGGAAAGACATGAAAACTCAGGCAGATTTAGAAAACTCAGTTTCTTCTAAGTTTCTTCCCTCAAGGGAATTCCCTACCACTTGAACTAAAGAATCCACTCAGATGAGTGGTGAAATGTTTTCAAGAAAACTCTATATTATGTGGTTTTAAAAACTGTGGGATAATACACCGCACATCACAAGGCTTCATTGTCAAAAAACGGAGTAAAAAACGGCGTAAATTGTTTAATGCATGTTTTCTTAGAGTGGTTCTGCCAGAAGCAATGTAAAATAAAAGTGCCACATCTGGCGTTCGCATGGTTTGAAATAAAACACACCTTGATAAGTTCACCATATATTTTACACAGCTTTTAACACAGCATAATAAATAGGCCCCTAAATGTACAGTTGCCTATGACTACTTGATACTGAATTTAATAGCAAAGATGATGTCCAGAATATGAATATTTTTATTTAAAAAAATGAATCGTTAACTGCTAGGAAACTGGGAAAGAACTGTTAAGAGTTCAGTATTTTTTTTCCTTTGTATTTGGCTAAAGGGGATTCTAAAAAAATCATTGTAGAATAATATCACTATTGCAGGGCTCCCATAACCTCTATATAATTATTACTGGTTTGTTGAAGCATATATTCTGGCTTCTTGTCATTATGGGTATAGTTATAGTGTTTTACATAAAATCTTTTAAAAACCTTCAGGCCTCTCTTAAAGGGGAAGCAAACCCCTTCCCTTTTCAATATTAGTTTAATGTATCGGGTACGACAGGGCTGGAACTAGGGGTAGGCAGAAGAGGCATGTGCCTAGGGCGCAATGCTGGGGGGTACTAGGCACATACCTCTTGCCGGTCAGTTGCCTAGAGTGCCCCGTTTAGTGCAATAAACTGAATTTGAAAATTGAAAGCAGCATTGATTCATCCCTTATATTTTCTGGTCCTGGCTCTCACACAATGTAGCCAGTTCTCCTCCAAGTCTATTAATCAGTTGGATTAATTCAAGGAGTCAGAGCAAGGGTGGCACAAAATAAAAACAACCGGATACATACAGTATGGCTTTTAATAGCAATTACATTTACAAATAACATTGAATAGAAGTACAGTCCTTCTAGCTGCATCTTCTAGATGTGTCCATGAATTTTCAAGTGACTGGTAACCCTATTCTAAGGCCATTCATTTCATGAGTCGTTATTCCCATCATTTATTTCGTTTGGATTTTTTTGTAAACTTAATTAAGTTTACAAATTTAGAGCAGCATATCAGTGTGCAATCACTGAACAATTACTTTAATGTATTACAATATAATACATGGAACTTGTATTACAGCTTCTTAAAGACAAACCTGTATATTGTTCACTAAAAAACTGGTGATCTCTGTCACAATCAACTAGTCATTTTAGAATTATTTTGTGCATTTAAAACAACAACCGGTGGCCAAAAACCAGATGAGGTGTCCTATAGGAAGCGCAGTACAGAAAAGGGTATTGAAAGAATTCACCTGTGTCCCCTTTTGGTGGCATTTTAAAGGAACAGTAATACCAAAAAATGAAAGTGCTTTCATAGAATGACAAAAAAATGGATCGTTGTCCTGCACTGGTACAACTGATGTGTTTGCTTCAGAAATTCTACCATTAAATTTGTGCAGTTAGCAATTGACAAGGTAATTGTAACCCACACTGAAGTTTGCTTCAGAAAGACTACTATAGTTTATATAAACAAGCTGCTGTTTAGCCATGGGGGTAGCCGTTCAAAGCTAAAAAAGATAAAAGGCACAGGATACACAGCAGATAACAGATACCCCCCGTATAGTATACAACAAGCTGCTGTGCAGTCATTCAAACACAGGACACATAGTAGATAACAGATGAGTTCTGAAGAATCCCATTGTATACTATACGGCGGGGTATCTGTTATCTGGTCTGGATGAATAAAACCTTCACAGACATATATTTATACCCATCACATTAATGTGATCACAAGAGTTTTAAACATATTATACATATACATTGGTGCTTAAAGGGGAAGAGTAATACTTATTGTAAAGGATAAGTATGAAAGACTTTTTAGATATGATTAATGTATTTTTTTTTTGATAACATTCCCCAAACACCTCAATGCTTTTTATTCGGTGAAACCTGGCTGTTTGACCTGCTTAGCTATTGCACAGCGTTATGCACACACAGACCCTTATGAAGAAAAAGTGAGACTATAACTTGTTTATTCTTGTGGTATAATGATCAGCATATAGTTTAGTGAGCACTTTAATCTCATTAATTAGGCAATCCAGAAATCAGTGTTTAGATGTTTTCTGTAAATGCAAATTACAGCTTTCATTTTTTCAATGTGCAAACTGAGCATTTACCAGATAATCTCGGTAGCAAAGAATGTTGTAATAGCCTGCATACATAAAGAGCCTGGGGTATTTTTGTCTTTTGCCTTTTCTAATATTGTGGAATTTACCCATTACCGTGATAAGGGAATTAAGCCATCGTCTCAGAGAGCTTACACGGAACCTGTTTCATTTAAAAATTATTTAGATGGCAACATTACCCTATTGCGATTGATGTATCCGGTTTGTCAATCAATTCCAACCCAGTAGAGGTCAATAACATCATAATGAGGTATATGTGGTTGTTGAAACCACTCATGAGTCACACACACAAACTGATGGTCAGCCATGGTGACCCAGTTGGTCTTCTGCAGCGACTAGCCTTACTGTGTTACTATTGTTATTAAAATATTTCTAGAGAATCAGCAAGGAATTGTTTTTTGAAAGCTCTCTACTACCTTTTCTCTTTATTTTTTATAAATAACAGAATTAAATAAAGACTGCATTGTTTTTATCACTTTTCGTGTAAAAAAACAAGATTGTATTTTGTGTTTAGGTGTGTGTGTGTTTGTTCGTTATTTCATGTAATTTCATGTTTTTGCCATTCGCCTTCACCCAAAATATTTCCAACCTTTAGATATATTAGCTCTTTTACAACTGCAGTGGACAGTTCTGACATGTTCTTTGGATGAGTTGGCTACTAGGGATGTAGCGAACGTCGGAAAAAAAGTTCGCGAACATATTCGCGAACTTGCGCAAAAACGCGAGCGGTTCGCGAACGGTTCGCGAACCCCATAGACTTCAATGGGAAGGCGAACTTTAACATCTAGAAAAGACATTTCTGGCCAGAAAAATGATTTTAAAGTTGTTTAAAGGGTGCAACGACCTGGACAGTGGCATGCCAGAGGGGGATCAAGGGCAAAAATGTATCTGAAAAATCTGCCTGTGTGTGCTTGGAAGAGATAGTGTAGGGGGAGAGCTGTTAGTGATTTCAGGGACAGATGATAGTAAGTTTGCTGGCTAGTAATCTGCTTGATACTGCTCTGTATTGGAGGGACAGAAGTCTGCAGGGATTTGAGGGACATTTTAGCTTAGGTAGCTTTGCTGGCTAGTAATCTACTGTTCTCTTTAAACAACTGCCATACGTTGACCTTGTAGGCATTGTTTGCCCAGTTTTTTTGGACGCAGCCACTGAAGCACAGTTGCCAGAAAAAATATGCCATATAAATGCTGAAAATAGTCATTTTTCGCCATACGTTGACCTTGTAGACATTGTTTGCCCAGTTTTTTTGGTTGCAGCCACTGAAGCACAGTTGCCAGAAAAAATATGCCATATAAATGCTGAAAATAGTCATTTTTGCCATACGTTGACCTTGTAGGCATTGTTTGCCCAGTTTTTTTGGTCGCAGCCACTGAAGCACAGTTGCCAGAAAAAATATGCCATATAAATGCTGAAAATAGTCATTTTTTGCCATATACGTTGAGTCAACGTATGGCAAAAAATGACTATTTTCAGCATTTATATGGCATATTTTTTCTGGCCTCTGTGCTTCAGTGTCTGCGGCCAAAAAAACTGGGCAAACAATGCCTACAAGGTCAACGTATACACTACTACAGCGGTGGATACGGATTACGTAAAATATATGAATGCTGCTTGAAAAAAAGTAACTCAAGTGGTTTTTCTAGAGACGATAATATTATCAATATTTAGACAAAATGTGAACAAGCTCACACAGCTAGATGGCGGGTTGAAGAAAACAGTGTGCAAATAATGCCTACAAGGTCAACGTATACACTACTACAGCGGTGGATACGGATTACGTAAAATATATTATGGCTGCTTGAAAAAAGTGACTCCGGTGTTTTTTCTGGAGACGGTAATATTATGGATATTTAGACAGAATGTGAACAAGGTCACACAGCTCGATGGCGGGTTGAAGAAAACAGTGTGCAAATAATGCCTACAGGGCAAATAATGCCTAAAAGGTCAACTTATACACTACTACAGCGGTAGTAAAATAAAAAAAGTAAAATAAAAAAAAAATGAATATTAAAAAAAAAAAATTAAAGTTGGTGCTGCTGAACTACTAGGAGCAGCAGATTAGCACACCAGTCCCACTCCCCAACACTGCTAGACTAATAGCACTGGGCTCTTATAGTAGTAGTAGTAGTAGTAGTAGTAGTAGTAGTAGTAGTAAAACAACAAAAAAATAAATAAAAGCAGTCCTTACAAGGACTACTGTTATTGCAGCAGTCAGCAGATGAGATCAGAAGCAGGACAGCTGCCCACTGCAGCTACATACAGAGCACTGCAGTAGAAGGTAGATTACTAGCCAGCAAAGCTACCTAAGCTTAAATGTCCCTCAAACCCCTGCAGACTTCTGTCCCTCCAATAACAGAGCAGTATCAAAACGATTACTAGCCAGCAAACTTTCAACTGTCCCTGAAATCACTAACAGGCAGCAGCTCTCTCCCTACACTATCTCTTCAGCACACACAGGCAGAGTGAAAAAACGCTGCAGGGCTTCGGTTTTTATAGGGAAGGGGAGTGGTCCAGGGGAGAGCTTCCTGATTGGCTGCCATGTACCTGCTGGTCTGGGGTGAGAGGGCAAAAAAAAGCGCCAACAATGGCGAACCCAAAATGGCGAACGTCGCGCGACGTTCGCGAACTTCCGGCGAGCGCGAACACCCGATGTTCGCGCGAACAAGTTCGCCGGCGAACAGTTCGCGACATCTCTATTGGCTACAACAATCTCACTGCATTCCTTTACTTCTCAAGGAGCAACAAAAATGCAAATAAGGCAATGATTAAAAAGCACATGTGCTCGCTGATTATACTAGCGCTTTAACATTATTGCTATAGTCACTGGATATGTCCCTCAGCGCCAATTAGCTCTGTTTGGAGTTGCTGTCTTTCAATATTCATGTTTACTCAGTCAGATAATGTGCTTTTTAATAAATAGATATGAATAAAATATAATAAAATATGTGTAATATTTTGGCTGTGTCATATCTTACCAAATGAGCAGCTGTATTTATTTATGAAGAATGCTATAATGAGAAAAAAACATATTCATAAAAGCGGCTAATGAGCACACGAGAATATGTGCATTTCCATACTGTGAGCTGTAAATTACAACCTCACACTATAGTTCTTTATCTCAGTAACGTTATAGTATTTACACATAAATTTTATGATTTATTTACACTTCCTTGAATAATAATACAATAAATAAATAAATAAACTAATACATAATAAACAGGTATTCTGTTGAAAATGCTTTTTTCTTGTATTCTTTTAATCAGTAAGAGTATTCTGATAAATGATCACTCACCTCTATTCCAGAAAAGGGCCTACAAATCAAAGATGTAAAAAACATGCCTGTAAAATAGGGACTGTTTAGCCATATACAGTCATATGAAAAAGTTTGGGAACCCCTATCAGCCTGCATAATAATTTACTCCACTTTCAACAAAAAAGATAACAGTGGTATGTGTTTCATTTCCCAGGAACATCTGAGTACTGGGGTGTTTTCAGTATTCAGTTGTATGAAATTAAATCATATGTGAAAAACTGGCTATGCAAAAATTTGGCTACCTTTGTAATTTTGCTAATTTGAATGCATGTAACTGCTCAATACTGATTACTGGCAACACCAAATTGGTTGGATTGGCTCGTTAAGCCTTGAAATTAATATGCATATGTGTCCAATCATGAGAAAAGGTATTTAAGGTGGCCAATTGCAAATTGTGCTTCTGTTTGACTCTCCTCCGAAGAGTGACAGCATGGGATCCTCAAAGCAACTCTTAAAAGATCTGAAAACAAAGATTGTTATCATGGTTTAGGGGAAGGCTACAAAAAGCTATTTCAGAGGTTTAAACTGTCAGTTTTACCTGTAAGGAATGTAATCAGGAAATGGAAGGCCACAGGCACAGTCGCTGTAAAACCCAGGTCTGGCAGGCCAAGAAAAATACAGGAGCGGCATATGCGGAGGATTGTAAGAATGGTTACAGACAACCCAAAGATCACCTCCAAAGACCTGCAAGAACATCTTGCTGCAGATGCCCTTCCTGCACTCACGCCACAAACAGAGTCACTTGAGCAAAAGCTCATTTAGACAAGCCACTGTCATTTTGGAACAAAGTACTTTGGACTGACGAGACCTACTGTCAAATTTGGTGGAGATTCCATCATGCTGTGGGGCTGAGTGGCTAGTTCAGGGACTGGGGCCCTTGTTAAAGTTGAGGGTCAGATGAATTCAACCCAATATCAACAAATTCTTCAGGATAATGTTCAAGCATAAGTCAGGGGTTGGATATTCCAACAAGACAATGACCCTAAAAACATTTAAAAATTTACAAAGGCATTTATGCAGAGGGAGAAGTACAATATTCTGGAATGGCCGTCAGTCCCCCAACTTGAATATCATCAAAAATCTATGGGATGTTTTGAAGCAGGCTGTCCATGCTCAGCAGCCATCAAATTTAACTGACCTGGAGAGATTTTGTATGGACGAATGGTCAAAAATACCGCCATCCAGACACTCATCAAAGGCTATAGGAGGCGTCTAGAGGCTGTTACATTTGCAAAAGGAGGCTCAACGATGTATTGATGTAATATCTCTGTTGGGGTGGCCAAATTTATGCACCTGTCTAATTTTGTTATGATGCATATTTTCTGTTAATCCAATAAACATTATGTCGCTGCTGAAATACTACTGTTTCCATAAGACATGTTTTATATTAAAATTAATTTGCAACTTTGAAAGCTCAGCCAATGATAAACAAAACTCAAAGAAACTCAAAGAATTAAAAGGGGTTCCCAAACTTTTTCATATGACTGTATTGGAATGTATTTGAGAAGGAAAACTTCAATGACACAGCACTGAGCACCATCACCTGCTTGAAGTCAGGAACTGCCATCTCTGTTTCATTCAAAAGTTATCACAGTTGTCACATTGCTGGTATTTTGGCACTACCTGAGATTCATGCAAATCTATACAACAAACAAAACAACTGATTTTGAAAATGGCATAACTGATTCTCTTAGTGTCAATGTGGGTGAATCCCATAATTGCTGATGCATTACGTGCTGTAAGATTACCTGCTAATAAAAAAAAATAACACCTCCTCAATTCAAGTGTTAATGTCAGGGTTTATTGTGTCTGTTTACCCTGTACATTGCACATGGAAGTATAGAGGAGCAGGTACTGACAAATACATTTGTGATTAAAATTTGGATGAATGCAACTTGCATTCGAAAATAAAGCTTAGTATCTCTCAGATGCCATTTAAAAAAAAAAAATATATAGTATATATATATATATATATATATATATATATATATATATATATATATATATATATATATATAAAACACAAAAGCCATGAATATCTTGTAAATGATATCCTTATAAACGGTGAGTAGTGATGTCATCAGTTATAAACGGTGAGTTCTGATGTCATTTCTGTCACATGACTCACTGAAATTTGTGTATTATAATAAATAAAGTACCCCCAGTTGCAAAATATGAGGATATTAGAAGTTACCTCGGAGTTCCATGACCTGTATAAAAACACTCGGCCTTCGGCCTCGTGTTTTTATATGGTCATGAAACTCCTTGGTAACTTATAATATCCTTATATTTTACAAGAGGGGGTACTTTATTCACTATATATACTCCCTTAAACAAAGGGGGATTTGCAGGGAAATTATTTTAAAAAACAAACAAACAAGCAAAGTAGGCAAACAAAATGTTTTAGAAACTAGTAAGAATTCATAAAATAAAACAACAGAAATATATATAATAAGGATTACTCTATTGTTGCTAATAATTTGGTTTCTTGCTGAGTGTCTTGTCGCCCTTTTTTGGCCATGGTATTATATTGTTGCAATTCTGCAGCCCCTTAAATCACATTAGTTACTGAGTCTTTCAAAGACATAATTGTTTTGCTTTGTCCCACAGATATAATGTTTTGGAATTTGTTTATATAATTTCATATTCTGGGTTGTATTGATAGTACTCAGAACTATTTGCCGAGTTGCAGATAATAGGCAAGAAATACTGACTGTTTAGTAGTAATGTTCCCAAAGAGTACAAGAATGAATGAGGATAGGCAGGGCCACCATCAGAAAACAAGGGGCCCAACACAACAATATTGTCTGCGCCCACACAGACGTGGGCAAAAAAATAACCAGTCCTAATAAGGGCCATGGATGATCACAGCCCCCTACAAATTAAAAAAAAAACTGGTGCTAGGGCCCCCTACACATTAAAAGAGTAAAGTGGTGGTCAGGGCTGCTACAAGTTTAAAAAAAAACCTGTGCCAAGGCCTCCTACACAGTAAAAAAAAAACTTGGTGCCAGGGCCCCATACACATTTAAATGAAAAACTTGGTGGTCATGGCTCCCTACAAGTTTTAAAAAAACCTGGTGCCAAGGCCCCCTACATGTTTAAAAAATGGTGGTCAGGGCCCCTTACGAAAAAAAAACCTGGTGCCAGCGCTGCCTACTATCTTACATATATATATATATGTATGTATCGTGGGGGTTCACTCGTTGGTAGGCTGCAAATGACGTGACTTTTCACACCTGCCCGTGTTTATTTTCCTGTCGCTGCAGAACTTTCCCTCACAGGGGAACTGAAGAAGCAGTTTAACAGAGACATCCAGCCTCCTGGCTAACATAAAATAAATGTCTTTCTTTTCTCCTGACACCAAGAACTCTAGCAGTTTTCTCACACACACACACACACACTCAGCCCTGTTGCTCAGCATCAGGTGTATTAAATAGAACTAGGGCCTCTTGAAAACCTGGCCTATAGATTTGGGAATCCGTCCCACCCTACTCTTGCGGATTCCCAGTAAGACCAGCCCCGGATCGTCAATGTCTTATGTCTGATCCAAACTAATATATAAGAAATCCTTTTTGGAAGCAGAATCAGCTTATTGAGTTTATTTAATGTTTACATGATTTACTACTAGACTTAAGGTATGGAGATCCAGATTACAGAAAGATCCATTATCCAGAAAACCCCAGGTCCCGAGCATTCTGGATAACAGGTCCCGTACCTGTATATATACCTGTATATGTATGTATATATGTATGTAAATATATATATTTTTATATATATATATATGTATATATATATATATATATATATATATATATACAGTATATACAGTATACAGACGTATAATATCTACAGTTTTCTATAGGAGTAGGAATAGTAAACAGCAGATTGCAGAAAACTATTTTTGTATCCCTTTTTATGTGTAAACAGTATATTATACAGTATATAATATAAACAGTAAAAGTCTACTGGCTTACATACATAAAAGCTGGCTGTTATGAGATTTTTAGCCCTTTTTTAACCCACTTTATAGTTTTTGGACATGCCAACAAAATTAAAATCATAAAAAGCTAAATTAAGAATAAAATCTATATCTTCCTAGAAGGTATTATAAAAAAACAGAAATAATGTTTCTGATATCAGAAGCAAAAAGCTTAATTGTAGCAACAGATTTAATTTATTATAGCAAGAACATCTGTTTCCTCTATAACAGCACCTTACTTAGTTCCTCCACCTGCACATCCATATTTTGCAACACTATTTTTCCCCCTCCTGATATGTAATAGTCTATGTTCTTGAAGTTGCCTGGCAACACTAAATTCACTAAACAATAAGAAAAGGGAAAGCTGACAGGGATCAGTCCTAACCTTCAATCCAGGACAATGGACATAAGTATAGCACAGTGCCACCAAGTGGAGCACACAGAAAACTGCACAGGAATGATAAACTAGAGAATAATTAAAGCTTTTTTCCTTTGCTTTTTCACTTTCTCTTTTTTAATTTTGAAAAAATGGCAATAATGTTGTAAAGAATAAAATAATAACGAAAAATCAAATCAAAATTTATCACAGAAATAAAAAACATATTCTTTTAACCAGTTGTGTTGCTTTAGGAATACACATAGGGGTATATTTATGAAAGAGTGAATTTAGAGATCACCACAGTCCACTAGAGTGAAATTCCCCCACTCTCCATTCATTTCTATGGGATTTTGAAAGGCCTTTTTATCAAAGGATGAATTTTCACTTACACCCACTGATAAATACTGTTTTAGAAATCCCATAGAGATGAATGGAGAGTGGCGGTATTTCATACTAGAGGACTGTGGTGATCTCTTACATCACTCTTTGATAAATATACCCCATAATGCCTTTTATTTAAATATATTTGTCCACTAAGAAATAAATAGAACAATTAAGGGGCAGACTAATCTATTGAAGGTATAATTAATTCCATTTAATATCACTTCTTTATGGTATGAAGTACCAGTCAGAAATCCTGTGTGATGCCTGGGTGGCTCCAGCAATGTTGGCATTACTGTAGCAGCCAGTAAAGCAGAAAAGCAATCATCTCTGATATATACTGTACCTACACTACCAGGGAAAATTCATCAAAACTAAAATCTTTCAGAACCATGTGCTGTAACCGACTGCTAGGGAATTCTGTAACCTTGTGAATATTATTTGATGGTGCTCTTCCTAAATTAGATTCATTTCTGAAAGTAAATCCAGTGAACCTGCGGTGATATTACATGTGAACTTTCCTCACAATGCCTATTTCTCATTATTCAATTCTATTACTATACAATAACAAAGAAAAGCGTAAATATACCTCCTTTTCCGTGCAACCGTGACCTCATGACGTGACCCTTGCTTTTTTTGTTTGTGATTCTTTATTGAAGGCATACAAGTAAAATGTAGCTATATTTATGGAGACGGTTGCCATAACAACAAAGTGTCCATTAGACAGAACGCCGGATTGAGCTTAATTGGTAAATTTATCACATGTAATGGTTTTGTACAAATGAAGGACATTGTTCATCACAAATATCATTGTTGCAGCCATAGATTAATTTATTCGCCCATAATGCAATTCAGATTTACTGCTGCGGGGTTTTATTGCTAAGGATGCTGCAGTAATATTAGTAACTGTTTTTTTCTTTAATAAACTGCTAACATATTCTTTTTGGTTCAAAAACAAGCTGAAATAGAAACATGAAATATTAACATCATAAAATTCCAGCGAAGGTTAACCATATTAGAACATACAATCAGAGGCATAACATTAAAAAAAAAACCCTATTATTTTCAGGCAACTGTGGAGCTGAGACCCAGCTAATGATTTTGCTTCAAACTTTTTTGACCTGCTGGTCAAGGATGTATTGTCTTGTGGCTGACAAACATGAATTATGCTCAAAACATATTAATCAATGAAAAATGAAGGTGAACAGTAAAATATATGAAGATTTATTATACCAGGATGAAAATCCAGCATTGCCTCCAGTGTTATGAACAAAAAAAACTACAAAAAACAATTCATAGATATAAGATATGCAAAGAGCTGGCATATGGCTACTAGAAAAATCAGATTAGTCAAGGATAATCCTCTATACATGATGCTTCTAACATAATTTCTGCAGTAAGGTAAGTACACATTATAGGGCTCATTCAAAGATGCAATGCACAGTGTGAGGTGGACAAAAATGTCCTTTTTATCCCAAAATGCAATGTTTTCCCAGTTTTTCCCAGAATGTTATGACTGGCAGAGCCCAAATAGCGAAAAGTCCAAGCACTGGAAACCAGCAATATAGTGGGCAGAGGCAGAGGTCGGAAGGCAGGCTGAGATCAGACGTAGTCGGGACAGGCAGAGGTAGGAAGGCAGGCTGAGATCAGATGTGGTCAGAGACAGGCAGAGGTCAAAGGCAGGCTTAAGTCAGGAGGAATCCTGAGGAATCCAAAGGCAAGCCGAGTCAGATTAATCAGGTTCAGGATCACAAACAGCAAAGAAATAACCAAGCGCTGTTTACTTCCCTTTGGCATCTATTTAAGGGGAAGGCTTTGGCGCCAAGTGTCAAGATGTAGTGTGATGGTGCCGAGCGTCAAGACGTGACGTGATCGCGCGTAACGCGATGCACAGGCACGCGAATAAACACACGCGTGTGCAAATCATGCACACTGGCAGTAAGCACAGAGGATGTGCAATAGAATGCACACCCCTGCGTCTACGCACAGGCAAACACGCTACAGAGCCCAATGGAGCCTTACATAGCATAACTGCAGGCATTATTAAAGGGCACCTATCACAGCCAAAATCAAACACATATTAACAATCTGGCCAGTACAAGCTAAACACGTTAAATCAAACTACATATATAGTTTTTTGAAAAAAACTGCAGGTTTAAAAAAATTCCTTACTTTGTCAAATGGGTTCTTTCACTCAGGGACTGTAACATAGACTGTAACATAGACTATAACATGCAAATTTCAGGAGCATGCTCAGATTGTAGCACCAACAGTTGCTGGTGAAGAATATAAAATCTACGGCACTCCAGACAAAGCTATTTGTAGTCATCAACACCTGGAGGGGCATTGGTTACTCTCCCCTACTATATATTTATGAACATGCTTCATGAACACCTAACTGTTAATGCATTCATTTCCTATTAAGGCTCCTATCTTATAACTCTCTCACTACAACGGACTTGATTCAAGGACACAATCTGGATACGTTAAAAGTCTTCACATCCTTTATTTAATCATATATAAAAAGTTGTCAGCATTGGCATATAACACACCACTGACGCGTTTCGTGCCCTTACTAGCAGGCACTTCCTCAGAGTATATAATTGCAATCACAAAACGTAACTTTATAGACACCCCTACACCTTAACAAAAAATCTTAAAGGGATATTTAAAGGGCAATATTAAAAGAAGAAGAAAATTTTTTCAACAGTATATATCTTCTATATCCCAACATGTCGCCCTTTGCTTTATTTTTACCTTATTTTATTTTCATATTTAAAAGCAATTAGTTAAAAAAAAAGCAGTAGTTATAATAAGTACGTTCACATTTTTCATCTAGAGCGATAGTTCTTTTATACACTCATCATATTATAATATTATAATATATACGCAATGCATATCTTTTAGTGTACAGTATATATTATTTAAAAATCTCCTTAAATTATTTCATATCTCCTTATTTTTATTTTTACTTATTTAATTCCATTGTATACATCTATCTCTATACCTCTACTTGTCCAGATAATACTTTATCTCCCAATCTTTATTCAGGCCTATCGGTCTCTCCGTTTCTAGGGTGAACATCCACCATACCTCTCTTTTATTTATCAATTTTTCCATATCTCCTTTCCTTTTTCCTAGACTGACTTGTTCTATACCCTGAAATTATATATATTTCTCATTGCCATTATGTACATTTATTAAATGGTCCGCTATTGCCGATGAAATATCTTTCCTTCCTACACACGCCAGATGTTCTAAAATCCTATCTTTCATTCTACGCATCGTTCTCCCCACATATTGACATCCACATTTGCAGGTAGCTAGATAGATTACATTGTTAGTTTGACAGTTTACATAGGATCTACATTCATATTCTTTGCCTGTTGCTGTACTTTTGAATTTTTTGAGCCAACCAGATGTATTCTGTTGTTTTTTATCTGGAGGCATACTTGGAGATATGTATCCTGCTATTGATCAATTTTTCCTATATGTAAACTGAGGTTTCCCTATTTGTATTAAAGGATCCGATCTTATCAAATCCAAATGTTTCATAATTATTTTCTTAATGTCCCTTGCTTCACAACTATAGTCTGTCACAAAGTAAACATTATTGTTTTTTTCATCATTTTTCTTTCGCCCTTTGAACCTCTTATTTTCTGTTTCCTGTCTCAAAAGTTCCCCTCGATCTCTTCCTACAGCGGATTCATAGGCCTTCTTCAATGTCTTAGAGCTATAGCCTCTCGCTGCTAGTCTATCCCATAAATCCATTGCCCCCCTCTTATAAGGCTCCAAAACAATCCTTGTGGTGACCTTCTTTCAAAAAAAAAAAAAAAGAAGGGTACCACTATGACTGCAGACATTCTACTGCCAGACAATCAGAGTAGACAGTGTACTGTAATATACAGTAGTAACCTGTGTGGCCTCCAACAAGCTTATCAGTTGCCATGAGTGGGGCTTTGGTCTATTGACGCAACTGTCAGAGAAAATCAGAGTAGCCCTGAGCAAGACACTGTCAGCCTCAACTGAGCTTCTTGTGTGTCATTCATCTAAAAATGATCACAAGGATAATCCAATTAATAAATAGATTCTAAAACATCAATATTTAACCTTCTGCCTTCAGTAATGTTACTTCTAATGTCAATATACATTTCCAGCATAGAATTAATAATCACATAAATATAGGCATTGGTTAAAAGCTAAATTAGGCTGTAGAAAAATCACTCAGTAATCTTCTGTGTAAAGGAGAATTACCTTGTTTGATTGCAAGGTCATTTACATCTATTTTTTGGTGTTTATAGAGTGCATGATTATGTTTGGTACAACTGATGAAGGAATTTCAATCAGAATATCATTTATGCAATGCATTCATTTGTGAATGTTAACAAAATGAATTTCACATTACCCTCAGCTAGTGCAACTATTTGTTCATATTGGGTTTACAAAAATGATTCTACTTATATTTATCTATGCAAAGGTATAAAAGAAAGAATGACCGAAGACTGGACAGAAACACAACAATAACATGCAGTGGATAAAGTTTTACTTAGAGAAACTACATCCCAAATCAATCAAAATATACCTTACGCATTTCTTGCCTGATAGGGGCACCTAACCAGAGGCTTAATGAAAACAGTATGGGAAAGGTACTAACAAGAAAAATTATAATCGGGAGGTGTCAGGACTCATCAGGGTTTAAACTCTAATCTGTGAAATTATAAGTAGCAGCACTATTCTTGTGAGTCACTAGAGGCTTTTAAAGCACACTTTTATTGACAGTCCTTTTAAATTTCACTATACTAACTCTGTTCTCACCTCTCATTGCTTACACCAGTTGCTGGTAATTACCTAATTAAGGATGTATTTACACCAGTCCATTCCTGGCTCCTATTACCAGATCATTACGTCATTTTCTGTGTTCTGGCCCCCTTGTTCAGAGTTCCTACTAAACCTTATTCTTGAATTTTTGCTTATCCATATTTGATCTTCTGGGTTTGACCTCTGGCCTATATGTGCGTATATGTATTGTTTGCCACCTGCCTACACCTCCTGCTTGATGAACTTGTCCTGCTTCCTCCTGCCCCGACCACTGGCTTATTATATCTATTACTATAGATATAATATATTATATTTATATTAATATATTTTATATATATATATATATATACATAGTAATACCATATGTAGTATGTATACTTTTTTACAGCCTATTTTCCACTGCTTCAAACACTGAAAAAGCAGAGGTGATAGAAAATGTTTCCTGAGACTAGGGGGCAGATTTATCAAAAGTCGAGGTGAATTTTCGAATGAAAAAAATTCTAATCTTGAGCTATTTTTTGTGTACTTCGACGAGGGAATAGTCCAAATTCGATTCAAATTTGAAAAAGATTTGAAAATTCGAAATTTATCATGTGCTCTCTTTAAAAATTCAACTTCGACCATTCACCATCTAAAACCTGCCGAAGTGCTGTTTTAGGCTACGGGGGACCTCCTAGAGTCAATTGGTGGACTTTGAAAAATCAAAGTTTTTTTTGGGAAAAACTTCGAACTAATTTTGATCGAATGCGCTATTCCTTCGATTCGTACGATTCGAATTTGGCCAAATATGGACCTATTCGATTGAAAATGGACCTATTCGACCAAAAAAAACTTCAACTTAATTTCGGTTGGTCTTTTTGAATTTCGACGTTTTTTAAATTCAAAATTTGATCCTTGGTAAATATGCCTTAATTCTCAAGCAATATGTAAGCCCCAACTTACATTTTAAAATTCCCTTAATTAACTGTATTTAGGATATAAACATTTAATAAAACTGTATTGTGGCTTATATTTAGATTATTATGCTGAAAAGGCCATGGATTTTTTACAGTCTCAATTTTTATTTTTAATGCTTGAGAAAGAGTTTTCACGGTTACTCTTATAAGTAAAAGTAACATGTAAGACAGAGAGGTTACAATATCAGTATTAATACAAAAACATTTTTTACTGATAAAGCACTGGCACATGGCGGCTACAAAGTCATACTCATATGAAGTCATGTCTCAGAATTGTTAAGGTATTAAAAAAACTGTCTTGCCATTAATAGTGGTACTAACGCCTCATTTTTTTTAATAATAATTTTTAAGGAAAACCGTGTGCTGGCAATCTTTCTCTTTGTGTCTTTCCATTAAAGGGTACCCGTCACCCAAAAATATTATTCAAAATCCTATATTATCACATTAGTCAAGCAAAATGAACTTTAATTATACTATAGAAATTATTTGAATCTTGTTTCCTTCAGTCTGGGAATTCATAATTATAGCAAGCAGGCAGGAGCCATTTTGTGGACACTGTTATTAAGACAAGCCTTGTATCATCTCAGAATTGTTTGTGCACCAGAATGGAGGACCCGATGTCCATCCCCATGCACTGGCTACACAATTAAATGGTGAAGAGAACAGGGAATGTGTGGAGAGCAGTGACATCTAGGAAGTGCTGAATGGAAAGTGAAAGTAATTGCCTGCTCCACCTCTATGCCTAAGGCATAGAGGAGGGGCAGACAATATTTGATTGACAGCTGAGATTTTTAAATGTGCATACAACAGCTATGAATGCTTTAGTAAAAAATAGAATTTGTATTTCATGTTTAATTTGAAAAGGAATTTTAATATACAGCTTTTTATGTCTGGGTGATAGGTCCACTTTAATGCTGTTCTCCACAAGAAGTACAAAAGCCAACAGGGCATTATATTTCTCTAGTGCCATAAACAGTTCTGCGGGTTTGGAATCTGCACTAACTATTGCATGCTCAGTCCTTGGTTTCCTGAGCCTGAAGGGCAGCTTTGCATTTCTAGACCTCATCCATCTGAAATGTAAGGAGATCCCTTAGGATCTCGTATGCCTTCCTTTGACATCCACCCAACAATGGCAGACAAAATAAACCTCCCTGTCACTGCTCCTAATTCTAGTGAATGGTAACAGGCAGACCTCAGCACCCTAGAATGGAACATTGTCTTTACTAGTATTAATAGCAATGACAAGCAGAGAGGAGTATTTTTTCTATCACTGGTCCAGTGTTGGAGAAAGAAAAATGTAAAGTGAACAACTCCTTTCATCTAAACCCTCTTCATGAGCCCTTTGATCACCTACCTCCAAAGGCAACTAAAGATGACGGCGAAATAATCAGGCATTATTGTGTCTTTTTCATAAAAATAAACATGATTGTGAAAAGGGATGTAGCAGAGCGTTGTTAATAATATTATATATATCATTCCACAGCATAGTTTTGATACTTATGTTATCTGGGTCTTTTACACAAATACAAACATTTCAACCACTAGCCATTCACCATTGGGTAACCTTAAAGCACCATAGTCTCTAACAATATTTTCCTTAAAGATAACATCATAACTTCACACAACCAATTCCACAATGCCTTTCAGTGATACTGATGGCAGAATTAATGGCAAATATTGGTAGACTGAGGTAAAACAAGGCAACAGGTACAGAACAATTGCAGATCTCTTTACAGCCATACAGGTTATTACTGTGTACTGATAACCCTGTGATATAAATAAACCATTTTTTTTGTATATTTACCTGCTCACTTCTACATTATGCTCTTAACCTCCTTTCACTTTCACCTGTCTCAATACTCACTGCTATTAGAAGCACTTCTGGATGATGGATAATGTTCTGCTCTCAGTTTCCATAGTAACAAACGCTACATCATTCAAACTTCTGAGCTTTCTCTGCTGGATGGTAGAAGATTAGCAGGTCACTGCCTGTCATGCAGCATCCATTTCACTTAATTAAAGTGGCACAGATGGATAAATATAAAAAGCCAGCAAATGTAGCACTTTGACTGCAGTTGTTGAGTTCAGATTTTGGATTCTTTTAAATATTTGTTAATCATCTCTTCTGTTTGAGATAGAATGAGATCTTTACCTTAGTGGGTAAGTGCTAATTAAAAGGGGATATGATTCTGCATATTTTGAGATTTATGCTTAGCAATGCATTTGCAATGAATCTGTTATATTCTTGCCTGTTCTTTCTTGCTAACTGTTTTATAATTCAATATTGAATCTAGCCATTCTAGAATTCAACAACTCTATTAGAAAGGGGTAAGAAAAACTGCATTTTCCAAAGAGAAATTAAGCTGTAAAAAATTAACTCTTAAAACTATGTGTTGCATTTTTCATTTTTGAGTGAGTTGTACAGACTAGGCCTAGCACCATAGAATAATATGTAAACTAGACGTGCAAGTTATTCCACCCAAGAAAAGATTCTAGCAGACAATTGCACTTCTGCTTGACATGCTAGGAAAATCCTTTAGTATACAGCAACAAAATATAGCCCCAGTTTTATGGGACCCAGACTCCATAAGGTAAACTACCATGCCTTTCTAAATTAAATAATTATATATTTAGGGACCCATAGGGTTAATAGCTGTACCAGTACAGTCCAGAAGTGTAAGTCAGTTAGGGTGGAGCTACATAAAGCAGTTCTGAGCTCCAACATAGGAGTGGCAGTATTGGAGGTTTCTCTCCCAGGTCATATTGCCTGTAGTGTAGGGGTATCAGTGAAGTGAATCAGGATAGAGGATTTCCCTGAGATAAACCAGACCACTAAGGGATGTTTGCAGAGGTGAAGTGAGATTCCTGCCAAGTCTGTCCTCAGTGGAGTGTCAGCCTGTGTTATGCTCTGCATGTGATTTTGCCTGTACCACTGGCCTCTGAGAATCTGAGCTGTGAGTAAACCCTGTGGATGTTTATTATTTGGGGCAAATTCACTAACTGGCAAATTTTTGCCAGAGACCGCTTCGCCACACTCCGTGCCACTTCCCCAGGCACAAATTTGTTACCACTACGCTAATTCACTAAAATGGCGAATTTTCACTAGTGTTACTTCGGCAGAGCGAGCTAGTACTCTTGCACTTAATTTAAGCCTTATGCACGTCTTTCATAGTAATGTTGATGCAAATATTTGAAGTGGCCACTTTTTAAAACAATGTTCAATGAGCCATAATAAAGACAAAAGAGATCCTCTAATGCCTTAGACATGAACCATAATAAAGACAGAAGAGTTCCTCTCATACCCTAGACATGAGCCCATCCTTAAAGCGGAAGTGCAATTGTCTGGTAGCAGGGGATGTTCTTGGGTGGAATAACTTGCATATCTAGCTTACATTTTATTCTATGGTGCCCCTCAAATTAGTTAAAGAATTTGTTCACACATAAGTCTTATGAAGGCAATCCCACTTTTAAAAAAGAAAAGTCGCCAGCGGTTTTGACAACTGCAATGCATTTCCAGTATACAGGATATGATGCCACTGACATAAGATTGAGGAAGATGTTGCTTTGTTTTATCAGATCGCCTGAAACTCTGCGGAAATAGTAATGTTCAGTAAAATTCGCACTTTACTGAATTTGCAGAATAACAACAGTTCCCCAGAGTGAAAAGTCGCCTGCCGATAGTACGCTACCGGCAGGCTAGTTCGCTAACGAATTGTCCTCTACGCCTGTTCGTGAATTGGCGATGTCTCTGCGGATGGAATTTCTGGCAAATTGATGTTAGTGTCAGCCACTTCACCCTAGTGAATCTGCCCTAATTTGTTTTGTTGTTTTCAAGAACCTCAGGCGTCCTGTCTTTATTTTTCTGTATAACAGCAAGAGAGGTTTAGTTAAACAACACCCTCACCTTCCTCTTCCCATTTGCGAAGATCCACTCTGGGCAAGAGAGTCTAGTGTAACCCATGTTCTACTGGTTCTAATCCGGGAAGGCAGTTCTATCTGTCTGTTTGATATGTCATTTGAGCTGACTTAATCTTGATGTTACTATTATATACAGAGGCTCACAGGTTGCTTCATAATCTGTATTTTCTTTCACAAATACCTTGATTACTTTAGATTTACTTTTTACAATGCTTACCTTGATGTAAGTGTGTCAACAGTAGGCTGGCATTTTAACCAGTTTCTGATACAGTGCCTCTGTATATCATTATGATGTGCATGGTGGAACTTAATGATCCTAAACTTGCTAGTAAAAACATTTGTTTTTGAAAATATATTCACTGTGAAAGTATTACTGGGAAAGAATTAATTATTAAAATAACGAGTTAGGGAATGTGCATGTCATTTAACCCAGAGGTTGGGTTTGGGCCAACAGTAAGGGGCTGATTAACCCTCGATATTCAACTAGGAATTAAAATATCGAAGTCGAAGGATTTAGCACAGATAGTTCAATCGAACGATCGAAGGATTATCCTTCGATCAAAAAAAGTTAGGCAAGCCTATGGGGACCTTCCCCATAGGCTAACATTGACTTCGGTAGCTTTTAGATGGTGAACTAGGGTGTCAAAGTTTTTTTTAAAGAGACAGTACTTCGATTATCGAGTGGTCGAACGATTTTTACTACGAATCCTTCGATTCGAAGTCGTAGTCGAAGGTCGAAGTAGCCCATTCGATGGTCGAAGTAGCCCAAAAAAAACTTCGAAATTCGAAGTTTTTTTACTTCGAATCCTTCACTCGAAGTTAGTGAATCGGCCCCTAATTGTAACAGATCATGGGTGGGCAGCAGGCCTAACTTTGTCCAAGGCTCTCCCCATCATTTATGTGACTCTTTGTCATGGAGTTTAGGATTTATTGAAGCTATCATTATGCACGTCATGATAACTAATTTTGGTAATATGAACCACCAGTTTCAGATTTGTTTAGCTTCAGAAAAAGTTGTATTTTGTAATTATAGCTACTTTCTCTGAATTCTAGTTGCAAAATTATATGACACATAAAAAAAGATAAGATACAAATTGCTGCATTAATATATTTTTGGACAATCAATTAAACATAAGAATTATCCCAAGGCTACATATTTATCAGTACAATATGATTAATTCATCATACATTAATAACGCTACATTGTTTATTTAATTAGATAAGCATAAGGCTAAGCAATTTATGTACTACTTAAATCTATTTCTCTCCACGGACTCTGTCTTAAAATCTAATAAAGCTGCCTACAAAGAATTTATTTGGAAGTGTAACAAACCAAGACAGTAAGAAGGTGTTGTGCACAATAGTTTAGACTCTAAGGCGTTGGTGGCATACTCTGCTAGTATATAAATTATATAATATATATATAAATTTCCCCTTCTGAGGGCAACTAATCTTCACAAAATGCCTTCCCGCAGGCTAGAATGTGAATCGCTGGCAGGATGGGACTCGGATCACTTCGGCTTTCCAAGGTCCACCGAAATTTCCTTGTGAGGCAACTTCGGAAAATAAAGCGATCCGAGTGCCATCCCGCCAGCGATTCACATTCTAGCCAGCTGGAAGGCATTTCAGGAAGATTAGTCGACCGAAGAAGAGGAGATTTATCGCTGGGTGACTAATCTCCCTGAATAGCAGCGTGTGCCACCACCCTTTGGAGACATGACACAAAGCTTGGTTTGTAGCAGTGTTGTGCAATAGTAAACCACATCTACTGTCACACCACGCTACTTGAAAAGACAGGGGTGGATTCATTATCTACTGTACAGAAGATACTGGTGGGTGTTTAGAGGTATTTTGTTCAGTGTAAAAATAAAAACTGGGTAAATAGGCTGTGCAAAATAAAAAAAATGCTTTCAATATATCTGGGCAATTGATCACACCACGTGTTGGTATGACTTATAGTTTCTGAAATGAGTAGTTATATCCAACTGTTTTGTGGTAGGTGTAGTGCATTATAGTGTCAGGAGAACAGCACAAATGTTTAGAAAGAGCAAAGATATAGAATACTATCCAGTTCACTGGAAGTGTTGTGAACTACAAGAGTACAGAAAATAAAAGATGGTCCAGTGCATCCTGTACAGCTCCAAAGGCCAAGCATTCTAATCAATCCTTTTAGGGAAGTGTTAAATGCTGAGGACCTTTCTTCCATTGCTTGATGTGCCCTGGTTACATTCCCTCATCTCGGGTGCAGGCAGACGCAGCGGACTTTGGTGGCAAAACACAAGAGTTTGCAAATCGTTGACCAAAATCAACCGTGTTTGCCTGCACCCAGGCCAAGGTAATATACCTGGGTGCAGGCACCTCAAACAGCAGATGAGCAGCAGCTTCTCAGCCTGTGTCTCTCCACAAGCAGAGGTTCACTAGATCTGGTGCCTGCATTATACTTTTGACTTATATACTTTCTTACTGACTTATAATCTTTCAAGGCCTACATTATATTGTAATGATTGGTCAGGCCTTTCTATACCTAGACATACAAAAACAAACAGTTTTACAAAACAGGTTGTGTTTACAATCTACTTTAGAAAGTGGTTAATTTGTTTTAACAGCATTAGGCTAGGGCCACACGGGAAGATTCAGGGAGATTGGTCGTCTGGCGACCAATCTCCCTGAATGGCTTGCTGGTATCTCGCACCCGCTAGCGCTAAAGTCGTCTGTGCCTATTCACACATGACGATACGTTTTTCTCTTGCCTAAATTGGGGGACACAGGCACCATGGGGATGAAGATCCTGCAGCTGGAGATGGACACTATGTTGCAAAATATGACTCCTCTGACTCCTCCTCCTGCCCTGGGCTTCATGCCCTGCCTCCTCCTATTACCCTCAGTTTCTTTTAGTGTCCTCAGAAGGAGAAGACACGATATTCTTTATGTGGCTGGAGCACGGATCAGAGCCCCAGGTCTAAGATCTCGCCACGTTCAGGGGCCACTGATTTAATCAAGAGCCTCTCCAGCTGCAACCTATATGCCCTTTAGCCTTCCCGCTCTCCGGAGGTCTGCAGGCTTGCTCCTCACCCCTGCGCTATCTTCCCGCTCTACGGAGGTCTGCAGCAGCGGTATACAATCACCTGAGTGTATAATAGCATACATATATATATATATATATTTCACACCTGTGCATGTGTATATATATTTATCTGTGTGTTTTATCTTCACAGGGGTTAACCTACACAGGGCACAACTCAGCTGGCGTTTTCCTAGGTGAGTACTTATTTTATTTTACCTCACCCCCTCTATCACTCTAGGTCCCTAGCCTTAGGCATTTCTCTTTAGAGGAAGGGCAGTGATGTGCTTTGCTTACGACAAACAGTGTTCCACTCGGCGCTACAACTCTAGTATCCATTCCCCTGACGCCATTACACCTGCGTCTCCCTTCTCTGGTGACACGCTCCTCCTGCGTTCCACCCCTCTCTCTCCCGCCCCTATCCTGCCCTCTGGCGCTCTTTTCTTCCTTGGCACCTGTATATGCGCCATCTTTTTATCGTGACACGCACTCTTGCGTTCCAGCCCTCGCACTCAAGCTGTACCGGAGGGACCTGGCGGCCTTACTAACGCTGCGGCGAAGGTCAGTTCTTTTCTTAGATTAGAGCTCCTCTCAGCGCTCTCGCTCATCGGCTCTGTTTCCCTTCTGCAGAACTCTACTGGAGCGCGCCTGCCTGTCGCTGCAGTGTAGACTGTAACTGCCTTCTTCCAACTGCGTCCAGCCTGCCTTCTGCTGCACGCCCGTTCTCATATCAGGCAAGTCCCACACCTTATTTTCAATACTACTTTGCCTATGGGGAAAAATATATGTATGCTACTGAGTGCAAGTATGCCTTTTGTATGCTTTTGGGAGTATGGGACTGAGGGGTCACCCCTCATATCTCTATTTCTCTCTGCAGGCCACCTTATTCTGTATTGCCTAGCCTAATACCCCTGCCTCCAAAAAAAAAAAAAGATTCTATTGGGGATTCAAACTACCCCCACCATTTCTCACAGAGAAGGAGCAAAATGGCTAACAAGGCAGAAGAGCCCAGGACCAACAAGTCCTCAGCTCAAACTCACCCACAGGTTTCTTTTTTAGCCTGCTCAACTTGTAAAACAAAATTTAATTCAGCCTCGGCTGATTCACTGTGTGGGGCCTGCAGAAAAAGTGACTCACTGCCACCTATTCCGGCAACTAACTCAGACTCTGAACTACTTAGGGCATTATCCCTCTCACTTGCAAGCATTCAACATCTGGCCCGCATACCCGAGACCTTAGACAAGGTTCTTGAGCATTTATCTCAGCCTTCACATGTTGACTCCCGACCAGGGACCTCAAAACATCACGCTCTATCTCCTCCAGACTCTCCAGAAGAACTTCTCGGTCCCTCTGACGAGGAAGGTCTGGTCATCTCCGCGGAAGACTCTGATCAGGACCACCCTGATCTAGACATAGACACCCCCAGAACCCAAGGGGAGGTGGAGGGCCTCATTCAAGCTGTACTAAACACACTGAACATTGAAGATTCTACTGCCTCAGTCGAACCAGCAAAGAACATTTTTAAAAGACACAAGAAGAGCTCATGTTTGTTCCCAGCATACGAACAGCTCGACGAAATTATCAAGTCCCAATGGAAAAACCCTGATCACAGGGTACAGCTTTCCAAACGCTTCACCCAGACTTATCCATTCCAGAAGGAGTGCATCGACCTCTGGTCTTCTCCCGCAGTAGATCCTCCGGTTTCCAGACTATCAAGAAATACCACCATTCCGGTCGCCGACGCGGCCACATTTAAAGACCCCATCGACAAACGTCTTGAAGGTTTCTGCAAATCCACCTTCACAGCTTCCGGTTCTGCCTTCCGTCCTATATTCGCTATAGCCTGGGTGGCCAAGGCCATGGAGTGGCACAGCTCATTGGATCTGAAGAACCTACTACCGACAACTTGCTTTCCCAAATAGCTGACGCCACTACATACATTGGAGACGCAGCACGGATGTTTGCTCAAGCTTCAGCTCAGTCCGTAGCAGCTCGCATATTTTTGTGGTTAAAATCTTGGTCCGCTGACCTAACATCCAAACGTTCCCTAGTCAGCATACCCTTCCAAGGTAAACTTCTCTTCGGGGCTGAACTGGATAAAATTATTTCTCAGGCGACAGGGGGCAAGAGCACCCTTCTCCCTCAATCTCGACCCAAGAGACCACCTTTCAAACGGAGGCCCTTTTTTCGTCCCTTCAGACAAGGACAGCGGTCAAAGACGCAACCTGACAAGTCCAACTCTAACTTTCGCTCCCGCTTCCAGGGCAAACAAAGACAACCGTGGTCTTCATCCAAGCTCTCTCAAGACAAAACTCACACGGCATGAAGGTGTGCCCCCTCCCAAAGGGATACCCTTAGGAGGTCGACTCAAATCCTTTCGAGAGGTATGGCACAACAAGATTCAGGATTAGTGGGTTCTCCGGGTGGTGTCACAGGGACTGCTGATCGACTTCACTCACACCCCCCCCCCACAGATTTTTTATATCCAGAATGCCGCCCAAAGTCTCCAACAGAACCAAATTCCTCTCCGTCATACAAGACCTCGCCTTGGCGGGAACCATTCAACCCGTTCCACCAAAGGCCAAACGAAGAGGCTACTATTCCAACCTTTTAATGGTTCCCAAGAAGGACGGTTCTCTCAGGCCCGTCTTAGACCTCAAAGATCTCAATCCCTTCGTCCGGAAGTGCCATTTCAAAATGGAATCAATACAGTCGGTCCTGTCGTCCATGGAAGAAAACGAGTTCATGACAGTCATCGACATCAAGGACGCATATCTTCATATACCGATCCACCCAGCTCATCACGGCTTCCTCCGATTCTACGTGAATGCTCAGCATTGGCAGTTCGTAGCCCTGCCATTCGGTCTGTCATCAGCTCCACGCACATTCACGAAGGTCATGGTGGCAGCATTGGAGGAAGACTCAAGGGAATAACTGTTATTCCTTATTTGGACGATCTCCTCGTCAAGGGTCCTTCCGCACCAGTAGCCCTCCTCCACACATCCCAAGTCCTGGAGACCCTCACCTCATTGGGCTGGACGATCAATTTCAAGAAGTCGAACCTACAGCCGACTCAATCAATAGAGTACCTGGGCCTAGTACTGGACTCCAGACAAGGGAAAGCCTTCCTACCTCGAGACAAGGCCATAACTCTCCAGAGCCGAATTTGGTCGCTCATGGGGCCCAACAGCATTCCCCTTCGAGCAGCCATGCAGACGCTGGGCACGATGGCCCCCCTTCTTTCCGGCCATTCCGTATGCACAAGCCCACACCAGACCTCTTCAACACACCATACTGCTACACCAACGCAGGGATCGAGCCAACCTCGATCGCAAGATATCCATTCCGAGTCGAGTACAGCTCTCTCTACACTGGTGGCTTCAACCACATCGCACAAAGAGCAGAAAACTCTTCCCCCCCCCAGCACTGGACGGTTCTAACCACAGATGCCAGTCTACGGGGGTGGGGCGGGGTCATCGGCCAAACCACAGTTCAGGGCCTATGGACTCAAGTAGAAAAGAGGCTACCCATCAACCTTCTGGAGCTCAGAGCGATACGCTACTCCCTCGAACGCACATCGTCGTTACTCCGGGGAAAGCCGGTGCGGATCCAGTCCGACAACGTGACGGCTGTGGCCTACATAAATCATCAGGGCGGAACCAGAAGTGTCAGGGCCCTCAAGGAAGCTCAAGAGATCCTAAGATGGGCAGAGGACAACGTTCCAGCGATCTCCGCGGTCCACATTCCCGGTGTGGACAATTGGATAGTGGACTATCTGAGCAGAGAAACGAACGATCACGGGGAATGGAGCATCCATCACGAGGTGTTCCGCCTCATTGTGGAAAAGTGGGGGCTGCCAGAGATCGACCTCATGGCATCCAGGCACAGCAGACAGGTCCAGCAGTTTGTCTCAAGAAGCCTAGATCCCCTGGCCCACGCAGTAGACGCCCTTGTGATTCCCTGGCGCTTCTCCAGGGTTTACATCTTTCCCCCCCTCGCTCTTCTACCAAAAGTCGTCAAGAAGATAAAGAGGGAAGGAACTCTAACCATTCTAGTAGCTCCATTCTGGCCCCGAAGGTCTTGGTTCGCGGACATTGCAAACATGGCGGTAGACGAACCCTTCCATCTCCCACAACAGACAGACCTCCTCACTCAGGGTCCGGTTGTCCACCCGAATTCTCATCTTTGGGCTTTAACGGCGTGGCTCTTGAAGCCTTGATTCTACAGAGCTCAGGAGCTCCTCCGGAAGCAGTTCCCACCATGCTTCGCGCACGTAAACCTGTCTCAGCTAAGAGACACTAAGAAACTAAGGGTTTGGAAGACTTTCATCTCTTGGTGCGAGCAGAGGGATCTTAACCCACAAACGGCGGGAGACAGAGAGACCCTTTCTTTCTTACAAGATGGACTTGCGAAAGGTTTAGCCTTGAGTTCCCTGAAGGTGCAAGTGTCGGCATTCTTCTGCAGAAAAAACTGGCACTGCACCCCAACATCAAAACCTTCTTACAAGGAGCTACACGTATTATACCACCTTATCGTTGCCCTGTACCTCCGTGGGACCTCAATCTGGTGCTCTCCGCTCTGCAGGAGGAACCATTCGAACCACTAGAACAGATCCCTCTGCCTACTCTAACCGAAAAGGTTGTATTCCTTTTGGCCATCACCTCCGCTAGGAGAGTTTCCGAACTGGCGGCATTGTCCTGCAAATCTCCTTTCACGGTTCTCCACATGGACAAAGTTGTTCTCAGACCCACTCCAGACTTTTTGCCTAAGGTGGTATCTGAATTCCACTTGAACCAGGACATTGTGGTCCCTTCATTATGTCCAAATCCTAAGGGTCCCATCGAGAACAAACTCCACAAACTCGATGTGGTCAGAGCTATATCTTGCTACCTCAAAGCCACAGCGGACGTCAGAAAATCGGACGCTCTTTTCATTATCCCCGAATGCCCTAAACGGGGTACCAAGGCTGCCAAGTCGACGTTATTCAAATGGATTAGAGCCATCATTTCCAGAGGAAACCTCCTCCTCTCCAAGTGAGGGCTCATTCTACACGTTCTCTCAGCACATCATGGGCCTTCCGACACCACGCTTCAGCGGAACAACTCTGTAAAGCGGCCACGTGGGCATCCCTCCATACCTTCACTCGCTTCTACAGGCTCCACACTCACGCTTCTGCCGACGCTGCCTTTGGGAGGAAGGTGCTCAGAGCTGTTCTTAGCTAGACACCTCGTATACAGTGTCCCACCCTTAGGGGGCGCTTTGGGACATCCCCATGGTGCCTGTGTCCCCCAATTTAGGCAAGAGAAAGAGAGATTTTTGTATTTACCGTTAAATCGTTTTCTCTTGTCCTATATTGGGGGACACAGGCCTTCCCTCCCGATTCTGACACTGTTTTCACGTTTTGTTCGTGATATTTTCTTATAAAGTTGTTAGTTCCTTTTGATCAAAGTTGTTCATATTTTTAGAGGGTGTTGTTGCTCTGTTCTCTTCTGTTTTGGGCTGTTCTGCTCCTTCTTCGGTCGAAACTGAGGGTAATAGGAGGAGGCAGGGGATGAAGCCCAGGGCAGGAGGAGGAGTCATATTTTGCAACATAGTGTCCATCTCCAGCTGCAGGATCTTCATCCCCATGGTGCCTGTGTCCCCCAATATAGGACAAGAGAAAAAGATTTAACGGTAAGTACAAAAATCTCTCTTTCAAAGTCGCTCGAAATTGAGCGACTTTGAAAAACGTATCGCCGTGTGTGAATAGTCGCAGGTGACTTTAGCGCTAGCGGGTGCGAGATACCAGCAAGCCATTCAGGGAGATTAGACACGGCGATTAGTCGCCAGGCGACTAATCTCCATGAAATCTTCCCGTATGGCCTAGCCCTTAGAATACTACATGTAATGTCCAAGGGGCACATTCATATGCTCGGAAAACATCAGACTTTTTTCACAATCACTGTTGCTTCTGTCTTTAGAATTGATCCTCTCAATTGTCTTTGTTCTTTACAGACTTTCTGGAGAAAAGCTTGCTGTACTACCCATTAACATATCAATACAAAATCTAAACACTGTCTATAACGAGTCAAAGAACAAAGGTATCAGTAGATTTTAATCAAGGTCTACTTTCAATTCCTACTAACCTAAATTCTCTTTGTTTATATTGTTGCCTAAAAGGAATAGATTCTATGCACATAAGTACAGGTATGGGACATGTTTTCCAGATGAGGCATCTTTCAGTAATTTGGATCTCCATACATTGTCTACTAAAAAATATTTTAAACATAGTAACATAGTAAGTTAGGTAGAAAAAGAGACACACATCCATCAAGTTCCACCTTTTAACTTTTTTTAACCCGCCTGCCAGTTGATCCAGAGGAAGGCAAAAAACCCCATCTGAAGCCTCTCCAATTTGCCTCAGAGGGGGAAAAATTCCTTCCTCACTCCAAAACGGCAATCGGACTAGTCCCTGGAACAACTTGTACTATGAGCTATCTTCCATAAGCATGTATTCCCTCACTTGCTAAAAAGCTATGCAACCCCTTCTTAAAGCTATCTAATGCATCAGCCAGTACAACAGGGAGAGAATTCCACATCTTCACAGCTCTCACTGTAAAAAACCCTATCGAATATTTAGACGGAACCACTTTTCTTCTAATCGGAATGGGTGACATTGTGTCAGCTGGAAAGACCTACTGGAAAATAAAGCATTAGTGAGATTATTATATGATCCCCTTATATATTTATACATAGTTATTTGTCAGACATGACCTTTTCGTCATAAAGCCATGCTGCCCTCATAATGCCATTCACTAGGACAAAATTTTGAATGTGATCCCTTAACAAGCCTTCAAATAATTTGCCTACCACAGATGTCAAATTTACTGGCTTATAATCCCTTTTTAAATATTGGAATGAGATCAGACAACATTAAACTCAGGATTGTTTTGCCTCTTGTACGGATTGATACCTGTATTAAATGCTAGCACCAATTTAACATCTTACAAATTTTTTTCTCTACATTATGATATATCCCTTTTTAAAACTTTGCACAGGAGTTCATGACCCTGCATGTCTGAATGAGGCAAAAGTCAGGGGGCAGGAGGGGGTGCCGATTTGCCTTTCCCCTCACAAATACAATTTGGTGGCTATGGCTTACTGCACTTGTGCAAACTAAGTTTGTATATTACCTTAATTTGAACTGGATGCATGTACCTTTAATAACAGTGGTGGTTTTAGACACAATCTACTTTGGGGGAAAAGCACAAGCACACGGCTTCTGTGGATATAAACGAGCCTTAGTGTATTTATTACATAAACTGATGAGGCTGATGCCACAGGGGCAACTCAGTCACCCAAAATCGTACTCATAATAATCTAGAGGTAACTGCAACTGGTATGAAGTGTGCATTTTTTACTGATATGGGTCAATGTATTATTATTATTATTATTACAAACAGTTTCTGTATGAACAGAAACATTGTACTCTAATAAACATTAGAATTCTAGTATTCTGAACCAAAGTCTGTTAAAAGTAAAATAGAACTACACATTGGTAGAAAAGACGTACTTTTGAAGCTAGTGGTAAATAAAACACATGGCAAATGCTGAGGCAGTAGAAATGAGAGTGAAACAGCAGCCTGCATATGTCTCACTTTTATATATATATTAGGAAAACAAAATATCCACAGGGCTGTTTGTTATAAACTTAGCCTTTGAAAAACAGAACAGAAAGTGAAAAGCTTACTTGGTTTACCTTTATCTGGGAAATGTTAGGTGTGTTTTGTTAACAGAAAACATAACACAAACATCTTGGTAATATTTATAATAATAATATTCTGCCTAAGTCTATCATTTGCTCACATTTAGGGGCAGATTTATCAAGGGTCGAATTTCGAAGTGTGAAATTCGAACATCGAATTAAAATACTTTGAATATCGAAGTCGAAGTATTTTTCACCGAATTTGGCCATCGAATGATCGAAGTAAAATCGAATGATTCGAAAGATTTTAGCATACGATCTAACGATTTTACTTTGATGTGTAAAGACTTGGTTGTAGAAGGTCCCCATAGGCTAACGAATGGTCGAATATTCTAACTATTTTTACTTCGAATTGAATTTAAAGTAAATTCAAAGTCGTAGTATCCTATTCGAGGGTCGAGGTATACAAAAAATTACTTGAATTGCAAATTTTTTTACTTCAAAAATTCCCTCTAATTCTCTTCGACCCTTGATAAATCTGCCCCTTAATATCTGTCTACAAAGGAACTGTTATTTCAGAGAACAGGCAGAGACAAAAGCCCCATAAATCTAATCAAAGCTGCACATAATTTTCAACCTATTTTTGTTTCAGGATTTTCTCCTTGCTATACAGTTCTTAACATAACGACATCCTTTTCCCAATATCAGGCAAAATTCTCCTGGTAGTTAGGCTGCAGTAGAATTATGTCCAAATTATTGGGAGCCAGTATAGGCAGTTTTGCCTGTTCACCCACTTGCTACAATTCAGGATAGTAGCAGCAGTGCTATTAGCTCATAGAAACACTCAGTTCAAGAAGCTGAATCTTTCATGTGACATGTAGCTGCTAGCAGATTACCTTCCCATTGTTTTGTTGATATGCTGCTGGATGGAGAGGATGGTATCACTTCAACTTGCAGTGTAGCAGTAAAGAGTGACTAAAGTTAATCAGAGGAAAAGTCATATGGTTTGGGGCACCTGGGAAATGGTCATCATACCTACTAGACCCATGCCAAATTTCAAAATTGGATTTCTGTGCAGAATTCTGCTGGAATAGCACTATTAACTGATTTAAAAAAAATAAATAAAAAAAACTTTTCCCATAGACAGTATCCCTTTAAGGAAAACCAACAACAAACTCATCACAAAACGCCATAGCAATCACGGGACTTCTCCTCCCTGCCTTCTATAGGCGATAGCCAGGAAGGAGAAATCGAGCACCGCATGATGGATCGTCGCCCTGTCGCTGTTTCTGAAGAAGAGCGCATGCAGAGAATCGGTAAGTAATTTCTTAATAACAGCTTTGTGAATTAAAAGTTTAAACTGTCTTGGTGGTGTTTTTTTTTATTAAAAAGAAACTTTTTTTTAAAAAAAAAAAGTAAATTACTGGTCCTTTAAGAATTGTATGTATCAATGGGTGAAAGTTAGAAAGTTTGACAAGGGCAGTTCTAAAAATCCTAATAGAATGAAAAGAATGTGGATCTTTACCCACTTGGACCCGCTACCTAAACTGACCCATAACTGCCTTATTCACAACCTGCTGACCATCAGTAAATAGGAATTATTGTTGACATCATCACAGGTGGACAGGGCAGAAAAACATTTTAAAATGTTTAAAGGAGTAAAATATAGATAATAGAAATAGATGAGACCCGCAACACGACCCACATCCAAAAGTCCTACATGCAACCCGCAGAGTATCCATTCTAATTGCAGGTAACCAGCGACTACCTGACCCACTGCAGGACACTAACATAAACCTCTATACAAGCTGAAGCCATTGCTGTCTGGGTAGTGGCTAATGTGCATATTAACCGAGGTCCATAAATATTAATCAGGTGAAGATCTTGCCCGTTCCGCAGAACCTCAAGGACCATGCAACGTCTTTTCACATGGTTTCCCCAAATGCCATGGTTCTGTTTACGGCTCATGCTTCTGCCTGTAACAGCAGCCTTTCGCTTTGGGAGGGGCCCTCTGCTACTCGGATACCGCCAGGTCTTAAAGTTAAAGAACCAGTGAGAGAGTTCTGGGCAGGCAAGGAAACCATAATCTGCACCAGGAGGAACGGGAATAGGGCAAAGTGTAGTCTTAGAACATGCCGGGATCAAAACCAGTCGGTGCAGTACGGAATCGGGAAGCAAAAGCATAGTCAAGGACAAAGCCAGGATCTGGAAGAATAGTCAAATACAGGCAAAGGTTGGTTCAGGCAGCAATACAGGAGTAGTCAAGAACAGGTCACTCGTAAGGCCTCATCTGGAGTATGCATTGTAGTAAGGTGGGAGTCACCTTAATCTATTCGGTAATCTTTGGGTCTTCTTCTGGCGCTTTGTAATTTTGATCACATGCGTAGTTGTGGCAACCTGGGAAAATGCTCCAACTGCGCATGCGTCGTTATGGAGCTTCCTTACTGAGATTACCAAAGTGCCTAAAAATAGCCCCCGTGCGCTCTGCTGACTCTGCAACAAGGGGTAATTACAGGTTATGGGGTATTTACTTGTGTTAACTCCTGTGCGGGAGGAGCAGGGAGGGGGGGACTATGGAGGGTAGGGGTTTTTATTAGAAAGGGGGTTTCTAATCACCCCACGCATGGTCCTAGCGCTGGAGCACTGGGGAGCCTTAAGTCCAAGTATAGTAGAAGGAAAAGGAACTCCAACAGTATTACTGCTAACAACTTTATATTCCAGGCAGTGGTAAACACAACATGTTTCAGGTTCAATACCCTGAAGTGATTCACTTCACTTGATAAAGGGTCTTGAACCCGAAAAACATTTTGTTTGCAGTAATACTGCTGGAGTTCCTCTTCCTTCTTCTATACTTTGATCTTTTGCAGCAGTTGCAGCACAGAGCAACTATTAAGGAATTGGACGCATATCATTTGGAAAAGCTGTGCTAACCACCATCCCCCTCTTCTATTTGGAGCCTTGAGTCCCCAGTGCTCCTTAGGTATGGGGCTGGGCAGCATGCTGTCACATAAAATTTTGCCGCCCTAGGCACTGGCCTTGCCACAAATCTTGGCCTGGAGTCAAGCCCGACTTGTGAAAACAATCCATATTTTGATCAGAGCCAAGGCTTCCATCAGTCTACGCAGTCTAGAGAAAATGTTTCTATAGACTAATCAAGTACAAGGACGGTACATAAATGGCTATCTAAGGTGGACTGCCCCTTAGAATCACTGTGTCACGTTCGGCACCCTATATCCAGAACCCAAGCTAAGCTCCCTGGTCTTGGCTCTCACTTCTGCCTTTAACTGCCGCCTTTCACCTCGGGAGGAGCCCTTGGCTAATTGGATGCCGCCAGGTCTTAACAGAGAGAGGAGCAAAGCTAACGGTTCTGAACTGGCAAAGGGGCACGATTGTCTCACCAGAATATTGGAAGGAAGAACACCACCAGGAACAAGCAGGCCGGGCCAGCACAAGCAGTTAGAATAGTCAGACAGGCCAGTATCAGGATTAGAGCTCGTAGAATAGTCGGACAGGCAAAGGTTCAGGATTGGAGAGATCAACGTAGTCACAGACAGGCAAGGTCAGGAATCGCTCAGGATAAACCCAGGAACTTGCTAATAGAACCTAACAACGGACAAAGACCTGAAGCCCTAATGAGCCTTTTATACTATTTGAATTTTGCACCAATGCGCGACGCCAGCGAGCCTGCGCCTTTAAGAAACAAACGCTCGCGCCCTAAGGAGAGCCAGAACCAGGAAGGGAGCAGAGCAGCAGCGGGCGTCCACTCCAGGGACACGGCGTTGGACCCCCCTGCTGCCCACTAGACCACCAGGTAACTTCATTACATACTGATTCACAATTTTTGGCGAAGCAAAATGGGTTGGATTTGCCCATAACTAGTTATGGGCACCTACATCAATTCGACTACCCATACCCAACTTACCTACTCCATCATCTGTTTCTCCAGGCACCTGTAGCTTTATTGGGTCTAGATTATATATTTTAAACATGTTGCAAACACATTTGTACAGTCTTTTTTATATTAAAGAAATAATGACACCAGAAATTAAACCTTTTTTTACATCATAATATTGTCTTAGCATGCTATCTATAATTTTGCCATAAAAGTATTTACAGATGCTTTTACATTACCCATCTGATCTCCCATGTTCCTCTCTGAAGGTGCTGCCATATTTGAGCTTCAGCAGTCTGTTAGCATTAGAAACTGACATATTGAGAAGGGGCAGTCAGGTTGGCAAAACAAGCCAGGTTTAGGAACCTCAAGTGACAATTACTTACAAAAGCAGAACTATCGTGAAAAACGAACAGCATGAGCTATATGTAACGTTTGATGTACATTAATATTTTTAATAATAATTTTAGTGTCAGTATCACTTTAAGGATATTTTAATTTTATATCAAACATAACTAACAGACGTTATTGAAGAGACGTGTTCAGAATAATTGTTCATAATTTAACTCTAAGGCCCATGGCACACTAGGCATTAGCTCCACTTGCACATTTCTGCTTGCAGAGAAAACATTATTGTTTAAGCATAGGCTTAAAAGGCATCATTTCTAGATTTTATCCCCAAAATAATCAAATCCATGCCAAAATCTGCTGGTGACAGAACATTGCCATTTGTTTCAAACAAGGATGCAACGAATCCACTATTTCCGATTCGACCGAACCCTCCGAATCATTTGCGAAAGATTCGGCCGAATACCGAACCGAATCCTAATTTTTATATGCAAATTAGAGGTGGGAAGGGGAAAAAATGTTTACTTCCTTGTTTTGTGACAAAAAGTCACATGATTTCCCTCCCCACCCCTAATTTGCAAATAAGCATTTGGAGTCGGTTCGGCTGGGCAGAAGGATTCGGCCGAATCCTGGATTCGGTGCATCCCTAGTTTCAAATGTGGACATCCCCAGTGGCACCAGGTATTTCTCTGTGCCAACACCTGGGGGATGAAATTCAAAAAAAATTTTTATTACATTTTGAAAATATGGAGATTTTGCACACTTTAGCATTAAACGATCATAGCAGAATGTAACTTTCATGAATTTGGAGTACAGGCATGAGATCTGTTAACCAGAATACTTGGGACATGGGGCTTTCCTGATAGTGAGCGTTTTGTAATTTGGAACTCCATACAGTAGAACAACCCATTTTAAGTTTTTCAGGGGACCAGAAAAAAAATCGTGTACAATCCAGGAAAATGTAAAATCAGGGAAATGAGTATTATACATAATATTTATGTGGGACCACAAGACATCAATGCAAAATTAGGGAAAAAGTAAAATCAGAGGATGTAAAATGGCAGTACTATTGTATTTTAAATCAGCTACAAATAATTTAAACGTTAAATAAACTTTACAGGATTGTTTGCCTCCCATACGGATTAATTATATCTTAGTTAAGATCAGGTACAAGATGCTGTTTTATTATTACAGAGAATGAAATCATTTTTAAAAGTTTCAAGTATTTTTTTTCCCTAAAGTTTCCCTACAATGTGTGCACATTTTGTTATAGTAATGATTTGCAGTATAAATAATCCCATTAAGTTATTGCCACTTATAAAAGTATTCAAGTTAAAACTTTTTTATTTTTGTTTATTTTGAAGCAGTAACTTTAATTATTTGTTAGCAGCAAGGACAACATATTGCTCCCTGCAATTTCTTTGATGTGCTTAGCACAGATTGCAAGGTGGTTGACGATAATAGATGGTTAGCAAATACAACACAATGCAGACAATGCTCCGTTGCGTAAAGTCAGTTAGTCAAGCTGTTAGAAATCTGAGGTAGGATTAGAATACCAGGAAATATGTGCAGTTTTACAAAGTCTAAGAGGACTGCAGGATAAAGTCAATATGATAAAATGCTACAAACAAGTGATTAGATAGGTTTATGGAAATATTTTTCTACATCTTACAAGCATGCAGCACACAAAAAGATGTAAATTTTGCCAGAATTAAAAGCGAAGGGCCTCTGGCATTGCCCCATCATGCCCCTAGGTCTGTTCAATCTCTGGACATTGCATAAAAAATACAGAGAGTTGTCATTTTTATTAGTTCAGCTAACTAGCTGTAGCATAAGCCACCTTTTGATTACCATTACTTAGTAATGATCATTAAAACATTAAGGAACACATTCCAAGAAAACAAAATAAGTCATTTAAATGTATATTTGGCTATAAACATGTGCGGCAATCACCTAACTATATACCACTCGCCATTAATTGAAATCAATCTGCATTTTCATTCAGCAATAAATTCAACTTCTACTAAAGCACGAAGGGGTCCGTTTACTAAAGTTCGTAAAAATAGTCAACCCATTGCCCACTGTCGCAGAGAACAATCTTGTGACCAAATTAACGCCTCTCCCATGTTTACTGAAGTGCGAGAAAACAAATTTGTCTTGGACGTGGCGTTAATTAAACAAGCGTATCAGTTCGCTTATATCTGTCGAATTGTGAGCTTTTTTGGCGTTCATTTAGGCTAACTGCATATATATATATATATAATACACAAAAGCCATGAATATCTTGTAAATTATATCCTTATAAACGGTGAGTAGTGATGTCATCAGTTATAAACGGTGAGTAGTGATGCAATTTCTGTCACATGACTCACTAAAATTTGTGTATTATAATTAATAAAGTACCCCCAGTTGTAAAATATGAGGATATTAGAAGTTACCTCGGAGTTCCATGACCTGTATAAAAACACTCGGCCTTCGGCCTCGTGTTTTTATTTGGTCATGAAACTCCTCGGTAACTTATAATATCCTTATATTTTACAAGAGGGGGTACTTTATTCACTATATATATATATATATATATATATATATATATATATATATATATATATATATATATATAAATAAATATAGATCAATCAATATATCAATGAGTTTATATAAAACAGTATTTACCAGTTTATAAAGTATTTAATATACTTATGGCCAATTAAGTACTAGCAGGAATAAATTATTTTTCCATATCAATTTTTCTTAATAAATTTGCTAAAAATACATTTATAAGTATTTTCCGAAGTGCAATCACTAATTTTTGCTGCTTATGCTTAAAAAGCAAAAATACAGAGGTTTGCCATTTCTATTAGTTCAGCTAAATAGCTGTAGCATCAGCCACCTTTTGATGACCATTAAAGACTATTCACAGTACAGTAATAGACTTTGGTTAAATATAGCAGTGGTACAATGTTACAAATCGGTCTCAAATATCATCTTGAAGGTTTTGGCCGCATAGAATGCAAGTACAGCATTTATACTGGGGCTATAATGCAGTAAGAGAGATTTCCATTTTGTACAGAGACCCTACATTATTATTTAAGGCTGATACTATAGTTTATTTATAAAGTACCAACATATTAACAATACTGCAGAACAGGGAAAAAACGCAATGAAGCGATTACCCAATGATAAAAACATGCATAAACATGAGGTCAGAGGCACGGCCACCAACAACTTGCAAAGGAGGCACAAATGATATATGCACTAGTTATGGCAGAGCTGTACAATAAGATTGAAGCATTGAATGTCTTCATTAGGGTGACAACAACAATTTTGCAGTAAATTTACCTAATCTGAGGCTTTAAAGATTTTAACTAAATCATTTAAACTTATTTTAGAAGTAGACCTATTCAAAGGAAAGCTTTGCAAGGAGTGCATTTTCCTAAAAGAACATGATACTTCCAGAACACCCAATTTCCTTCAATCATTGGGTAAGCAAGAAAAGAGACATGGAGCCAACAAAATGTCTTTATCAAGTTATCTATGATGTAACTTGTTCCTGCTTCCCCCAGTGGTGCAACTACATGTTTCAAGACCTCACAGCAAATCTACCAAGATATGTTGTAACTGGCAATTTATTAGGGCCCCTGATAAGCTTTCGTTATTTATGCAACTGGGTACCGCCAAAGACCCCATAATTGGACCTCTTCTAATGCAGACTCTTACCTTAAAGGTGTCATTCACCTTCAAGTTAATTTTTAGTATGTTACAGAATAGCTAAATCTAAGCAACATTTCAATTGGTCTTCAATTTTTATAGTTTTTAATATAGTTGCCTTCGTCTGACTCTTTCCAGCTTTCAAATGGGGGTCACTGACCCCATCTAAAAAAAACAAAATGTTCTGTAAGGCTACAAATGTATTGTTATTGCTACTTTTCATTACTCATCTTTCTATTCAGGCCTCTCCTATTCATATTCGAGTCTCTTATTCATATCGATGTATAAATGCTGAATAAAAAGCTAAATAACAAAAAAACACATAATAAAAACCGATTGCATATTGTGTCCAAATATCACTCGCTACGTCTTACTTAAAGTTCATTTAAAAGGTGAACAACCCCATTAAGAAATTGCAGATATGTAAGTTTATTTATGAGATTGTGAAAGACTGGGTGGATATTTTTCTACATGCCTTATATCTACTACCCTATATATACTAGATTATTTACACGGCACATGAATACACAGGTACATTACAGCTACACTTAATATCAAACACCCAACAGTATTAAATTGGCATTAAGACTATGACCATATGAAAAGTTTCTTAGGCACACCACACTCCACTTTGGTACAGTCTGACAAGCCAATGTCATGGGAAAACATGTTTTTCTTCAAAACACATCAGTTAATAGTGCTACTCCAGCAGAATCCAGCACTGAATCCATTTCTCAAAAGAGCAAACAGATTTTTTTTATATTCAATTTTGAAATCTGACATGAGCTAGGCATATTGTCAGTTTCCCAGCTGCCCCAGTCATGTGACTTGTGCCTGCACCATAGGATGGAATTACTTTCTGGCAGGCTGTTGTTTCTCCTACTCAATGTAACTGAATCCGTCTCAGCGGGACTTGGCTTTTACTATTGAATGTTGTTTTTAGATCAACCAGGGAGCGGTTATCTTGTGTTCGGGAGCTGCTCTCTGGTTACCTTCCCATTGTTCTGTTGTTAGGCTGCCGGGGGGGGGTTATATCACTCCAACTTGCAGTACAGCAGTAAAGTGTAACTAAAATTTATCAGAGCACAAGTCACATGACTGGGGGCAGCTGGGAAACCGACACTATGTCTAGCCCCATGTCAGATTTCAAAATTAAATATAAAAACAACCAAAAAACAATTTGCTCTTTTGAGAAATGGATTTCAGCACAGAGTTCTGCTGGAGCAGCACTATTAACTGATGCGTTTTGAAAAAAAACATTTCTTTAAACTTTAACTACACAGTGTACACATACCAGCGCTTGACAATGTTACGAACACCCAAACCCCTATACTATCTGCCCTTCCCACGACCCTGACAGAAAGCGTATTTCAAGCCTCTCGAGTAACTTTGATTTTTAGCGGGAAGTTCCACAGTTAGCAGACAGGACGCCCTAAACCCCCCCCCCAGACGTGGTTTAGTCCAGCCACACAAATTAGGCGCGCTTTCAACCCCCTCTTTCAGGTAACTAGCCACTCTCTGACAAATCCGTTACACGCTGCTACTACGCTTCGCTGTTTTCTCATTAAAAGCGCCTCCTCCTTATTTAACCTGCTTAATAAGCGAAACCCAATTTGCGGAAAACAAAAGCTCCGCAGAGATCTGCAATGCTGAAGCAGTGTCCCAGGTAATGGCCCAAGGTGAAGGCGGGAGAGAGCGCGCCAACTCTATCATCAACCGCCTGCAAGAGCGCCAAAAAGAAGGCGGAGCCGTGGGGTGCTTACTGATTGGTTCTTGTAACCGAAGGTTCGTGTGATTGGCGGAATGACTGTGGGACTTCACAGGGCGCCAGAATAGAAGCTGCAGTGGGCTGTGGAATCCAGTAAAGTTTGCGATGAGATCTGGGAAGCTTTCGAAGGGAAAAATCATTTATCTTTACGCGCGCTGTGTAGTATCGGTCAGCGCATTCCACAAACTGGCGCTTGATTAGACCAACTGGGTGTGATCGCTGGCGGCTTCATTTTAGAATTGAACTTCTATGGGAGAGGTAAGTGCAACACGGAGAATACGCACAACTTCTGCTCCTCTAGCGATTACCAAACCTAATGGTTCCCTGTTTTAGTTTAGTTGCCTTGTCCCTATCTAACAGGGGTACCTGCTGCTCTCATCCTCCTCATCTAACACCGGTTTGTGATGAATGAATGGAGGGAGAAACTGTGGCACTTGTTGCGCTCCAGCAGTGAGAGGGTTAAGGCGGCCATTAGTTTCATGTTACACAGGACACCCATTCCCTCCCACTCCCGGGCTCTGGCCATTTCCTTTGCGCCAAAATCAACTGTCCCGGGCGCCTAAATCGATAACCCCTCTCTCATCTACTGCAGCGATTGCCTTCTCTTTATTCACCCTCATTTCTTTTTCTTTATAATGCCCAGCATACTTTCATCTGGTTTATGTCTCCCCTCTAGCAACTATTTCTCCTACTTCTGTTTATAGATGGAGCTAACCAGCTGTTTAACCCTCAAAGATCTGATCAGCACGAAAAAGCCCAAACCAGACCCAGTGGCAGATGGAAGAAGCGCCCATAAAGTAAGTGCAGCAATTTGGCTACTCTTTTAAACTAGACATTTTGTGTAATAATAAAAAAAAATATATATATATATATATATATATAAAATAAGAATGTACCAGTGCATTATACTCATTTAGACATAGAATGAAGCTTAAGAAGTAGTGTTTCAGGCTGATTTATTGAATATTTATGCAAAAACCCAAATAATCCCTTCCACGTCCTGCTCCCTGAATACCCAGGCTGTGCAGGGGAACCTGCGGCTCTCAGCTCACTGCACTGTAGGACAGGAACCAATCAGCAGCTAGCAGGACCTGATAGGGAACTGAAGCATGTCTGTGCTTTTGTGACTGCAGGGCTGTGATTGGCTGTCCCCCTCTTACTGTGCTTCTGGCAGGGACCGTTAGGACACACCCACCCCTCGTTTGAAACAGGGACCAGAGAACATCTATAGGGAGCTCCAATAAAGAGGCAATTTTTTAAACATAATATTAATTTTTAACACCATATATTACTTATAATTGCCTACGAAGGTTTTTTTTCATTTATCCTATATGTCTCCTTTAAACTTGTATTTGTAGCTTGTAAACTCTTTTCAAGTGATCAGGCTAATGGGACAGATATTGTACGCTGTGCTTATTTGTACTTAGGCAATCAATGGCCAAATATCGCCTCCATGGATCGGATCTGCAACAAAGCTGGGCATCTGTTGGTCCCAGTGATCCAATCTGACCGCAGTCTTCTTTGACCACCTGCTATGAAACATTTAAATATGTATTTTATTAAATATGTATATTATGCCACAGGCTTCAATGCACTATTTGCACGTTACACGTTTGCTTGTTTTAAACAATGTATTCCTTTCTATATGAGTTCATTCTACAACTGAATAAAGTATTGTGATCTATCTGCGAGTTTATTAATTGTTCAATTGAATAAAAAAGGGGTCTGGCTCTCATCCGTGGGTTAATATGGTTATTAGTTTATAGAAAAGTTACCCCTTCTTTATCAATTATTCGATATCTAAACTTGAAGTTCCTTCTACTGTAGTGATTAAGATAGTGGTTTGCTTTTAAAGCCGTAAACTATGATATTGATGATATAATAATTGAAATTTCCCAATTAATTCCAAAGTAATGATTAATTCATCAGTTATATGCTTATACTTAAATAAAGTGCCAGTACACATTAATTCAATAAATTCATTTAGATTCACATCCTAAGGACTAAAGTGACTGAGATTGCAAAAGCAATCCATTTTCTTAATCACTACAGTAGAAGAAACTTAGGTATCGAATAACTGGCAAAGAAGGGGTATCTTTTATGTAAAGTCCCACCATTTAAATGTTTCCAAATGTATGGGGGTGACCCATCACTGCAGGACCTATATACCCACATAGTTTTCAGAAGAAGAGATTGTATGGCCATCCACAGGTGGGCAAAATTGTACAGTGTCTAGCCTGTTAGTGGCCAGCTTGAGTGCAGAAGAGAGTTATTCATCACCTGAGTTTTGGGGGGTATTGTTTGGGCATTTTTTCAGCGTGATTATATCGACCGCATGATGTGAATTGTATAAGCACTAGTATTAGTATTATTTTTATCTTCAAGGAGAATATGTTCAATCGGTTCAAGACCAGCCCAAGGTTACCGTTAAGAAACGAGCCAATTGATTTATCGAAGCAAAAGGGTGTTACCCCAGAAAGAATTCCAGTCACGCCTGTGAAAGTGACTGAGAGGCCTCAAGCCGATCCTTGGACCCCCACAGCCAATCTGAAGATGCTAATAAGTGCTGCCAGCCCAGAAATCAGGGACAGAGAAAAGAAAAAAGAGCTCTTCCGCCCCATTGAAAATGATGGCTTAGAGGAAACCGATACTGATTTACAACTGGTAGGTTTTATTGGTTGACTGAATCACTTTCTGGCATGTGATGCTTCGCTACTACACAAGTACACATTGTATATTGTATTGTATTTTACTCAACAGAAAATATGTAAAGAAAGACATAAAACCGAAATAGCTGTGTGAATTTTACACGTTTTTGGCCACAGGCTTAGCATGCTATGCAAGTCAAAATTTAGCAACTATTGTTTCATATGAAGAAACAAAATAAAAAAACATAGTCCAGGGACCGGACAATCCCCAGCTTGCAGAAAGTGTATGACAACTAATACAGTCATCATGGAGTGTTTTTGGAAAGTTAAGCCTGCATTTTCTGCTGTCAGTGTTCAGTCATTTCTGATACAAGATTTTACTGATAAAAATATTATTAGTTGTTTAGTTCATTTGTTAGGGCAATAGAAAAGTTAGACATTGTAATGTTTGACCTAGTTCTGTTGTATGGAAATGAGTAGCCCTATATGGACTTGTTCCTTTCAAAGATCAAGGCTTGCTTATCTCAACTACTATTGTATGCATGTCACAACATGTTTAGTTGCTTGACACATCAACATAATCAACAAAGGCTCATGGGACAGAGGGTTTAATAATCGCCACAATCCTTGGAAATCAAATTATATTTAACTGAAGACATTCATTTACTTAAAATCAAAGTGCACCGCCTGGCATGCAATTGTGCCGGGATGCTAATCTCACAAAATCACAAATGTTGACTTTTGTGTTACCAAGCAATATCCATCTACCCGCAAAAGTGCTCATGGCTGTGTTAGAGCATTTTTACACAAATGCAGAAAAGTATTGAAAAATATAAACCTTATTTGTAACAATACATTTTTGACCATGTCGAGTATACATTACATTATAATTATAATATTTGTTTTTTAAAGCACCAATATGTTCTCCTGGTTGTATATATATCAAGCACATAGATTTATAAAAAAAATACATAGATAAAGAGGGCCCTGCTCAATAAAAGTTAAAGATACAGTGTATATAATTATATACTATCCTAAAGTCCTACTGTTTGGGAAATTCTTTGCTGCGGTAGATCCCACAACCATGTCAGAATTTTATTGAGTTCATCAATTTGAAACAACTTTGCTCCCCAAGGCAGCTCCGTGCATCTCATCAACATTTTCTTAATGGTGCTGTACCTATATTTACAGTAGTACATATTGGTGCAGAGGAATGTTGACAGCAAGCAGAAGTGTGGGTTATATAAATAGCATTTCATTTCTTAAAGCACTTTAGAAGTAAAAGGGCAAAACCTTATATGGTATTTGAGATTAATAGTCTAGGTTAAGCTTTATAAAGAAATGCAGAAGTTATTACCTGTCAACTATAAGTATTGTATCAAACTTCAATTTTTTGTTGTTGTCTTCTGGCAGATGGATAGTGTTGATGATATTGATGACTTAGAAAAGAGGCCTAGCAGAAAGCAAAAAAGTTTGGGTCTCTTGTGCCAAAAGTTTTTGGCCCGCTATCCCAGCTACCCTATTTCAACTGAAAAAATGACCATATCTTTGGATGAAGCAGCTTCTAGCCTTGGTATGTACAAGCTCTCATTAAACCGTATTCAACTTTGTAATGCTATCTATGCAAAAATGACGTTTAGGTTTTTAATGTTTTCCACACCTTTTATCTGCAACCATTTTTCCTGTCCAAAATACACTATTTATTTTAATTTACTTTCTACTTACCAGGGGTGGAACGAAGGCGTATTTATGATATTGTCAATGTACTAGAATCTCTGCATCTAGTCAGCCGAGTGGCCAAAAATCAATACTGTTGGCATGGACAACATAACTTGAATGAGACGCTAAATAACTTACAACGAGTAGGAGAAAAACAGAATTACAGAGCACATATAGCCTGCTTTCACTTTAAAAACATGAATATGGAATATAAGTATGATGAACAGAAGAAAAGCTGTCACGTGGATCAGCAGACTACCTCTTTAATAGAACTGTCTGAAGCTGACTGTCCTTCAGGTAAGGGGTTTGGCAATTTACCTCTATTATTAAAGTTTGCCTGTTTTGGCCTTGGGGGAGCACTTGCTGTTTATGTGCTTGAATGGGATTGAGTCTGAGTGGATAGTGATTCCCAGACCAACAGCTGATGTCCTGGCTAATGACTTTGTTCCTAGGCTAATTCACTATATGTGAATGTTTGTGTATGAGACTTCTGATGTACCATATATATTGTCCCTACCGTATTGAAATAGATTTCAAAAACTACTGTGCAAAATAAACTTGAAATCATTAGCAATTTGTATATATCATTAATAAGAAGTCAATTGTCCACAAATACTATACGGCGTAAATTGCAAATGTTTTATGTGTTTTGCCAATGAATTGTGATTTAATAAAAGCTTTTTATGTCTTCACCTCAGTATCGTCAAGCAGCCGCAAGGACAAGTCTTTGCGTATCATGAGTCAGAAGTTTGTCATGCTGTTTCTTGTATCTACAACTAAGATAATCACTCTGGAGATTGCTGCCAAGATCTTAATTGAAGAGAGCCAGGATGCTGCTGACCACAGCAAATTTAAAAGTAAGTATTCCTTTACTCTGAAGCATTACAATTACTATTTGTTTGATCATTGCTAATGTTTCTAGAAAATATATTTCCTGGATTGGAGAGCTCTTATCCAATCAAAATCCTTGACTATGCGAATGCATGAAAACAATTGCACAGTTTAGTGAATGAGCAAGTAGTGAGTGCTGTTTTCTATTTTTCCTAGCAAAAGTTCGACGGCTGTATGACATTGCCAATGTGCTGACTAGTCTGGGACTAATAAAGAAAGTGCATGTCACAGATGAGAGAGGACGAAAACCTGCCTTTAAATGGATTGGCCCTGTTGACTTCAGTGTGGGTTTTGGTAAGCAGGACTAGCTAAAAAAATACATTAGATTTGCATTGAATCAACAATCATGTTATAGATAGTTAGGGGCCGATTCATTAACTTCGAGTGAAGGATTCAAAGGTAAAAAGCTTCGAATTTCGAAGTTTTTTTGGGCTACTTCGACCATCGAATGGGCTACTTCGACCTTCGACTACGACTATCTAAGGATTCGAAGTAAAAATCGTTCGACTATTCGACCATTCGATAGTCGAAGTACTGTCTCTTTAAAAAAAATTCGACCCCCTAGTTCGGCAGCTAAAAGCTACCGAAGTCAATGTTAGCCTATGGGGAAGGTCCCCATAGGCTTTCCTAAGTTTTTTTTTGATCGAAGGATATTCCTTCGATCGTTGGATTTAAATCCTTCGATCGAAGGAATAATCCTTCGATCGTACTATCTGCGCTAAATCCTTTGACTTCGATATTCGAAGTCGAAGGATTTTAGTTCCTAGTCGAATATCGAGGGTTAATTAACCCTCGATATTCGACCCTTGATGAATCGGCCCCTTAATGTTAGAACTTTGGGTCCTCACCCTTTTGACTTGTATTGTTGCAGACCAAGCTGCTGTCAATAACACTGTCTGTTGATTGCTCCATTGATCCATAATGTCCAGGAATTATTTTATTTGAGGTTCAACCTTCATAATACTTTCCCTTCCATCCTTTAAAATTCATCAGTGGAGCGACTGTTGTTTCCACTGAGGCATAGTATAACATTGCCTATTTAGATTTTCTTTGCGTGTGTGCCTCAATAAAGAAAAGCATCACCCTCATAAATTTATTAAATATTAAAAGGAAAATAATAACCTGAAACTGGATAGTCAAACTGAACAGTTATTTTGTGTTTTTAGAAGACCAGAAAATGGAAGTAACAACAACTACCCCATCGCCAGATTCCAAAAGAGATTTATGTAGCTCATCTCCAGCATCAGACCAAGTCAAACAGAGACTGTTACGACACTCCTCTTTCAACATAGTTCAGTCCTTAACCACTGTAAAGAGGAAAGTTTGCTCTCAGCCATGCAGTCCACAAAAACCTGAAGGTAGGAGCTGGCAGTAGTTCTAGAGGTGTATGATTTGGCTAAATTAATCTGATGTACTAACATGTGAAACCCCATTTGTTACTTTTTATCTTAAGGTGTTGAAAGCAGTGACGGTTATGCATCAAAGATGGCCCATTTGGCAACTATATGTAAACAGAAGGCTGAAGAAGATTCAAAGTGAGTACTGTTTTTGCATTTTTGTGATGAATAGTAATGCTATATTGTCTGATTACATTTCATCCTGGGAAAATTACAATCCTTTGCCTATACATAAATACTTATTCTTTTTCTCTATTTTTATAGGCATATTCGATCTACTTCAAGGAATGGAAACATAAATGCTGCACTACCATTCTCTGTTGTTCCAGTGAATTCTGATTATTGTGTAAAACCTGTAGTCCACGAAGTACCTCACAAAATGGTCCATGAGTCATTAAGCATAGTGCCTCCTTCCCAGTCCCATGAAGAGTGCACCAAACATGGTTTTGTCCCTAACCAGCCATACATGTATCTTCCATCAAATTCAGTCATTATGCTGTGTGGAAACCTATCAGAAAGAAAAGCCAGTGATCAGCAGACTAAGAGTTTACATCCAGTTCCAGACTCTCCTACATCAGAAGAAACCAGTGGAACATCCAAGCAAGAAAGGGCAACAAAACGGCAACATACTGACAAAGATGATGCACCTCTGTCTCTAGTCTTACCAAAGGTATGTTTGTACATAACCAGTTGTAGCAGCTAAGATTTTTTGTTAAGGCAAAATTACCATGAAAACTTTAATACAATATAATGTGATAATTGTGGTAGTAGGATTCTTTCTAAATATAATTAACATTTCTATACTATAACATTTTTATTCTTCCCTATCCCTCTCTTAGCAATCTGTCTCTTCATGCAGGTGGCATATTTTGATGGACAATTAAGTCGTGCGTCACCGTTCTGTGTTTTCCCCTACATGGACTTAAAAAACAATGATGCCAATCCTGCATGTAGCGAGACAGATTACCGAAAGGAGGTTTGTGAAGAGTAATTCACAAATTATTTCAAAAATACATCACAACTGTTAGTTTATTTTATTTATTTTCTCATTTCCACAAGACGAAGCTTAGAATTTTTTTCATTTTCACAAAAGCTTCCATTATGTTGTATATCTATCATAAAGTTGTACAACCAGGTCATCCCATTTTGGTTCAAGACCCACGGAGTATTTACTTTGGGCTGGCACACTAGTTTGACTATATTTTAGTTAATCAGCCAGAGTAGCTCATGGCTGCTATCAGCAGGTCTTTGTGGTCATTCATGTGTATTGTTTATTAGATGACTGGTAGTAAAATTCACCTTAATTCTTGTAATCATAGCGTGGCCAGGACAGGCCCAAAATAAGGTAGGGAGGAGCATGACCTGCCTATAGAGAGAGATTCCTAAATGAATATTTGTCAGCATATTTACGTATTTAACATCCTGTGTCACACCAGGAAATGGCAGAGAATCATTGAGTTTGGGCTGAAGGATTTATTTGGTTAGCGTGGCATTAAAGGTAGCCTCTGTATGATGGAAAGCAGTTACAGATTTCATTTCTTCTACAGAAATCAAGAGTGGATGATACCCAGTCTCTATGGAAAACGGTCTGTAAGATCAGTACACCAGAGCAGTTGCACCATGATTCCAATGGGGAAGAGTACAACACAGAACCAGCCGCCAAGCACAGTAATTTGGGAGACAGAAGTGAACAAGTTGGTAGCAGACTACTGCCTTCCGAACATGTTAATGTGCAGTCTGCTGTGCCACCACAGCTTTTCTATGTTCCCGCAACAGCAGGTTTGTTGGAATTTAAAAGTATTATTGAAGTATAAGCCAACATTTTTTTTTTTGCATTGCATTGCATGGTATGATTTTAATGTGATTTTACTTCCATCTTTTCTAGGTCTCAATAGCTTCAATTTCTTACTGCCTGCAAATCATTCTGTTGGTCTTTCTCCAAGTCAGTTAGCATCCCTTAACGTTCCCTATGTGATGGTACCATCTTCAGCATTGACCGCATTCCCTTTTATTTGCTCTCCTGCTGTGCCTTCTGGTGCCAGTGGCTCCACTTCAAATGGAGGCATGAATTTCAGCCAAATTGGCACATCATCAACCCCTCGTTGTGCGACTGGTGCCTCACAGATGGCTGTTGTAGATCAGGCAAATAATTCTTCCCCACTGAGTGCGAGCCCTGGATCAGGAATGTGTGGCAGTTCTAAAACAGACGCCAATGACTGTTTGAGTCAGTCACTACACAATGCAAAATCTCATAAGGTGAGGACATTTTATTTTTCTTAGTTGTACTCCCATGAAGTAGTGTTTTTGGCTAGCTATAAACATGGCATTACATTTAACGGGGTGGTTCACCTTTAAGTTAACTTTTAGGGGCATATTTATCAACGGCCGAAATTTGAATTCAAAACCGAAATTAAGTCAAAAAGTTTTTTTTGGTTTAATAGGTCCGAATCATACGAATCGAAGGAATATTGCAATCAATCAAATTCGATTCAAAGTTTTTTTCCAACCAATTGACTCCACATAGGTTCTAGGAGGTCCCCCATAGGCTAAAACAGCAATTCAGCAGGTTTTAAATGGCGAATGGTCGAAGTCGGATTTTTAAAGAGACAGTACATAATAAATTTCGATATTCAAATATTTTTTCCAATCGAATTTGGACTATTCCCTAGTCGACGGACACAAAAAATAGCTCGAAATTTGAATTTTGTTCATTTGAAAATTCACCTCGACCTTTGATAAATCTGCCCCTAAGTATACTATAGGAATTTGGTTTTCATTATTTGTTTTTATATAATTATTCACTTTCTTATTCTGACTCTTTCTAGCTTTCAAATGGAGGTCATTGGCCCCATCTAAAAACAAATGCTCTGTAAGGCTACACATTTGTTGTTATTGTTACTTTTTAAAGACTTTCTTGTCTTTGTAATCAGGCCTCCCTTTTTTTATTCAAATCCGTGTACAGTTTCTATGATAATCTGGACCCTAGCAACACGATTGCTGAAATTGCAAACTGGAGAGCTGCTGAATAAAAATCTAAATAACTCAAAAACCACAAATAATGAAAACTAATTGCAAATGGTCTTAGAATATCACTCTCTACCTCATACTGAAAGTGAACTTAAAGGTGAACAACCCCTTTAAAGCTCAATTAATTTGAACAGATGATCTAGACATGCAAGTCTCCTCGTGTTTATCAGCATGTGATGCTATATAACATTTCTAATTGATGATTACATTAGTAATCTTTATATTCACCACACAATAAGCCTGCAGTGCAGCCTGTCTAGTGCTTTTCTATCCATTCACTTTGGTATTTGTCTCTGGTACTAGTCATTCTGCCTTAGGTGGCCACACTTTATATCCCATTAAAATGAATAAAGGAAAATGAAAGTTTTAAGTTACACTCCAATATAATGACTATTTACCCCTGTTTTCCTTTTATAGTCACCAACACCTTTGACTCCAAAAAGCGTTCGTCCACTTCACAAAGATGCCTTCTTCAAAACTCCAGGAAGTTTAGATGTGTCCTCTTCCAGGAAACCACAAAGGACCCAAACCAGATCTTCCAGCTCTGCACAAAGAAAACTGGACATAGACAGCAGTGCAGGCAACTAGGGGGTTGCAACACACCACCACTTGAGAATAAAGGCAAACTACGGTTTTGTGTAGGCTTACACAAATACACATCCATAGCTAGAGATACTTTTATTTGCTTTTTTAAAATACTAACAACAGATGAGCCTGCAATCACTGGTTAAAACTAACCGTTGTGATCTGACAGAAGAACAAAATATTACAAGCACTTAAAAGACTTGTTTTCATGGTCATTTGTGGCTGTTTCAGTCTGTGTTTACAAGCCTGATTGCTTGATGTGAAGTGAGTTGGGACTTAATGGCTGGTACCCATTCCATCCTACAGTGCCTTGAATATGGATGTATCCGCCTGGAAACCAACTCCAGAGACTTGATATCGCCACGCGTTAAGTGGTAACATAGACGTCCTACTTGAATATAAATGTATTATCATTTTTAGTAGCAGCCCTCATGAATTGAAGGGTATTTTAGTGTTAAAGAATGTACCTTACTTTGAACATTAAGACCAAATTAACTGTGAATCATATTCTATATTTTTATAGAATAAGGTGTTTACATGTAACGAAGCTGTCTCGTAATATTTCTAATCATTTTGGTTTTGCCATATTTTGATGGCTTATTGTGTATTTTTAAATTGAGAATGCTAACCTAAAATTCCGCGGTTCATTGCGTCCTAAATATATAATGAGTTATTAATTGTTTATTGTATTTAAACGGCCATTTTAAAATATTTCTTTTGTATGTATGTCGGAACTAAAATAGGCAACTCATTTGGTATGGTTTCAACTTTATGTATGAGATTTACATAAGACAAAGACCATTTTAAACTGTCTGTAAAGAGGTGTTGCTTGTCCTCTGAGATTTTGGAAAATATGAACCACTTCATCGTAGTTTTTTAAAAAAAAAAAAAGACACTACAGTAGCACTCTTGTTCATGTTCTGGTCTTTCATTTTTCTGGTTGTCTTTACCCATGTGATACTTTTCAGAATTCCATTCCTTGTAATATTTATGTTCTATGGCTTTGTTGTACCAGATTCTGTCACTAGTAGGCAATGTGTTATTTTTGCACTGATAATGCTGTAATAATTATGCACTAGGATTCTATTCGCTTAAACTGCTAGCCTCGGCAACACGTGTTAACAGGGTTTCTTTAAATACTTGAATGTATCTACCATGTTTACATTCTCAACAGTCTCCTCTAAAGGAAATGGTGCTATTTTTTTTGTATTTTATCCAGAGCTATTTAGTATGATATTGCACTGCTAGTATATACATGTTGTTTTTGTACTGCTGCTTGAGGGTTTTTCTAATGTTCACATTATCCCCGCAGTTTTGCTATGCTCAATAAAGACAACCACAAAAAAAAAAGGCAATTGGTTTCATTGCAGCAAGAGGTTTTATGGTTATATTCCTTAAAGGGCTACCATAACCTAAAATGATTTTGCTAAATTTAATAAAATACGTGCATGTATCATCTTGTGGATGATATAAGCTGGGAGCATTTCTAGTGCTATACCTGAAGTATTCAACTCAAAATCTATTTAGCTGACCACTCCCTTTGAAAATCTAGGTCCTCTTCTGGCTTTCTGTCAAAAGAGAAACAACCCCTTAATAAAAAAAAAACCCTACCTTACATAGACCTTCCCCGAGCAAATGCCCTAAAAATAAAGCAAATCTTACTGACCCGAAAACTCAATTGAGGTTTTTTTCTCTTAAAAAAAACTTGAATAGGCATTCAAATTGGTCACTGGACCTCTCTCATTGACTTCTACATGAACTCCGCAGGTTTTAGGTAGCGAATAGTCGACTTTGAGTTTTTAAAGGGGCAAGGAAATCTCAAAATTCAATTTCGAATTGAGTTTGGATTATTCAGAATTCGAATTTGCGATTTGACCATAAAAAAAAAATTTGAATAAGAATTTTTAATTCGATCCTTAAAGGAAAACCTATACCCCCCAAACAATGTAGGTATCTATAAAAAGATATTGCATAAAACAGCTCATATGTAAAACCCTGATTCATGTAAATAAACCATTTTCATAATAATATACTTTTCTAGTAGTATGTGCCATTTGGTAATCATAAATAGAAAATTGCCATTTTAAAAAATAAGGGCCATCCCCTGGGATCGTAGGATTCACTGTACTCACAAACATACCAACAAACCATACATGTTAGGTCACATGAGCCAATTAACAGACAGAGTTGTGTCTTTTGCTTCCACACTTCTTCCTGTTACAGTTAGAGTTGAAGTATTTCTGGTCAGGTGATCTCTGAGACAGCACACAGACCATCACGAAATGGTGGCTCAAGGCAAGAGATGTAAAAGGGCAAGATTTACTTAAATATATATTCCAGTTTGGTAAGATTCTTTAATATGCCACTTAATATGATATGAACTATCTGTTGCTTAAGTATTCATTTTGGGGGTATAGTTTTCCATTAATAAATCTGCCACTAGATGTGTATTTACTTATTGCAATATTTCTTGCTTTTGTCGTTGATATTAACCTTTTTCAGTACCAAAGGTCTTTGATCATGTCCTGCTGTGTGTTGTAAACACGTGGCACAATATAGATTAAAAGGAAACTGAGAACCGTCAAATCCTTAGCATGAAGTCGGGATGCACCGAATCCACTATTTTGGATTGGATCCTTCACGAAAGATTCAGCTGAATTCCGAATCCTAATTTGCATATGCAAATTAGGGATGAGAAGGGGAAAACGTTTTTTACTTGTTTTGTGACAAAAAGTCACACGATTTCCCTCTCGCCCTTAATTTGCATATGCGGGTTCGGCCGGGCAGAAGGATTTGGCCAAATCCTGCTGAAAAAGGCCGAATCCTGGATTCGGTGCATCCCTAGCATGAAGGTATAGCACCATAGAATCTACACCAACTGGCACTTTTAGATTTAGTTATTAAAATAAGATACAGAGGCATTAAATAAATACATACTTACATATACATGAAGCATTAAATAAATATACATACATACAGTACTTAGAGATTTCTCTCACATATACTGTATGATACTAAATTGCTTAAGCGGTTTTCTCCACATGAGGGCAGTAAATATCTAATCATAAATATACAGTTAGATGTTACACTAAAGAAATAACAATAGGATATATTCATGCTGGCTACATTTACATTACACAAAAAACCATATATAATGGAAATAATCTCCGCACATAAGATAAACTGACTGCTGGTAAGCAGCATTCTCAACTTCCTTAGTTTCGTGGAGCATCTAGTTCCCCTTTGCATTGAAGGTTCCCTTATACATCTCAAAACAAAAGGGGTCAGTAAAACTGCAGACAAAGTTGGAAATTAAATAGTATGAAGTTGCTAAAATAATTGCTTGTATACTGCATAAGGCCTGGCTTCTGCATACAGAAATACATTTAAAACACAATTAATGTAAGTGCCTAGCAATGTCATGTCGCAAACTTTTATCTGATTACAATTAGAGACTCAGTTCTATAATTACAGGTCCATGGGCAGCAGCGCAGAATCGGGTTCAACCCCCCCTTCATCAACTCTAAACACCCAGATTCTTTTAAAGGGCCAAAAACAAATAAATGAAAGAGTTTTGTATGCATTTAAAGACTGTATAATGCACTTATATTCTGCAGTGGCAAAAAAATATATATATTTAGGTATATAGAAACCGGATCTGTTTACACATCAGATGGAACTGCAGCACGCTTGAAACGAGACTCCCAACACTGAGTCACATTCATTCACACACACAAACACACACTGTACTGTATATGTGTGTTTGTGAGAGCGCATGCATCTAGATTTTCATACAATAGAAAATATGGTTGTTCCTGAAACCAAAGATACCACATAAGAGTCAAAATTAGTTAGTTAGAAACACGTAACATGACAATACAGTTTTCAGTTCTGCAAGATCTGACACGGTGGTGTATATGGTGTAAAGATTAAGATCTGTGTCACCATATATATTATATTTACCATATAAGCACTAGATGACCCGTGTCTATGGAAGCAGTCAGGCCTGGACTGCTCATGGCATCTTACTGAAGCAAATGCCAGAGGGGCTTCAGTAAGATGCTATGAGCAGTCAATATTTAGTGGGCTGATGGGGGACTGTTTGGGTCTCTGTGTACTTGAAATGCCAGGGCCTATTTTGAATCCCAATCCAGACCTGGGGGTGGTTTTTGGGTGCAGGAAAAAAATTTCAGCTGCCACCACTGACTAAATCCAGTACTTTTTCAGTACCACAAGGTATTTGATCTTGTCATGATGTGTAAATATGTGGCACAATACAGATCAAAAGGGATCTGGGAACCGTCGAACCCATAGCATTAGCATGAAGGTATAGAATCTACACCAGCTGACAAATTTAAATTCTGTAAAACACCATAGAAAGTCACCATTTATTGGGCTGGCTGGGGGATATTTGAGCCTCTGTGTACTTGAAATGCCAGGGCCTATTCTGAATCCCAATCCAGACCTGGTGGCAGCTTTAACAGGTGGCCCTTGGGCACAGGAAATGTGGATCTGAGGGGAAATGTGGATCTGAGGGGAAATGTGGATCTGAGGGGTGGGTGGGGAAGTCCCTGAACTTTAGCAATCCGCATACGGCAGTACAGCAGGCCTCTCTACACATGTGCTGAGAGGGGCAACCTGAGGTTTGTTGCTGGACCAAAATATAGCCCTGGTCTCAAAGCCACAGAGAAGCATTTTTATTTAGTCGGCACAGTAAATACAAATCAGGCACGGAAGTAATAATGAGAGCAAAATGTTCTATTCAACAAATTTTTGTGCATTATCTTAATGATGCTCCTTTGAAATACAAAATCAGGACCTCAAATTGACATTGGAATACCAGAAAACAAAAAATGTATGAGAAATATTCTCACACTTTGATTTGCATCATGTTTGATGCCAGGTTAGTAACCTCGAGCCCCTTGAAAACCTGATGCAAATATACTGTATATATACGTGTGATTGTTAGCAAGGCCCTGGGATTTCTGTTCTTAGTTGGTCTGTGTGATTCATATTAATTCCTGACTGTCTTTGTATCACATTTGTGATCAGAGTTGGACTGGGACACCAGGGGCCCACCAATTAATCTTAGACCAGGGGCCCACTCTTAGTACTAGTTTTCTTCCTCTGCTTACTTAACCTCTATTCTCCTGGTCTCTATTCTTTACATACTATACTCTATTTTTCCATCTATTTAGCCTCTTTGTTCTCATAGGAATGGCCATAAAATAGGGACTTTTTCTGGTATCCCGGTGGGCCCGTCCGACACTGATTGTGATGAGCAATTATACACTCAGAGGGAAGACTAATAAATGGAGCTCATTGTGGTTCCTTCATAAATTTGCCCATTTATGTTTATCTGATGGGAACATTAGTGACACACTTTCTCTATAGACACAAACTAAACACTCCACATTACACAACATACTGTCCTAGGTGGGGAGGGGGTGACAGTAAATCCAGCTGCTACTGGGGGTCCAGAAAAAAAGAGGGTTGTGAAATGTAACACCTTTGCAGATAATCTTTTCAAAGGATTTGAGGATGGGAATTCCCCGAGCAAGATTATCACGTGGGACCCGTAACCTTTTAATTGGGCACCTGTCCATAATGCTTGTTTAACAATTATTCTGTTTCCATTTATACATATGATTTTACTTAGAAAGTAATGAAAGAACAGGAAACCTGATATTTAAACAAAATAGTTTATTGTTCTGCAGACACAACCTAAACACGCCCAGTTACTGTCTTTATAACAACATAATTTATACTGCCACACCTTGATATGTTTATTGTGTTATCAGAGTAAACTATACATCTAGCACAGTGATCCCCAACCAGTAGCAACATGTTGCTCTCCAACCCCTTGGATGTTGCTCCCAGTGGCCTCAAAGCAAGAGCTTATTTTTGAATTCCAGGCTTGGAGGCAAGTTTTGGTTGTATAAAAACCAGGTGTACTGCCAAACAGAGCCTCAATGTAGGTTGACAATCCACATAGGGGCTACCAAATGGCCAATCACAGTACTTATTTGGCACCCCAGGAACATTTTTCATGCTTGTGTTGCTCCCCAACTCCTTTTACTTCTGAATGTTGCTCATGGGTTCTAAAGGTTGGGGATCCCTGATCTAGCATATAGGTTTTGCATCATGTTCTGGATCTTTAGCGTCATATTTATTCATACAAAGACAAGAGATTCTCTGCACTCACCCATTATATGTTTATTAAAGGGATACTGTCATGGGGGGGAAAAAAAGTTTTTCAAAATGAATCAGTTAATAGTGCTGCTCCAGCAGAATTCTGCACTGAAATCCATTTCTCAAAAGAGCAAACAGATTTTTTTATATTCAATTTTGAAATCTGACATGGGGCTAGACATATTGTCAATTTCCCAGCTGCCCCAAGGCATATGACTTTGCTCTGATAAACTTCAATCACTCTTTACTGCTGTACTGCAAGTTGGAGTGATATCACCCCCTCCCTTCCCCCCCCCAGTAGCCAAACAAAAGAACAATGGGAAGGTAACCAGATAGCAGCTCCCTAACACAAGATAACAGCTGCCTGGTAGATCTAAGAACAACACTCAATAGTAAAAACCCATATCCCACTGAGACTCCTTCATTTACATTGAGAAGGAAAAATAGCAGCCTGCCACAAAGCATTTCTCTCTTAAAGTGTAGGTACACGTCATATGACCAGGGGCAGCTGGGAAATTGACAAAATGTCTAGCCCCATGTCAGATTTCAAAATTGAATATAAAAAAATCTGTTTGCTCTTTTGACAGTATTCCTTTAAGGACATTAAGTCATTGTGCCTAAAGCACACTCTACAATATAAAACTTCATCCCTGAACCAGCAAATGTATTTTTGAGAAATGGATTTCAGTGCAGAATTCTGCTGGGACAGCACTATTAACTGATGTATTTTGGGAAAAAAAATGTTTGTCCCATGACAGTATCCCTTTAAGATTTCTACAACTAGTGACTAATTTTACCTGTTAGACCTTTTAGGGCTCTTACTTATGAGCGTTTTTACCTGCGCTCCCCTGCGTTCCGTTTTTCAGCGTTCAGCCGCAGGGGAGCGCAGGAATAGATGCATTTCATTATTTCAAATGGGGCTGTACTCACACAGGCGCGTGTACGCACTGAACGCAGGAAAAATGCAGCATGTTGCGTCTCAACCTGCGTTCGGCGCCTACATGCGCCTGTGTGAGTACAGCCCCATTTGAAATAATGAAATGCGTCTATTCCTGCGCTCCCCTGCGGCTGAACGCCGAAAAACGGAACGCAGGGGAGCGCAGGTAAAAACGCTCATGAGTAAGAGCCCTTACACAGATGAATAGTAAGAGAAAAAAGATATAGGGGAAGACTATAAACATTTGAACGGTAAGGGGCAGATTTATTAAGGTTCAAATGGTAAATTCGAATTTTTTAATTATTTATTTAACTCACAAATTGGAATTTAAAAGCACCAACTCAAATGTGAATTAGAATGCGAGATATATCACACCTTGACCATGGAAACAGTTCTAATTCAAAACCTGCAGAGTTCATTTACAAGTCAATTGCATGTGTTAAACCATTTGAATATGTTAATTGCCGTCCTGACATTCAAGGTTTTTTTCTCGATTTAAATTCGTTTCTAATTTTTGGGTCAGGATCATTTAATCGAATATCCGACGTTCGAGTTTTTTCATAAATAACCTCCCATTCGAGTTGTGAGTACATTCGAATTTATTAGAGTAAAAAAATGTAACCTTTGATAACCCCTATAATGTGCATATTTATTGATCTGTGTGCATAAAGCAACATCATCACTTTTATTAATATTTCTGCAATAAAGCAACAGATACAAGTATGGAAAAGTACAGGGAATTCACACTAAGCCATTGTACCACCATGAATCGACCCTATTGTTTACTGTTTGCGAGTTCTTTTCAGAAAGGACATTTTGATTCTGGTGAACAGTGTATGATGCTCTTTTTTCATACTCCTCTACTTAACATTATTATCATGCATGCTTCCAAAAAAACAATACATGTTTGTTTCACGATGCCAGCAAATGAAGCTGAACTTTAGAAAGAACTTGTCCCTTCCTGAGTGCGTGTGGTTTTCTTTTTACTGTACACAGCTTTAATTACAAGGCACCATCAATGCCATCAGGAATATTAAACCACAATTTCATATATTTGCCTTTTAAAAGCTGGTTGCAAAATCTAAGTTTAAAGTTGAATGTTCGTGTCTCTGGTGTTTGAGTCTGGCAGCTCAGTAATTCAGGTGCAGACTCTAAACTGTTACAATTTTGCAACATTTAGTTGTTACATTTCTCAGCGGCATCTCTGGAGTATTAGCAACTATTGCATCAAGTCTAACAGCTGCCTGTAATGAAACCCAGACATTCTGCTTAGCAGAGACACAGATAAGAAATGTATCAACTAAATGTATCCATTTAGAACAGTTTACAGGGTCGGCGACCCCCCTCCCAGAGCTGCTTCAGAAGGTGAAAAAAGACACTTGACACTTCAATATTAGAAAAACGGTCACACATAGAAAATAGAAAGTCATTGGAAAAAGTCATTATTTCTGGTGATCTATCTGAAAACAAGTAGTTGTTTGAAGGTGAACCACCTCTTTAAAGGGGAAGTAAAATCTTAAATAGAATAAGACTAGAAATGCTGTATTTTGTATACTAAACATAAACATGAACTTACTACACCACAAGCCTAATCAAACAAATGATTTATGCTTTCAAAGTTGGCCACAGGGGGTCACCATTTTTGTTAAACATTTTTGCAAGACCAAGACTGTGCACATGCTCAGTGTGATCTGGGCTGCTTAGGGTTTAACATAAATTATCAAAACAGCACAAATAATATCTGCCAGAAGACAATACAGCAAAACTGATTAATAACCAGAATATACAGACTGCACTGGGTCCTGTGTTGTCATGTAATCTAATACGGATTTTATAGTTTTTGTATTGTTTAATACAAACTTTCTCCAACTCTGCAGAACCAGTGGCTGCAGCAAAATAATCCTCCAAATAGAATACTAGTTTATCTGTTTAAATCTGGCTCCATGATCTTTGTCCCTACAGTTGGAGTTGGAAACAGTAAAGGGGATGTAAGGCCAAAAATAAAATCCAATACAAATCTCTACACAGTCACTGACTGCTCTACAGGGAAACAAACAAAGCTGCTTGAGTTCTGCATGGCTGGGAAGTAAGGTGGGGGCTCCCCCTGCTGTTCATATGTATGATTTTTTCCCTGCAGAGCAGTTAGGGACCGTCTGACAATTCCTATCCACAGCAGTAAATGAAGGGAGAATTTCACTGCATACAGTCAGGTTTCTTATAAAAACTTGACACATTTTTTTAATTAAAATATATTAGAGATAGGTTTCTTTTTCATTAAAGAAAGTAAAAAATGGGATTTTATTTTTTTGCCTTTATATTCCCTTTAAGCTGTACAAATCATTTTGTGTACATGCTCTAGTATTGTATAGTATTTTGCTGCTGACTGTCAACCCTTGAAAACCCCTACATATATGGTTTCTCCTTAGCCACAATGCACTTTTATCTGAGATAAATTGTTTTCAATTTCTACCAAATTTAGATTTCCAAGGTTTAAAAATTTTATTTGAAACCCTGATAAAAAGACTTGCCAACTAAAACTTCAATAGAAGGCAATGGTAAGTGTATATTGAACATTCAAGCTATTTTATTTCTTTTTTTAAACAGTCAAATTATAAAAAAATTAGTAGAACGATGCAATTTTCATCAATTCAAGTTTTTTTTCTGTGACCTAATGTGACAGATGTGTTCTGAAATTTTCTTGTAAATACAATAGCAATCAAGAATAAAATGGGGTTGTGAGAAAACTACATCAATTTTATTTGGGATTATGCAAATTAATGTTCAGTTTCGGTATTTGGCTAAAACTTTTGTGGACGAATTGGTATTTCTATGACAATATCAATTCTGTGCTACCCTACTACAAAACTAAACATCCCCACGTGAATGCCTAGCAATTGAATACTAAAAGTGTATATATTATATTTAGTATATTTTCAAAAGAAAGAACGATGCAGAATGTCTATATCTTGGATGAAAGTCTATTTATACCTTAAATCCTTCCAGTTATACCTATTCTGCCATTCTTTAGTATATCTACAGTATATACATTGCCTAAGTTCTCCCAAGAGACCTGCTTATCTTAAATTGTTACAATTGCATATTTGCTTATCTGAAATTATTACAAAATTATTGAAAGTGCACCTGGTGGCTGTTCTGGGCTCTCTGCCAAAAGCCAATTAAGTTAGAAACTTTGTATTTTTTTCTGGCTTCAAAAATAAAGTCGGAAAATTTCAGTAACAATCTGGGACTGTGCATTGAGCTGTCAAAATCGTTACTGTCCCGTTCAAAACAGGACATTTGGGAGGTATGATATACCACTGTGGGAATTACCACCAGATCTAGGCTTCCCCTGCTTTATCCGGTTCAATTTTTGTAACAATTGAACAGGTGCTCAGCAGAAGTGTAAGGAGTGTATTTTACTGCAAATACCTAATAATAAATTGCATCAACATGTACACAGCTTGCAGCTATATGAGCTCAAGTGCATTTGTACTTGCAGTTGTTAGGGCTCTTACAGATGAGCTGCAGGGGAGCGCAGGAGTAGACACATTAAGTTTTTTTCAATGGGGTTGTACTCACACAGGCGCATGTAGGCGCCGAACGCAGGAAAAAAGCAGCATGTTGCATCTCAACCTGCGTTCGGTGCCTACATGCGCCTGTGTGAGTACAGCCCCATTGAAAAAAACTGAATGCGCAGCTTCAAACGCTTGTCTGTAAGAGCCCTAAGGCTTATAGCAATCAGGAACCCATTCGCTTATAAAAGTCTACTGCAAGCAGAATAATGAAAGTACAATATTGATTGGTTGATACAGTTACTGAATGGGGCATTTGTTACAGAATGTAAGCAAGTGAGGAAAATACACATGTATCCTCAGTATGAACCAATATTTACAGAAGTAGCATTATTGAATATGCATACATACAAGTTAAAATGTATATCTTACAGCATCTACCACAAGATCATAGATATACAGACAGCATATAACCAATGTATATGCCAGAAGTCTTCTAAATATTTCAGTACCATTTATGTAAATCAGTACCCAAACTATGTAAAAAATACAAAATATGGAAACTATATTCCAGTTTTCATGGTTAATGCTTCAGACCTGCAAACAAACACACAGAGCCTTTATTTATGCAATGGAATTGACTATAACAATATGGTAAACTGTGCATGTTTTATATATTTGAAAAATATCCAGAAGAATTCAAAATGTGTCTCCCGAGTCAAAACTATACAACTTGTATAATGGTTTTACAAATAAACCTTTTTACATTTACAAATGCCATTTTGCAGATTGCTGCCTCAAACTGTTCTGCGTGTGTCACAACTATTGTGACGTTTAAAACGACACTCTACTATATATATACGGCACAGGTCTTTACCATCCATAGCAACAACAGATTGAGGCACCCGATAGTAACTCACATAGAGATGAAGTAATTTTAATGGGTGGAGTATAACCTAGACAGATGGATGCTTTATGGCCACACACTAATAAAAATGTATGTAAATTAAATCAGAGGAAGTAATTACATGGAAGTGATAGCTATATAACAGAATATGAGAATATAGGGGGCCATATTCCAATGTGTGTGACTCCAGAATCTTTCTCAATGTTTGTTATATTTGTAACACTAGCATTTGTAAGAGATATGGATAGAATTTGCAACATTTAGTAACTATATTGAACAATTTTTCAGGATTAGGCTATTGGGTTACAAAGTTATTTATTTTAATCTTATCTGTATTATGAAAGAAGATAGAGAGAAGGAATGTTTGTAATTCTAGATAAACATGTAATTGGGGTTTACTTATGACGCGGATTATGTAAATTCACTGCAGATGTTGTTTTCCCGCCAGTTTGTGGTATTAAGGCATGTCCATATTTGAGTTTGGCATTTTGAGAAAGGCCTTGGAAGGGGCCGAAACGTTATTAATAAAAATATTTTCTACAATTTTAAGATCTGAGAGTGCTGATCCTTTTGCATTTGTTGGAGATTAAATGATGATCGTGCACCCAGGCATACTAACACTCTATATCGAGAGTGCCGGCTTCTCGTGGATTTGTTTATACATATATTATACATATTACCTAAGCACAATAATATGTTATATGCCTGGAGAAAGTGCTTTACAAATACACAACTTTACTAAACAGTCAATAGCTGCCATATTTTCCATATATGCTCTAACAGCAGTTCTAGGGGCACAGTAACTTAGCTCAAGTGAAGGATTAGAATGAAAAATACTTAGAATTTCAAAGTATTTATTTGGCTACTTCAACCATCGAATTGGCTACTTCAACCTTCGACTACGACCTCGACTTCGAATCGAATGATTCGAACTAAAAATCGTTCGACTATTCGACCATTCGATAGTCAAAGTACTGTCTCTTTAAAAAAAACTTTGACCACCTACTTCGCCACCTAAAACCTACCGAGCACCAATGTTAGCCTATGGGGAAGGTCCCCATAGGCTTTCCTAGCAATTTCTGATCGAAGGAAAATCGATGGATTAAAATCCTTCGAATCGTTCGATCGAATGATTTTTCCTACAATCGTTCGATCGAACGAATTGCGGTAAATCCTTCGACTTCGATATTCGAAGTCGAAGGATTTAACTTGGATGGTCGAATATCGAGGTTTAATTAACCCTCAATATTCGACCCATAATAAATGTGCCCCCTAGTGTTGGTAAAACTATTATATTATTATTACTACTATTATTGTTTTTTTTTGTTTTTTTGTTTTTTTTAAAGCACCAACATATTCAACTGCATGTATAATAGAAGGGTGCCTATATGAAAACATACAGGTCACATAAAATACTGACAGAGTATAGAGGGCACTTCTTATCTTATAATTTAAGGGGTAAGGGGTGATGTGGGCTTTATTGGTGTGGGGACCTCTGAATGTATTTTAATCAGGGGTGCTTCGCCAATGAGGCGAGTTGAGGCTGTCGCCTCAGGCGGCAGCGCCCCACTAGGTACCAGGGGCAGCAAAGATGCTGCTCATGGTACTTTAAGAGCGAATTTCTGGGGGAGGGGGGGCAGCAGCAACTGCTGTTGCCTCAGGGGGCGGAGGGGCCAGGATCACCCCTGATTTTAATTGTATTATTTATTAACTTGTATGTATTCTTTCCAATCTGGTCTCACTGCAGAGAGCAAATAGCATGGCCACCGATTGTGTTATCTAAAAGGTGCAGTTCACCTCTAGGGCAGTGAACTGCACATGGGGAGATTTGAAAATGCTATCAATGTAATTCAAGCAAGTTAATTATATTATTTGCAGCGATTCAGGTTAATTGCAGGAAAATGCCTGCTTTTACATTTCCCCACTATGAAGCAAGTTGACTTTACATCCTCTTTCAAAGGTGTTAAAACCAAAAAAACTTGTGAACCCCAGTGTGATTTTCTGCATATCTAAATAATCCTTCAAGGGACAGTGAGAACTTGCAAGTCAATGAAAGGGAGTGCTACAGTAAACAAGGACTATCTTCTGATTTACATTACAGACACTATGGAGGGGGGTTGGGAATTCACTGAAAAGGCTTTATCTCAAAACTACAAAACTCAAAAAGAGTAAACTGTTTTTTAACCTGTAAAGTAAATCTTCTAATGGCAAATGCCCAAATGTCTGAATGGCAGTTAAGTTGTTATTATAATTCTATATTACCAGTGTAACCAAAACAGAACCAACAAGTAGTGCATTGAATAACAATGTAATGCTAAAGCATTCATAAGACTTGAATGTATACACAAGGCTGTGTTAAAATGTGTGTATTCCAAAACCAGGAGCATAAAGTCTTCTTTAAAGGAGAACCAAACCCTTGCTAATAAAAACCCCTACCCTCCTACCCTACATAGACACCCCTCCCTGCTCCTTTACCTTTGGTAAAAGCCCCTACCTCTTTACTTACCCCTCGGTGCAGATTCAGTGCATCGGAGTTCACGGTGCCATCTTCTTCTCTTCTGTAATCTTCGGGTCTTCTTCCTGTACTTTGGCAATTTCCTTGACTTTCTGTGCATGCACAGTTGATGTGAAACAGAAGATTGATCCAACTGCGCATGCGCTGTTATGCCGATCTATTCCCGCAGATTACAGAAGAGAAAAAGATTGCACCCGTGAACTCCGATGCCCTGAATCTGCACCGAGGGGTAAGTAAAGAGTACCACCTAGGCTGGGGGGGAGCAGGGAGGGGTGTCTATGTAGGGTAGGGGGGGTAGAGGTTTTTATTAGCAAGGGTTTGGTTCTCCTTTAAGGGCAGCAAAAATAACACTAATAAGATCAAGCAAGGTAAAATAGTAATCAATGAAGGTCTATCATTTATAAAAATACTTGTGCAATCTTATTGAAAAATCCATGTGTGAGCTTCCAGACAGTTATTGTCCATATGCTCTGCCTACGGATCTTCCATTTATATCTACTTATGGAACTGTCCCACTGTATCAGCTACAATTCGATTTATACTCAATGCAATGAACGGTGTAGCAAAATTACATTTTGTTCTATAACTTGCAGAATCAGTCTGTGAATGTTAGATGCAACGGTGCTATGTTTGTTAAGTTTGTTTGGTTTTTTTTTTGTATTCTTTTATTATGTCATATTAAACTGTTTAATTCATTTGTTTTGCATCGGGCTCAAGTAAGACGTATATCCACATTGTACTACCAATTTACAAAATTAATAAAAATATTGATTAAAAAAATAAAATCCATGTGTGAGCACTCTGGACCTTCTAATATGATAACATTCTAATAATATAGATTTGCCATGGGGAAAAAACACCACATTTTTCACATTCCTGCATAGAAACAGCACAAGCTTGTGATTCATGTGTAAATACGTAATACTCTTGAACATTTCCTTTTTTGGCTGAACACAGAAAAACAGAAACACATGTGATGTGCTGAGATCTCTGCAGCCTGGCATGGTATGGGGGAGTTGATAGTCTCAAAACACATTACTCTGGAGTAGGAATTCACAGCAATCAATCAGAATTTAGGGGCATATTTATCAAAGTTCGAAGTTAAAAAAAACTTTGAACTTCAAATTCAAAAAGACCAACCAAATGGTTTTGGGGTCAAAGTAGTGCTACTTCGATTCAAAGTTTTTTTTTTACTTCGACCTTTCAAACTCCCCCAATTGCCTCCATACAGGTTCTAGGAGGTTCCCCGTAGGCTAAAACAGCACTTCGGCAGCTTTTAGGTGGCAAATGGTTGAAGTTGAAGTTTTAAAGAGACATTACTTCAAAAAAATTCATCCTTCGAATTTCGAAGTTTTTTTAAATTCGATTCGAACCTTCTGCCCCTTATCTGCCACGTGGGGCCCATTCACTAAGCTCGAGTGAAGGAATAGAGGAAAAAAAAATTTGATTTTCGAATGGTTTTTTTGGCTACTTCGACCATCGAATTGGCTACTTCAACCTTCGACTTTGAATCGAAGGATTCGAACTAAAATGGTTCGAATATTCGACCATTCGATAATCTAAGTACTGTCTCTTTAAAAAAACTTCGACCCCCTAGTTCGCCACCTAAAACCTACCGAGGCCAATGTTAGCCTATGGGGAAGGTCCCCATAGGCTTTCCAAGGTTTTTCTGATCGAAGGATAATACTTCGATCGATGGGTTAAAATCCTTCGAATCCTTCGTTAATTAACCCTCGATATTCAACCCTAGGTAAATGTGCCCCACAGTGTTCATTAGTCTTATTGTAGGTGCCCAATCAAAGACAATTGCTTTCCATGGGTTACTGCTATTGAGTTTAGGATTAATTGCGGTTAACCAATAGAAACAGTCTCAATTTAGTGATTTTAAAGGTCTTCAAAATTAAGATTAAACTTTATTTCTCAAACATCATGAATGCCGTGTAACTTAAAAGATCCGAAATACAAAAAGTATGAACAAAATGGCCACTGAAAAAAATACAAAACTTATACAAAATGTATACAATAATGAAAGTTTTGATTTTAGAATATCTCTAAAACCAAGAAAGAAAGACTAATCTTTGCAAACAAAAGCAAGGGAAGCTCCACTGGCTTCTACCTGACCTCCACAGCTTTTACTTGCCATACTTTTGTATTTGTAGATTTTATGATTTTTACACGTAATAAATTATGAAAAAAACGTGGATTAAATAACTATACAAGAAATTTGTTCTAAAAAGTACAATTCGGAGAAACAAATGTTCTGCAAACGTTTATAAATCAGTCCCATAATGATGAGATTTCAGCATCCATGAACATGAGCTGGATTTTAAGCACATACTATATGGTTTGGTGATCTGCATCCAAATGAATTTAGTTATAGTTTCAGAGTGGCTACATCTGCCACTGTATATTATTTTGGCTTGATGTTGTGATAGTAGATTCTGATAATGCCTTTAAAAGCAGCTTGAATGATATGGAAAAGCATGATATACAAGACTATAGGGCTACAGCTTGTTTGATTTAGGAAAGTGTATATGTCTGTATTTGCAGTGCGTGCGTGCGTGCGTGCGTGCGTGCGTGCGTGCGTGCGTGCACTGGGGGCCATTTGGAGGGGTCGAACTTAATGGACTATTGCTTTCTTCAATCCACATTAACTCTTGAAATTATGACTTTCTAAATACAGGTATAGGATTTATTATCCGGAAAGCTTGGGACATGGGGTTTTCCAGATAAGGGTTGTTGCTGTAATTTGGATCATTTAAACATTAAAGCCAATATGATTCTTTTACCTCCAGTATGGATTTATGCAGCTTAGGTACCTTCAAGTAGAAAGTACTTTTCTTACAGAGAAAAAAGAAAGCATTAAAAAAAAAAAACTATGGGGGATGGTTTTCCTGAAATACAGAGCTTTCTGGGTAACATGTTTCTGTATAAGGTATCCCCTATTTGTATAATCAATAACATTTCTGTACCCTTTATAGAAAAAATCAAGTTACTCTTTCTAACCAGCGAGCAGAATTCTTTGTTCTATGGGAGATTGCCATCTAGCAACTGCTAATGGGGGTTTGGCAGCAGCCTCCCGAATATACGTTGGGAAATTCTATTATAACACTACATCCACATTTCAGCATTCTCCTTCGGATTTTTTATTATTTGTAGTTTTTGCGTTATTTGGCTTTTTATGCAGCAGATCTTCAGTTTGCACTTTCAGCAATCTGATTACTAGGGTCCAAATGAACCGACTGAATAAGAGAGTAGGAGAGGGTCTGGATAGAAAGATGAGAAATAACAATACATTTGTGGACTTACAGAGCATTTGTTTTTTGATGGGGTCAGTGACCCCCATCTGAGAGCTGAGTCAGAAGAAGAAGAAGTTTAAAACTATAAAAAATAAAACATTTATGTCAATTGAAAAGTTGCTTAGAATTGGTCATTCTCATTCTATAACCTACTGAAAGTTAACTGAAAGGTGAACCACCCCTTTAACTCTTAGAGGCAGATTCATCAAAATGAGAGTTCAGATTTTCATAAAGAAAAACTCAACTGTGTTCTATTCATTCCTATGGGATTTCTGGAAGTGTATTTATCAAATGGTGAGTTCTAATTTTCACCCATTGATAAAATATCCTTCTAAAAATCCCATAGGAATGAATATAATGTGGGTGAGTTTTTATTTATTAAAATCAGAACTCACATTTTGATAAATCTGCCCCTTAAAGGAACAGTAACATCAAAAAATGAAAGTGTTTAAAGTAATGAAAATATCATGTGGTGTTGCCCTGCACTGGTAAAATGGATCTGTTTACTTCAGAAACACTAATTTAGTTCATATAAACAAGCTGCTGAGTAGCAATAGCGGAAATTGAAAAAAGGCTATATGGCACAGGGTAAATAATGGATAACAGATAACATTATGTTCTACAGAGCTTATCTGCTATCTGCTGTGTAACTTAAACCGTTTCTCCTTTGAATGGCTGCCCCCATTGCTACACAGCAGCTAATTTATATAAACAATAGTAGTGTTTCTGAAGCAAACACACCAGTTTTACCTGTGCAGAGCAATACTGAATTATATTTTTATTACTTTAAAACAATTTCATTTTTTGATGTTACTGGTCCTTTAATCTTAATACATGCTGTAGTAGCTAGATTCTAGAAGCAAATCAAATCACTAAAATGACTTGTGGTACGCATCTTCTGGAGCTAGTTCCAGTCTTCCACAAAGAAATTTCCAATGTCTCCTGAATTTTCTGCTGAAGTGAGAGTGAGACTAGGGAAAGAATATATTAAATATAAATACTGGAGTCAAAAACAAAATGAACACAAAACATACATGACATCTTATAATTCCAACCAATACATTAGTCAATTTGGGGGAGATTTTTACAACACCAGAACAGTAAAAAGCCGTTTTGCTTTAGAGCCAGAACCTTGAAAGAAACCTATTGCTCAGAGCCAAAACCATATCAGTAATGCAAAAGGAAATAGCAGACAATCTATAGACATATAGGGGCAAATACACTAATCGGCAAAAATTTTGCTAGGCGAAAATTCGCCAAGACAACGCTAATTCACTAAAATGCGAAATTGCACCCAGGGCGCCGAACGATGGCAAAGTTTCACTATCGTTAATTCGACAAGCAAAGCGAAGTTGCGCTAGAATTGGCTAATTTGCATATGGCGGGAAGTTACATTTTAATTGACGTATATCATGTGGCAAATACTTTACACTAGGGAACCTTAATTATCGTATTAGATAATATAACTTAATTTCCTGTTACTTCCATCGTGGGAAGATATATCAATTTTTCATCAACATTTATTTCTTAAAACTTTCATTCTTAGTCTATTTATAAGACAACTACAACTTTTATTTCTCAGTTATTACAATAATATTTCTCAGCATTCCCTTATCCTTAAGATTGTGTAACGATCTGTTACCTGGGATCCCGGAGGAGGACAGCTGGTCCTAGGCGGACAGATGGCAACTGGAACTCCTCTACGGCTCCGGTCTTCACCGACGCCCTTTTGGGGCCCCGGACTTTCTGCGGCGGAGTCAGCAAAGGAGCCAAGCGTGTTAGCCAAAAGCGAAGTATCCAGGGATCAGGCAAAGGCGTAGTCAATTACAGGCAGTGGTCGGTTTCAGGAAGCAGAGAAGCGAAGTACCAAGGAATAAGGCAAAAGCGTCGTCAAGTTCAAGCAGTGGTCGGTCAGGCAGCGAAGGTACGAGGTCGAATTAACAGGCCAAGGGTCGAATAAACAGGAAAGCAGGCAAACGGGACTTGAGCAGGAACTGTGGAAACAGAAGCCAGCTTGGGCAATGTGAGGAGGAAGAGGAAGGTATTTAAGGGGACAGGAACCATTTAGGAGCAGGCTGAGGAAGACAGACAGATCAGGGACCAATAGGAAGCCAGGCGCCCAAATTAGATGTCATAGCTCCTAAGTGTTTTGGTGGGAGCATCCATTTTGGCATGCACCGGTGTTTATGCGCAAGCGCCTAAGTTGATGCGCTCCAGCGTTTATGCGCTGGCGCACTGCCGGTGTTACAGATTGTCATCCAGTAGACTCCTGGGCAGTGGCGGGCCACGCTAGGCAGGTGCCCTAGGCAGGCCTGGCAGTTGCGGTGCCTGTTGCGAATTTGCACTCTCATGCGCATGTGCGCATTTCCGATATAGTGCGCATGCGTAGAAGCGCAAAAAGCTAGAACAAATTCAGAGTCGGCAGAGAAAGGAACTGGACTTGGGGTAGGCAACAGAGGAGGTACGTGCCTGGCGCCCTCCCAGCTTTGCGCCCTAGACACGTGCCTACTCTGCCTAACCCTAGTTCCGGCCTTGCTCCTGGGAAAAAAATCTAATGTCCTTGTTCAGCTACTCCCCTTCCTGTGATGTCACACTGCTCCACATTGTCAAATCAGAACAGAGCAGACATGTACTTTCTCCCGCATCTTAAAAGAACAATAATAAACAATAGAAAATATAAATTGGCTAAATAGATAGGCTGTGCAAAATATAAAATATTTTTAATATAGTTATTTAGCTATAAAGGATGAAGTGACTGGATGTCTAACAGAACAGAACACTACTTCCTGCTTTTCAGCTCTCTAACTCTGAGTTAGTCAGTGGTTTTAAGGGGGGCACATGGGACATGATTGTTCAGTGAGTTTGCAATTGAGCCTCAGCATCCAGCTTAGATTAAAAAGCAACAATTATGACCCATGTGGCCCCCATTCAAGTCACTGATTTTTTACTGCCTGGCAACCAATCAGTAGAAACCAAGAGAGTTGCAAAGCAGGAAGTAGTGTTCTGGGTATTATGTTAGATATCCAGTCAGGACTGCCATCAGAAATCGCAGGGCCCCATACGACAAAATTCCCTGGGCCCCCTGGGCTGCACCCACCGCAAGCCCCACCTACAGGTCAGTAAAAAAACTAAAAAAAATTTGGTGGCTAGGGTTCCCACATGTTAATAAAAAATAAAAAGATATTGGTGGTCAGGGCCCCCATAAAAAAATGTTTGTGGCCAGGGCCCCCCCATTAAAAAATATTGGTGGCTAGGACCCCACATGAGAAAAAAAATTTGGTGGCCAGCCCCCGCCCACATTATGAGAAAATTGGTGGCCAGGGCCCCTTAAACGTCTAGGCCTTCCTGAAGTCAGCAGCTCTCAGAAAGATGGGGGGCCCGGCTAATCAAGTAAGTGTTGCGTGGCCAGGCCCCCCTTACCCTCGGGGCCCCCTACAACTCTCCCCCCTGCCCCCCCTGATGGCTGCCCTGTATCCAGTTACTCCAGCCTTTATACATTATATTTTTGCTAACTTACTATATTAGAAATATTTTATATTTTGCACAGCCTATCTATTTTCTCAGTTTTTATTTTTATACTGAACAATTCCTTAAAAGGCACAAGCACATCAGAAGGGGAATGCTGGATGTAGTGGTAAAATAACAGTTCCAGCATTTCTTTGGCACACTGCCACCAAACCCCAATTAGCTGTTGCTAGGTGGCAATCCTATCCCTAGAACAAATGTTGTTTGCAGGTCATAGATTCCTGCAAGCACTCATCATGCAGGAGCTGCAATCTGAATTTGATTGACATTTATAGTAAATACACTGGAGTGCGTTCCCTTTGCCTAGATAATGTATCTAAAATAACTATTTCACAATAACACACTCCAGCACAAAGCTGCATGTAGAGAGGCAGATTGCTGAAAGGGGTACAGCGATCATTAACAATTCAGCTCCTTTCTTTTGCTTTTGATGATTACGTATTTATTCAAACATTTTTGCAAAATAAACAAAAGTGTTTTGGGCTCACCAGCAGTTGCAAGACCTGCTTCCTCTAATGTTACACACCTGTCTGAAGGCAGAATTAGAAAACAGGTGCACTATGACAGAGTAGTAACCCATGACAACCTGTCAACAGGTAGCTCAGATTGGCCACAAGCAGTACGACAAATAAAAGCAAAATATCGTTATGACACTAACACCTGTGAATTCTCTCCCTGGTCTTTTCACAGTGGCACTAAAGATACAAGACATATTTATAGCTTAAATAAAGCCATAAATAGTAAAATGCTAGCAATGTACATAAGTTGTGTAATATGAAAGGTATGTGCTGCTGGTGTGGTTTGGTATCTGACATTTCTGTTAATTTTCACAAAAGAGTAAACTGGTGAATTAGCAATGCATATATGTCATTCAGAATGACTCACTTCCTGTTAGGATGTTCTAGTAAGTAACGGCTGGGGCTGCAAACTCCATTCTAGAGAATACAACTAACTCCATTTCATCAGAAAGACAGTCTGATCCAGGCATGGCTTGTTAAAGCGATACCGATACGTTCCTATAAAAATCATAGAATATCGCTTTATGGACAATATTCAATGTCATATTATATGACAATATGGAAAGATGGGGCAAATTTATGATGACTCATGATTATTAGCAAGAGGTATCCTTCAGATTTAACAGTTTACTTTCCCTGCTAGAATGCTTTAATACAGAGGGGTGTTAGAGCTCAGCACTGCTGCAGATCTCTAACACTCGATAGTATAACACATTCTTATGTACTGACATAAATTTGCCAATTTGTGAAAACCGTCTCCTGGCTGTCAGGAAAGTATTGATAAATGCAGGAAATATCAAACTTATAATTCATTATGTGATAAATCTACCCCAGGTCTTTAAAATACACAAGATGGATCCTTTTATGTCAGGTGTCTCATGATGCAGAGCTTGTTGATGGAACTGCAAATATGCAAGAAATAAACATCATTGTCTGTAGGGGTATTTTCCATGTACTTTTCTACAGTAAACAGGAAACCACAAACCTGTGAGTTCAGATCTTTTTCAGACCTACTATATACATGTGTCTGTTTAGGGGACTGTGGATGTAAATGCTTATAAATAGACTGCATATTGTTTTGTTGTCATCACTTTACTCTCAGGGCTCTTAAAAAAGAGTATTTGTACCTGTGTTCCCCTGCTTTCAGTTTTAATGCCTGCAACCTCAGGGGAGTGCAAGATGAAACACATTTAATTCTTTTGAAGGGGCCTGTACTGAAAAAATTCTTGCCCATAATGCATTTCCTGGGAGAAAGAATATTAGTTGCACTAAGTATACACAGGCTAATCATCACACTCTATAGTATCTGACTGATTGCTCTTGCCTTCCTATTGTTCTGTTCTGACTGGAGCTGCAACAGGTCCTCTTCATTTCCTCATCTATTTATGTACCATGCACTCACCCATGGGAGAGCTGAACTTCTCAATATTTAACTGGAAGTTCAACATAATTCCTCTCTCTGCACTAGTGATGTGGGACCCCCTCTGACACTGGAAAGGTATGTCCATGGTGCGGGAGGGGGGCAGAACCAATGTTCTCTCGAATTCCTTGCTGGCTATGTGCGCACATTTTAAAATGATGTGTGCACTTTTTAAAACAGTGTATGCGGGTCAGAATAAATGCTAAATGTTGTAATTTCACACAAAATTCTTTGTGCACACCACCAGGGCTGGGCCAGGTTGGCTGGGCCCCGAGGCACCCCAGTTGCCCGCTTGCCTATCAACACCACACGTGCATAGGAGTGCACAGGAGTGCATGTATGCACACAGCTTAGAGAGAACATTTGGCGGAACATAGTGCAGAATTGCCCCTGCACTCACTGACAATGTATATTAGCAGATGCAATTTTAAAACATGTCAAAATTTATTTTTGGTGAATCATAAATATTCAGATGTTGAGACTGTAGCTAGAAAATACCTCCAATAATCTCAACTGGAGTGTCTAATCTCCTACTGCGTTGTCCACTGCTGTGGCACCTAAAGATAGCATCCCTGCAACCCTAATATACATGGGTCACCTCACTTGGGGTAGGGGTGCCTAAAGGGGGTCACAATCTTGGAAAGTGTTCACATAGTGGGCTCGGAGCAGCTGCTGACAAGCTAAACTTAGTAGTTGTCACAAATTATCAAGCAGAAAATGAGGTTTGTCTGTAATATAAGATGATGCTACAAGGCTGATTATTAAATTCTGATGCTAATTGTACTGGTTTCTGTGCTGCCATGTAGTAATTATCTGTATTAATTAATAATCATCCTTATATTGTGACATTTATAGTGTATGTGTACTGTATACTGTGAGTGGGTCCCTAAGCTCAGTAAGTGCAGCACAGAGCATGTGCAGTGAATCAGCAGAAAAGAAGATGGGGAGCTACTGGGGCATCTTTGGAGACACAAATCTTCCCTGCTAAAGGGCTGTGGTTGCCTTGGTACAGAAGCAAAGAAGTAGCATTTCTAGCTAGTTCTTTTAAAGTTGGTGGAAGCACGTTTACTTCTTCACAAGGGCGTTGGATAACTGTACGGTTTAAACCACTGAGTTATGTGTTTAGTAGGCTAATATATGCCATTTTGGCAATGGGATGACATGGTTTGTAGCCAGCAGTAGCAGTAGTCCTGCACAGATGTGACTATATTGTTTGAGCTGTCTGTGCGGCTGATGTCAGTGAGTGACTACGAGCTTTCCTCTACTGGTGCTGCCTAACTCCTCCCAGTCCCAGCACAAGAATGTTACAAATTGCTCCAGTTCCCACCTAAGTTGCTCACTCAGAAGCTGCGACTGGAAGTCTGTGCCTGTATCTGTAAGTACTGCACTCACAGCTGCCTCATTTACCAGCTGGATTCTGCCCATATAATTGCGCGGGACTGCTGAGCTAAATAACAAAACCCAATGTACACAGGGGCCGCCACCTGGTTTGAATCATTTTATTAACTATTGACGGGGCGCAGGTTGGACATTTCTGGTTAATGACTAGCCGGCTACAATCCTTCCAGCGGCTTTTGGGAGAGTAACTAGGTAGCCGAGTAGCCGGGCTGCTGAAAGGTAAACGGCTTGTGCCAATAACAAGGTGTGCGCGCAGTTTGCGCATGACTCGCCGCTGGAGATGTGCGTGACGCCTAGTGGAGACAGTGGCATCAGAGAGTCCGGGGAGTGAGGGCAAACTCGTGCTATTCAGCTGCTTCAGGCCTCTTCTTCCTGCCAGCCCTCCCTGTCATTATTATTATTCTGATGAGCGCCTATTTATTCAATCCGCACTTGTTTCCCGCACAGCCATGTTAGAGTGATGAATGTGCGGGGATTACTGGAGATGACGTGACGCGTTTGTGCTTTACAATTTGAAACCCTATCCTAAGGGAAACATGTACCTTTTATAAAGACTATTTATCCCTAGTACAAAAGTTGCTGTCGTCAAAATGTTGCCCTTTAAACATTAGCTATAATTTAAAGAAAAATCTCCATAAGATCACTAAACTCTCTGCTTTTTATTATTACTTTATTATTGTATCTGTTAATTGACCGCTTACCTGCTGGGGATCATGGTATGTCCTGGGTGCAACTGGCCAGATCAAAGAAGCTGAAAGGTTAAAGGGGTGGTTCACCTTTTAGGTAACTTTTTGTATGTTACAGAATGGGCAATTCTAAAGAACTTTTCAATTATTTTTCAATATTTTTTTTTTTATAGTTTTATAATTATTTGCCTTCTTCTTCTGACTCTTTGCAGCTTTCAAATGGGCGTCGCTGACCCCTTCTAAGAAAGCAAATGACTTGCAAGGTTACAAATGTATTGTTATTGATCATTTTTACTACTCATCTTTCTATTCAGGTCCTCTTCTATGCATATTCCAGTCTCTTGTTCAAATCAATGCATGATTGCTAGGGTAATTTGGACCCTAGCTACCAGATTGCTTAAAATGCAAATTGAAGAGCTGTTGTATAAAAAGCTAAATAACTCAAAAAACTTAAATAATAAAAAATGAAAACCAGTTGCAAATTGTTTCAGAATATTATTCTCTATATCATGCTAAACTTTATCCCAAAGGTGAACAGCCCCTTTAAATGTAGCGCTATGAATATTTCTGCTAAATAAATGGAAGTGTACATTTTGTAGGGAAAAGCTGTAGAGGACAGCATCAGTAATGTCAGGACAGTTTTGCCAGCTGCATGACCAAAGTCACTCTCAGTTGCTTTCTCTGAGAACTGACCGTAAACTTTCAAACATTTGTGTTAGGCCAGGGGTCCCCAACCTTTTCTGGACCGGGGTTTTTTTTTTTTTATGCAAGGACCGGGAGAATGGGGTCGGCAGCGTCCAATTCGGCACGCCTCTTATTTGCGCACCCAGTGCAGGAGTGTCCGCGGCCCGGCGGTTGGGGACCCCTGTGTTAGACAACTGTCACCTGAGAGCGAGCAATTCATAGCCTCTGTGTGCAGGTATTCTTCCTGTGAGACAAAACTGCACAGAGATAAAACCAACCCTTTCTAAAATAGCTTTGCAGTGCTCTTGTCATAACTTGTACAATAGAGACTAGCTCTGGGCACTCCTCCTATTCATTGCTTTGTGCCACCCCTACACTGCACAGCACTTCACATTTTCTCTGTATATACAGGTCTGTTTTTGCTTTGTATGTTGAAATAAGGCCCTTATGTAGTAAAGGTGTGGGATCCGTTATCCAGAAACCCATTATACAGAAAGCTCTAAATTACAGAATAGACATGAGAAAAGAGTATGCGACTGGGGAATGGTAGTTTGCTGCTCTCAATCTCAGTTGAGCACCCCCGCTCCAGGTGCTAAACTATATCCAATATAACGAAGTACTGAGAGAAAGCAATCAGTTCAGAACGGTTCAATAAAAGATATTTAGCAGCAAGCTCTGCCCTGATTGCTTTCTCTCAGTACTTCGTTATATTGGATACAGAATAGACATATTCCATAGACTCAATTTTCATTACATTTTTTTTCAAAAGTATATCTTTATAGTAAAACAGCAGCTTGTACTTGATCCTAACTTAGCTATAATTAATCCTTATTGGTTGTAAAACAGTCCTATTTGGGTTTAGCTGATCTTAAGTATACTGAAAGGGGTGGTTCACGTTTAAGGTAACTTTTATTTTGTAATAGAACGCCAATTCTAAGCAACTTTTCTATTAGTTTTCATTATTTAGTTATTAGCCTTTTTTTCTGACTCTTTGCAGCTTTTAAATGGGCGTCGCTGACTCCCTTCTAAAAAAGACAAATGCTCTGTAAGGCTACAAATGTATTGTTATTGTTACTTTTTATTACTGATCCTTCTATTCAGGCCCTCTCCTATTCATATTCCAGTCTCTTATTCAAATCAGTGCATGGTTGCTAGGGAAATATGGACCTAACCCAAAAATCTTCAATTATAAAAAATGAAAACCAATTGCAAATTGTCTCAGAATATCACTCTCTACATCATACTAAAAGTTATCTCAAAGGTGAACAACCCCTTTAAAGCATAGGGATCCCTTATAAGGAAAACCCCAGGTCCTCAGCATTCTGGATAACGGGTCTCATACCTGTAATAGAAGCACCCCACATCCATAATTTTCCTATCCATTTTGCATTAGATAAATATATATAGGTATAATCCTAATGTCTACAAAGTGGGAAGGTAGATGACAAGCCTACATGTAAAACAGTACAATTGTTCTATGTTTTAGCGAGTCAGCTAAAGTTGTGCGGCACTTGTCCCTTTTTTTTTTTTTTTAACTTCCTAGTACATTTTTATCCCAACACAAATCAGAAACATGCTTGACACATTTATTAAAGCAGAGGTGTCCATTTAGCATCCTGTCAAATCTAACAGAATCAGTACTTACTGCTCAGTAAAAAATGCTGATCTTTTTGTAATGAAAAGTGTATTGTTTATCAGGGAAGTCATTTTGTATGTGCTCCTCCTCTCCCAGTCAGGGGGCTGTTCAGAGGGCTGACAGGTCTATGATACCAATAAAAAAACATTTATATTCTCATGGTATTTTTAAGGAAGTGATTGGAAGGGGTTGTTCACCTTCCAAACACTTTTTTTTCAGATTGTTCACAATAAGGACTCTTACTGACGAGCGGTTGTAGCTGCGCTCCCCTGCGTTCTGTTTTTCTGCGTTCAGCCGCAGGGGAGCGCAGGAATAGACGCATTACATTTTTTCCAATGGGGCTGTACTCACACAGGTGCATGTAGGCGCCGAACGCAGGAAAAATGCAGCATGTTGCGTCTCAATCTGCGTTCGGCACCTGTGTGAGTACAAAAAATGTAATGCGTCTATTCCTGCGCTCCCCTGTGGCTGAACGCAGAAAAACAGAACGCAGGGGAGCGCAGCTTCAACTGCTCGTCAGTAAGAACACCTTAACAAAGACTTTTTTCAACTGCTTTCCAATAACATACCGTTCCCAAAATTTAAGTTTGAAGTTTAATGTTCCTGTCTCTAATGTTTGTCTGGCAGCTCAGTGATCTAGAAGCATTCTGAACTGGTACAATTTGCTACAGTTAGTTGATACATTTCTCAGCAGAATCTGTGGAATATTCGCAACTATTGTATCAATTCTAACAGCTGCCTCTAATGAAACTCAGGGATTCTGCTCAGCAGGGACAAAGATAACAAATGTGTCAACTAAATGTATCCATTTAAAACAGTTAAACAGTCGGCGACCTCCCTCCCAGAGCTGCTTTAGAAGGTGAGAAATTAAACTTTACACTTCAATATCAGAAAAATAGAAAGTAATTGGAAAAATACTTAATTTTTTGTGTTTTAGTAAAACAACCACACTCACAGCTCTTGTAGAAAAAGTGTGGTGTGAATCGCATATATATCCTATATAATAAAGTTGAAGTGTCTCTGCGTCCAGTCCCTGTGTCCGTGGGATTGCGCTACTGCGCTTGTGCCCCACGGACCATCTCTGGCGACATATGTTCTAGCGCCCGTTAATTTAACGGGCTTAATGTCTAGTGTGTATATATATATATATATATATATATATATATATATATATATATATATATATATATATATATATATATATATATATATATATATATAATCTATCTAGGATTCAGTGTGGTTTATTGTTTCCATATAATGGCAGAAATTAATAGCAGAATATTGCAAATCATTTTATGAAAGCAAGTCATCCGAAGCTTATCAAAATTAAATTTCTCTGGGATAAGGCTTTGATCATGGATCCTGCTGCTATTTCTCAGATTCATACAAATTAACCATTATCAGGATATTGATAGTGCCTCATCTGTCTGGGCCCTTTGTATGACTCTTCTTATAGAGAAGAAAGGGTGGATTACAAATACAGGTGTCTGAAATCTGCTTCAAGACCAAAAAACAGGAAATGCACTGTTAGGGCTCTTACTCACGCGCGTAAACGGAACGCAGGGGAGCGCAGGTAAAAACGCGCGTGAGTAAGAGCCCTTAAAATGATGAACATGAAGTTGCAGCATAGAATCTTCTAGCAGTGCAGGGGTACACTTTGCAAGGCAGTACAGTTTCATGATTTTTTCAGGGTAGGATTTTTTTTTTTTTTTTTTTTTTTTTTAGATTAAGCCAATTTGTCTCTTATGCATGTATACAGAATATGGTAAAAAGCAGCAGCGGAAATAAGATAACCATAAAATAATGATTCAGAGAATTCCGAGACAAATTGCTTCTTCTTCGGGCGACTAATCTCCCCGCAATGCCGTCCCGCCAGCTAGAATGTAAGTCGCCGGTGGGATGGCACTCGGAGCACTTAGTTTTCCGAAGTTACCTCATGAGGAAACTTTGGGCAACTTCAGAAAACAAATCGCTCTGAGTGCCATCCCGCCGGAGATTTACATTCTAGCTGACAGGAAGGCATTGCTGGGAGATTAGTCGCTGGGTGACTAATCTCCCCCAAATTGTATTGTGTGCTTCTAGCATTAAACCTGATGCAAAATGTTTGTATAGTGCTTTATGTCAGATTCTCCTCCATGGCTAGACTGCAGCCAGATTGGAATGTTGGGGGATTGCTGCAATCATAGATAATTCCCTTTCAGCGTTTCTTACTGGAAAACTAGAAAGTTTTAGATCAATATTGTGTCAAATTCCACACACACACCTTATCCAAGTTTACAGTGTTCTGTCATTGTATTATAGAACTATCCTCCCTAAAAAAGTTGATATAATATGCAGTACTAAGCTCTCAGGAAATGCCAAGTACCGATACCCCTTGCTGGCTTGTGGTACCGATTTATGCTGATGTGTTGCAGGAGACTATAGGGCACAAAAAATGTGCTTCACTTCTTCAGGAGATCTTTGCCTCTTTTTTTCTATTTTCCAACAGCAGTAAGCTACAGCAGATTGTATTAATGTTCAGCAAGCATTTGAAAGGGAGGCACAGCAAATGAGGAAGAAGAGGAATAATGTTCTCGTAAAACAACCAGCAGATAGTTTATATAGCAATAAGTGACATATTAAAGAATGTTACCAAGCTGGTATATACATATCCATAAATATTGCTCTTCAATATATTTTTTATTTATGCCACCATTTTGTGATGGTCTGTGTGTTCCCTCAGAGATCCCCTGGCAGGAAATAATAATTCAGCTGTAACCGCATCAAGTGTGGGAGCGGTGTCCATTGTATGTATGCCCTTGGTTTGTGAGCCTGGGGCAGCCCTTAGTACTAAAAATGAGTTTTTCTATCTCTGGTTATTCAGTAGCACATAATTCATGCATAAAAATGTACTCTGAAGTATGTTGCACATTGTTGGCAAGGTCTTTGAACTCTCTAACCCATATAATGTTTTCCGCTTCTTTTTTGGTAGCATTACCAAAACTGCACTAGGCAAATCTATAATGGAAAAGGACCTTGGAGTCCTTGTAGATCAGGGGTCCCCAACCTTCTGAACCCGTGAGCAACATTCAGAAGTAAAAGGAGCTGGGGAGCAACAACAGCATGAAAAATGTTCTTGGGGTGCCAAATAAGTGCTGTGATTGGCCATTTGGTTGCCCCTATGTGGATTGTCACCCTACATTGAGACTCTGTTTGGCAGTGCACCCGGTTTTTATACAACCAAAACTTGCCTCCAAGCCTGGAATTCAAAAATAAGCTTCTGCTGTGAGGCCACTGGGAGCAGCATCCAAGGGGTTGAAGAGCAACATGTTGCTCACGGCTACTGGTTGGGGATCACTGTTGTAGATGATAAACTTGGCTGTAGCAAGTAATGCCAGACAGCAGCATCAAGGACAAAAACTGGTCTTGAGCTGTATTAACAGGGGGATTATATTTGCGGGAGGAGGGGGTTATTCTTACACTGTACAGAGCACTTGTAAGGCCCATCTAGAATATGCCGTACAGTTTTGTTCTCTATCACTCAAACAGGACATTATTGTATTGGAGAGGGTACAGAGAAGGGCAACTAAGCTGATAAAAGGTATTGAAAATCTTAGCTATGAGGAAAGACTGTCCAAATTGGGAATGTTCACACTGGAGAAGAGGTGCTTAATGGGAGATATGATAACTATGTATAGATATATAAGGGGATCATATAATAATCTCCCTAATGCTTTATTTATCAGTAGGTCTTTCCATCTGACACGAGGTCACCCATTCCGATTAGAAGGAAAAGAGGTTCTGTCTAAATATTCGGAAGGGTTTTTTTGTTTTTTTTTACAGTGAGCGCAGTAGATTCTCCCTGAATTAGTCGTACAGGCTAATATATTAGATAGTTTTAACAAGGGGTTGGATGGTGTTTAGCTAGGGATGGAATACAGGGTTATGGAGGATAGCTCATAGTACAAGTTGATCCAGGGACTAGTCCGATTGTCATCTTGGAGTCAGAACGGTAGATTTTTATTTAAGATTTTTTTTTTGCCTTCCTCTGGATTAACTAGCATTAAGGCAGCTTTAATATAGATTTAAAAAGTTAGACGTGATGGCCATGTGTCTTTTTGTCACCCTAACTTACTATGTTACTATAAGGGCAATGGTTAATAAACAATTGTGATGTTCCGCAACTAACCTAAAGCTGGCCATAGACGTGCAGATTTTACCCCTCTACCCAATGAACAGACGTTCCAATCTTCTGACCTGCCACTAACATTCAGATTAAATAAAGTAGTAAAAGAATATATGAGATGATGTTCTGGTGGTTGACAGGGTGTTTAACAAATAGCAATGACCGTCACCCATTGATATCATCAGGAAATACAAAATTATCGTAAGTTGACAGAAATCGTTTAACCTGTCCAATCGACTAAAAGGCTGATCGCCATGGTATGAAAAATGTGGGGATGATCAACAGAAAAACATACGAAACTTCCATTAGTAAGACTATGACTTTGCGTCTATGGGCAGCTTTAGTTCCATACAAACTAAGGCAGTTGCTGAGGGGCCTGCTAGTAAGGGCAATAATATTGTCTTAGGACAACACTCCCCTTCCTAAACTTACTTCCTTTGCTTCTTAAAATTGTTGCATTCTTTTGGTGTTTATTGTCATTTAGGCCATTTAAGTAGCCGTCCTCTGTGTAGTTCTTTCTGTAGATTTGTCTCACCAGCGTCCTGTAAATTGGCCTGGAACCTTCATAAAGACTTTGAGCAGGTCTAACATTGTATATGGTTTCATGCTTCTTTACTGAGAAGTCTGACTAATAAACAACTAAAAATAGTGGTTCTTCTAGCAAATCCGTTTTCCTCTGATCTTCAGCCAAATACTGAGTTCAAAGAAAAGGAATGTTAATCTTTGAGCTCTGCTGTGACAGCCAAACATTGGGGAAGAAGTCACCACAAAAAGTTTAATTTACTAACCACTTTTCCATTAGCCTGGCAGTGACTGAAGGGCTGCAATGTGCTGAATGCACAGACCTTAAGGGCTCTTACTGACGAGCGTTTTTACCTGCTTTCCCTGCGTTCCGTTTTTCTGCGTTCAGCCGCAGGGGAGCACAGGTATAGACGCATTACATTTTTTCCAATGGGGCTGTACTCACACTGACGCGTGTAGGTGCGGAACGCAGGTTGAGACGCAACATGCTGCATTTTTCCTGCGTTCGGCGCCTACACACGCCTGTGTGAGTACAGCCCCATTGGAAAAAATGTAATGCGTCTATTCCTGCGCTCCCCTGCGGCTGAACGCAGAAAAATGGAACGCAGGGGAGCGCAGGTAAAAAAACGCTCGTCTGTAAGAGCCCTAAAGCAAGTATTCATTCTTTTCTTCTTTAATGACTCATTGATATCCAGTGTCTGTCTGGGATAGGGATGTAGCGAACGTCGGAAAAAAAGTTCGCGAACATATTCGCGAACTTGCGCAAAAACGCGAGCGGTTCGCGAACGGTTCGCGAACCCCATAGACTTCAATGGGAAGGCGAACTTTAACATCTAGAAAAGACATTTCTGGCAAGAAAAATGATTTTAAAGTTGTTTAAAGGGTGCAACGACCTGGACAGTGGCATGCCAGAGGGGGATCAAGGGCAAAAATGTATCTGAAAAATCTGCCTGTGAGGGAGAGCTGTTAGTGATTTCAGGGACAGATGATAGTAAGTTTGCTGGCTAGTAATCTGCTTGATACTGCTCTGTATTGGAGGGACAGAAGTCTGCAGGGATTTGAGGGACATTTTAGCTTAGGTAGCTTTGCTGGCTAGTAATCTACTGTTCTCTTTAAACAACTGCCATACGTTGACCTTGTAGGCATTGTTTGCCCAGTTTTTTTGGACGCAGCCACTGAAGCACAGTTGCCATAAAAAATATGCCATATAAATGCTGAAAATAGTCATTTTTCGCCATACGTTGACCTTGTAGACATTGTTTGCCCAGTTTTTTTGGTTGCAGCCACTGAAGCACAGTTGCCAGAAAAAATATGCCATATAAATGCTGAAAATAGTCATTTTTTGCCATACGTTGACCTTGTAGGCATTGTTTGCCCAGTTTTTTTGGTCGCAGCCACTGAAGCACAGTTGCCAGAAAAAATATGCCATATAAATGCTGAAAATAGTCATTTTTTGCCATATACGTTGAGTCAACGTATGGCAAAAAATTACTATTTTCAGCATTTATATGGCATATTTTTTCTGGCCTCTGTGCTTCAGTGGCTGCGGCCAAAAAAACTGGGCAAACAATGCCTACAAGGTCAACGTATACACTACTACAGCGGTGGATACGGATTACGTAAAATATATTATGGCTGCTTGAAAAAAGTCACTCCGGTGTTTTTTCTGGAGACGGTAATATTATGGATATTTAGACAGAATGTGAACAAGGTCACACAGCTAGATGGCGGGTTGAAGAAAACAGTGTGCAAATAATGCCTACAAGGTCAACGTATACACTACTACAGCGGTGGATACGGATTACGTAAAATATATGAATGCTGCTTGAAAAAAAGTAACTCAAGTGGTTTTTCTAGAGACGATAATATTATCAATATTTAGACAAAATGTGAACAAGCTCACACAGCTAGATGGCGGGTTGAAGAAAACACTGTGCAAATAATGCCTACAAGGTCAACGTATACACTACTACAGCGGTGGATACGGATTACGTAAAATATATTATGGCTGCTTGAAAAAAGTCACTCCGGTGTTTTTTCTGGAGACGGTAATATTATGGATATTTAGACAGAATGTGAACAAGGTCACACAGCTAGATGGCGGGTTGAAGAAAACAGTGTGCAAATAATGCCTACAGGGCAAATAATGCCTAAAAGGTCAACTTATACACTACTACAGCGGTAGTAAAATAAAAAAAAGTAAAATAAAAAAAAAATGAATATTAAAAAAAAAAAATTAAAGTTGGTGCTGCTGAACTACTAGGAGCAGCAGATTAGCACACCAGTCCCACTCCCCAACACTGCTAGACTAATAGCACTGGGCTCTTATAGTAGTAGTAGTAGTAGTAGTAGTAGTAGTAAAACAACAAAAAAATAAATAAAAGCAGTCCTTACAAGGACTACTGTTATTGCAGCAGTCAGCAGATGAGATCAGAAGCAGGACAGCTGCCCACTGCAGCTACATACAGAGCACTGCAGTAGAAGGTAGATTACTAGCCAGCAAAGCTACCTAAGCTTAAATGTCCCTCAAACCCCTGCAGACTTCTGTCCCTCCAATAACAGAGCAGTATCAAAACGATTACTAGCCAGCAAACTTTCAACTGTCCCTGAAATCACTAACAGGCAGCAGCTCTCTCCCTACACTATCTCTTCAGCACACACAGGCAGAGTGAAAAAACGCTGCAGGGCTTCGGTTTTTATAGGGAAGGGGAGTGGTCCAGGGGAGAGCTTCCTGATTGGCTGCCATGTACCTGCTGGTCTGGGGTGAGAGGGCAAAAAAAGCGCCAACAATGGCGAACCCAAAATGGCGAACGTCGCGCGACGTTCGCGAACTTCCGGCGAGCGCGAACACCCGATGTTCGCGCGAACAAGTTCGCCGGCGAACAGTTCGCGACATCTCTAGTCTGGGATCTGCACGCTAAGCACCTCAGCTGTCTACACAATTTATTTGTGTAAAGCTGGTTTTTAGATTGGTCGTGTTTTATACAGCGTTTTTGGCAGCTACCATCCAGCATCTGTTTCTGTACCTGGGAAGTCATTTTGTAACAGGGTCAATAACATGTCTGTGTCCAGGCCTGACCCACAATTACTGCAAGTAATTCCCCTTCTAGTAGTACATTGTGGTGTAAAAAATCCAGTTCCTTAACTGGAAATCCAGCATTAACAAATGAAGTTCAAAGAGACATTTTTTTTTCTTTATAAACATAGCGCAATTGCCTGACGTGTTTTTATCCCATTATCAGGACATCCAATTTGTGCTTTGTTATTTTTAAACAAAATGTATCGGATGCTCATCATCAAATTTGTTTTTAGATCTGTTTAAGAAAAATTGGAGCATACTGAGTCATAATATAACTTTTTTTCACTTTTGGTTTTATAAACCTCTTTTGCAGTTTTGGGGAGGAAGTGCACAAATGCATCCAATGCCATGGTCCATGACGTTGAGGGGCGGGACAGTGATGTTGAGGGGCGGGGTTACGACACAACGATTGGCCGATATCATGGGGAATCCTGCCTGGTTTTCCTTATTTGGAAAACCGGGCAGAAAGTTTTGACCCAGGCAGCCCTTCAAAATACCGGCCTGTCCGGTTCAAAACTGGAGAGATGGCAACCCTATGTAGACATCAATTCTATGTTTAGATTTAGGAAGTAATCTGCCCAAATAGCTTGAATGGCAGAATTTAATTTCTCACAAATAAGGGGCATGTGTGGGAGTGTGCAAATAGTAAAGTTGTTGTGTAAGTACATAGTAAAGGTGGGTAAATCAGACATGATATCTTTAGAACATCTTTTAAAATGCACCTCACAGTCAGGCCAGAGCATTGCAGTACACAGTTCTTCACTGGTTATCATACTGTGGAATGTACATCAAAGAAAATAACTAAAACAACAGTAGTGGTCTTTTCTGCGTTTATGCTGACATTTATTCTTTTGCTTGTACTAATGTGATTTTTTTTTTTTAGTAGAAAGGTCTGTGTATTTGACGGCTTTCTTTGAACATGTTTAAACATTAAGAGAACTTTACAGCAAAATCCTTTTCTATATCCTCTAACTCCTCCAGCCTTTAACCTGCCAACAATAAAGTTTCGGCTGAAGATCTTGGCCAGTGGGTGTTATAATAAATATAAAAAAAAAAAAAGTTTGGCGAGTGTCATAAAACGCAACTGACCTCTCAGAACATGTTACATGCTTATGAATATATTACACTCCTGAAAAAAATATACATTTTAACAGCTTTTATCTGTTTCTCTTGGTGTGTGTGTGTGTATATATACATACATATACACATACACATGTGAGTTTAATCTGCATGGGATGTGTTAAACCTGAACCCAATGCCTGTGTGACTGGTAAGGTTTGTGCAGCTCTATTAAAAAACAAAACAAAAAAAAGATGTTTCAGCTGCTGCTGGTGAGAGTCTGCATGGGGAACTGTTGAACAATGCATTTTCAGGTTCTTAACTAATCAAAGGGTTAAATCCCAGAGAGAGTAAAGGCCCCCATAGACGCGACGATTCTTCTTTGCGAAACGACCGATTTCAGCGCAGCCCGACCGATTCGTCAAATTATCGTGCGGTTAGTGGGATTCAAACGATCGTACATCTTACGATTTTTCGTCCGACATCTGCCAGGAAATTGATCGGCCAGGTTAAAAAATCTTTGTCGGTCCCAGTACAATCTATGGATGTTTGCAGGGCCAAGCAGGCAGCTCCCCTTTGTTTTCCTGGTAAATTGGTCGTTTTAGTTGATGGACAGTTCGAACGTTCGTACGATGGTTCTCAGAAGATCTTGGTCTCACGATGTGGATTGGATCTGTTGAAAATCTGTACATCTATGGCCATCTTAACTCTTTGTTGTCCTGTAGCAATTTATCTCCTGAAGGTGTTAAAGGGCATGAGCATATTAATGAGCTATCTCAGTCAGGTGGTATAGTTAAATGATTGAGATTATTGAAGGGGAAAGGTGCACTCATTGTTCTAGGAGACTGAATAGTGTGTGACTCCCTCCATAGGAACACATGTGTTAAATCTCTTGCAGGCTAAAGAAAGGCCAAGATCACTTTTAAAGGGATGTGCTATGGACAAGCAGGTCCCTAGCCCTTTAATTAATGTGTGTCCCATGGTTTCCCAGCAACACCTGGGGAATTACTTACTATTGTCATGAAAACTGTCCTTTTCTGATAAAGATTTGCTGTTCTTATATAAACATCAGTACATTTATAAGTTCTTGTGGATGAAATGGCTGATAGTGTCCTGTCCTGGTGAGCTGTATGCTAACGCTCTTTACAGCAATTTATTAAAGCTGTCCTGGCCTTCACGAAAGAATTCATTCTGAGTGTTTTTTCCCCACAAAGACACTCAATGATTTGTTAAAAGCTGTCACACATTTCCATAGGGCGTTAAACAATGCAATATTTCTCTTGGGTATTTATAGCAGGCCTCCATGTAATGCTTGAAAGGCAGTAGGGTGATCACATGTATTTATTTTTCCATTTCCGTTCCCAAACACAAAGCATCTGTAACTTCTGTACAACTTTAAAGCCATTGAGCAGATCTTCCGGAAGAAGGAGGATTGAGGAAGTGGCTTGAGGATGTGAAGGCTTTAAAAACTCTACAGTTTGGCTTCCTCTAATTATTGAACAGTCTAAAATATAATTGGTATTAGTTGCCTTTATAATAAGGATGTATGAAATCCAGGATTCAATTCCGGAACTCCCCGAGTCCCATCAGGTTTTGCAGGACAAAGCCTGAGAGATTGGATGAAAAAAATCTAAATTTAGGGGCAGATTTATCAAAATGTGAGAATAGAACTCACCAAAGAAAAACTCACCCCCTTTCTTTTTATTCCTGTGGGATATTTAGAATCGTATTTATCGTATAGTGGGTGAAAGTTACAGTTCACCATTTAATCAATACAATTGTAATAGGAATGAAAAGAACGTATGTGAGTGATGGGTAAAGTTGACCCGTTTCGCTGCACAGAAATTTTGCAAAACAGCAAAAATTTGGTGAAATGCATTGAAGTCTTTAGGGTGACAACTGTGCGACAAATTTTTGACTCGCCACAATGATTCCACCCATTCGAGACTATGGGCATGAAGTTAGCAGCGAAACTTGGTGAAAAAATTCCCGTTAGGATTAATCTGCCCCTTCATGTCATGTGAGAACTATCCCATAAATGTAAATGTTCACTTAAGGCTTAGTCCACACCAGGCGATTCGGGGAGATTTAGCGCCTGGCAACTAATCGCCTCTTCTTTGAGGCGACTGAACCCCCCCTGAACGGGTTCCTCTTCTCCTACGCCGGCTGTAATGAGAGTCGCCTGCGTTATGACATGCGGTGCTTCGTTTTCCGAAGTTCCTCGTGTGTGTCATAACGCAGGCGACTCTCATTACAGCCGGCGCAGGAGAAGAGGAAGCGGTTCGGGGAGATTAGTTGCCTCAAAGAAGAAGCGATTAGTCGCCAGGGCGCTAAATCTCCCCGAATCACCTGGTGTGGATCAAGCCTTATCTTCATGCATTACAGTAGCTTGACAAATGCAACCAAGCCCACATGTAGGCAATTTTTAATACTTGCAAGATACTGTGGGAAAAATCGACATTTGGCTTTGTTCATTAATCCGTTTAAAAGGGATTTTAAAAAGACTAGTACTTGCTATGACTTGCGTATCGGAGAGAGAGCAGATGAGGGAACCCAGAAGATTAGGGGGGCTTTGTCAGTGGTTGGTGGATGTATAAGCTTTCATATAGTGAAGTGTTATGAATCTATTATACACATTTCTATGTTATATGATGTTTGTTAATTGCACCAATAGTAAGAGACTGGCCAATCGAATTCAGCTTTAAGCTGGTTGTTCTCCGCTATACACTCCCTGTTGAAATCCTGCATGAGGCAATGAAACTGCTAGTCTCTGTAGGTTCACAAACTATACTGTAAATTGTACTTGGGCATGGGAAAAGCTTTTAGCATCTAGAGATTGTGTGGAAACTTTTCTCAGTGTTGAAAATCCCTGGAAGAGAGAGCGAGATCAAAATGGCAGCCGTGTCCTGATAGAGGCTTGTACAGCAGGCTGCTAAGCACTGGCACTCTGACTAGGAGTGTCTATCCTCTATTAATATTTTATTTTCAACAAAAAATGACTTTTTATAAATGTCCTGACCAAACAACTAGGTGTCACTGTTTATATCACATGGCTAATGTGGAAACTGATTATTTTTTTTTTTTTTTCCCCCACCAGCTGCAAAATGCCCAACTGGGGAGGTGGAAACAAATGTGGAGCGTGTGGCAGCAGTGTGTATCATGCAGAGGAAGTGCAGTGTGATGGGAGGAGTTACCACAAATGCTGTTTCCTTTGCAGTAAGTTGGTTTGTGTGATGTCCTAACAAATGATTGGCTTCCACCAGAATAATGTTCATAAGACCAATACATAAATCTTAACAGGCATTTAAACCCAACCACAAACTGGCCATGTCCAGCAGCACTTGCTACTTCCAGCACATTTTCCATTTCTATGAATGAGAAGCCATTAATCAGCAGATGTAGAAACATTCATGGCTGTGTTTCTGTAGGAGTTCCCCAATGTAAAACACCCCTGTGCCATTAGCTTAAAGTTGCCTGTTATGACACTGTAGATCACTGCCTTTGACTTCGGAACGTTATCAAATATGTTTTGGGCACATTCCTGTGACATGCTTGTTATTGGTTATTTTTTACTCCTGTTGCAATTAGTCTTGGCATACCCCTTTATATGGACACCAATTAACTCTACGTGCTGCGTAGTCCATTTTAAAGAGATATTGACACAAGAAATTAAATACTGTAGCTTTTAAATTTAGCATTTTATTTGCATGAACTTTATCGTTTTGTCATAAAAGTACTTCCTGACAGGTTTTATATCCGTCATATTTGTGCAGCAAACCAGTCAGGTTTTGGAACTTCATGTAACACTTATTTACATAAGCATATCTATCGGTGAATAATGAATGAATATTTTGAAGAGTGGTTTTTTTTTGAGTCTGTATCATTTTAAGGGTAGAGACAGAAGAGAAGAATCGAGGAGATCTAGTCTCCCTGTGACAAAATGCCTCTTCTTCGGGTCGACTAATCTCCCTGAACTGCCTCCCGCCGGCTAGAATCTAAATCGCTGGTGGGATGGCACTCTGAGAGCTTAATTTTCTGAAGTCACCCGAAATTTCCTTGGCGGGCAACTTCGGCGGGGAGGCAGTTTGGGGAGGTTAGTCGTCTGAAGATGAGGCAATTTGTCACCGGGCAACTAATCTCCCCGTCTGTCTCTGCCCTAAGACATGCTTTAGGGTAGGACTCCACAAGCGATTTTGTCGTGATCCGACGCGCTGCGACAAAACGCTTGCGAATTGTCACATGTGACAAAAATAAGGTAAGAGAATTGTCACATGGTGTTTTGTCGGATCGCGACAAAATCGCTCGTGGAGTCCTACCCTAAGGCTAAGAATAAAGCAAATATTTGAGTTGAGACTGATGACTTAAAAATACAGTAACACCAAAAGTGTTTTAAAGTAATGAAAATATTATGTAGTGTTGCCCTGCACTGGTAAAACCGATCTGTTTGTTTCAGAAACACTACTATAAACACTACTATAAACACTACTATAGTTCATATAAACAAGCTGCTGAGTAGCAATGAAATTGAAAAAGGCTATATGGCACAGGTTAAATGGTGGTTAACAGATATTATGTTCTACAGAGCTTATCTGCTATCTGGTTTATAGCCCCCATTACACAGCAGCTTATTTATATAAACAAAAGTAGTGTTTCTGAAGCAAACACACCAGGTTTACTTTAGCATTTCAAATTCACGTGAGTTATTTTTTTTTTAACTCCCTTAAGTTTGAATATTCTCAAAATTCAACTGGGGAGTTATTTTTAAGAAAAAAAATGAATATCTTAAACTCAGACTAATTTTACCGACTCAAATCAAATTCAAATCAAATTCGGCCAAACTCAATTTGTGTTTTTTCTCCGAAAAAAACTTGAATGTCAGGAAGGCTACACTCCAAATTGGTCACTGCACCTTTCCCATTTAGGCAAATTGGCAGGTTTTAGATGGCGAATGATTGAATTTGAATATGAATTCAAACTTTTAAATAACTCAAATCGAGTTTGGATAACTCCCTAGTCGAATTTGACAGTTCTGACCATAAAAAAAAAAAATCAAAAATTCTAATTTAAAGTTCGACCATTAATAAATCTGCCCCTAAATGTCACTATAACTATCCTTTATGCAAAGCTGGAGAGGCCTTCATTTGCAGTGACTGCACTTTCATAGTACTTATTTAAAAAAATTAATTCTCTGTGTAACATTTGATTATTTACCATAGTGGTATGCCGAAAAAATCTGGACAGTACAACTGTAGCCATTCATGATGATGAGATTTATTGTCGATCATGTTATGGGAAAAAGTACGGACCGAAAGGATATGGATATGGCCAAGGAGCTGGCACTCTGAATATGGACAAAGGGGAAAGGCTTGGCATAAAACCAGAAGAGTAAGTAGTTAATATGGGCTTTCATCATTGAGTAAGATATTTGTCTGCATTAGTATAAAGCTGCTTTCACTTTTGGTAAAGTTGCTGAAATCCTGATTGTTTCCCAATATGACATCACTACTGTTGTGGGCCCGAAACAGACTGACCTCAGTCCCAATGGGATTCTGTGACTGCGAACCTAAAGAAAATTTTTTAGGAAGCTTCTTACCAATCAGTAGATGTTAACAGAACTAGATTCATTAAACAGCAGGCTGGTTGCAGGGCCACCATCAGGGGGTACAACTGTACCAGGCCTGAAAAGGGGGGGTACAGCTGTGCTGCACTTTTTGAAAGAGTCGGGCCCCTCTTGACAGCACAGAAGCCATGCCGCCCTTTCAAAGTCCCGAGTCCCGAAAACAGCCGAAATTGGAAGTTTTTTTAATTTTTTTTTTTTTAATCCCCTGGCCACCAATGTATTGTTTTAATACTCTATAGGCCCCTGCCACCAATGTTTTTTTTAAAAAATATTCTCTGGGCCCCAATTTTTTTTGGCACCAATGTTGTTGTTGTTGTTGTTGTTGTTGTTGTTGTTGTTTTTTTTTTTTTTAACTTGTAGGGGGGCCCTCATCACCAAACTTTTTTTTTGGGGGGGGGGGCCCTGGTACCACAGTTTTTTAAACTTGTAAGGGGGCCCTGACCATCAATAGCTTTTTATAACATGTGTGTGTGGGGGGGTTACCTTTTTTAGCTCTGATGTCTGTGTGATCTTTTTAACTGTGGTGTGGAGTGGGCAGGATCTGGGGTGGGCGGGGCCCCTGTTGTACAGGGCCCCTGTGATTTTAACTAACCTATGTAGTTAAATCTTGGGCCCACAATCTTTACACAGTTGGGTAGTCACTATCACATTAGTGATGTTTCCATAGTGCAGAATTGTAAAGCCTTTACTTCAGCTGTATAGAATTTACTGTATTTGCTTCTCTACAAATCATTAATAGAGAATCCTAGTTGTCGGCTCATGAGCTCCCCACACAGCACATAGTACAGTCTGATAATATACCACTGTATGGATTAGGGACAACGTCACACAGGCTGTGTATATAGCTCTATCTAATATTAGTTACTCATTTACCCATTGAATCCTTCCTTTCCACAAGTATAGCATAAGGAGATTTTCAATAAGACGTGAAATGATGAGACCGTGGGTCAAATTTACTAAAGGGCGAAAATTCGCCAGCATGACATCATTTCGGTACTTCACCAATTTACTAATGGTCGCGGGCGTAACTTCGCTAGCGAAGGAGATAAGACTCGAGCGGTACTTCGATCTCTAACGCCTGGCGAAATTTTCACTCTGCCGAATGGACATAACTACGCAAATTCACTAAGATGCGGATTTTACTGAATGTTACCTCTTGCGCCAGACTTGCCTTCGCCAGCTCAGACCAGGCGAAGTGCAATTGTAACGATCTGTTACCTGGGATCCCGGAGGAGGACAGCTGGTCCTAGGCGGACAGATGGCAACTGGAATTCCTCTACGCCTCCGGTCTTCACCGACGCCCTTTTGGGCCCCCGGACTTTCTGCGGTGGAGTCAGCAAAGGAGCCAAGCGTGTTAGCCAAAAGCGAAGTATCCAGGGATCAGGCAAAGGCGTTGTCAATTACAGGCAGTGGTCGGTTTCAGGAAGCAGAGAAGCGAAGTACCAAGGAATAAGGCAAAAGCGTCGTCAAGTTCAAGCAGTGGTCGGTCCGGGCAGCGAAGGTACAAGGTCGAATTAACAGGCCAAGGGTTGAATAAACAGGAAAGCAGGCAAACGGGGCTTGAGCAGGAACTGTGGAAACAGAAGCCAGCTTGGGCAATGTGAGGAGGAAGAGGAAGGTATTTAAGGGGACAGGAACCAATCAGGAGCAGGCTGAGGAAGACAGACAGATCAGGGACCAATAGGAAGCCAGGCGCCCAATTTAGAAGTGTTTTGGTGGGAGCGTCCATTTTGGCGTGCACCGGTGTTTATGCGCCGGCGCCTAAGTTGACGCGCTCCAGCGGTTATGCGCTGGCGCGCTGCCGGTATTACAGCAATAGAGTAGATAGGAGTTCTTAAAAAAATTTAAAATTTTTCTAAGTGCCAAAAAACGTTGGCGTCTTTTCCTTTTTTCAGGTTGATAGGCTAAAAAAGAGCATAAATTTTTTTGGGGGTACCCGGCTTCCCCCCTACATTTCCTAACATATGGCACATACACTATACACTGGGCTCATGTGTAGGGCAATATAACAACTTTATTTTATTAAGGTTTCCCGGGCTTGTGTAGTGTAATTTATTGGCTGCAACATATATGTCCATTCAACTTTAACTTCCCACCGTATGCAAATTAGCCAACGCTAGCGCAACTTTGCTTGGCGCAGTAACACTAGCACAACTTCGCCAGTGTTCAGTGCCCTGGACGCCACTTCGGATTTTAGTGATTTAGCGTTGTCCTGACGAATCCACGCCTGTCGAAGTGTTGCGCTGTGAGCGAAGCCGTCGCTGGCGAATTTTCGGAGGTTATTGAATTTGCCCCATTGTGTTTAGGACTAGGCTAATGTGGTTTAAATGATTTAAGGTTGGTAAGAAGGGCAGGCATTTTATCTGTTGGTGATGTTTTCAGTATTCCTAAAAGTTATTTCTTTACAGAAATCTGGCATCACAGAATACTGGTTCAAATACTTCTAAATTTGCTCAGAAATTTGGAGGCGCTGACAAGTGTCCTAGATGCAATGAATCTGTATATGCCGCAGAGAAAATAATGGGAGCAGGAAAGGTAAAGTGGCCAGAGCTACGTTATGTATAAATGTATGGGACTCTATACAATGACATGATGCAAAGAATTACACTGTAGATGGAAATCATCCCATTAGCATTGACACAGCAGTCTTGTGAAACAGCACATTTAAATCTTCATCAATACCCACATTCCTATTATTTCATCATCCTAATGCTCTTTCTTCCTAGAGAAGCCTGCAACCCATTTTTATTAGCTGCCAATTACTCACTGTCACCTCCCTAGGCAGGAGCGATGTAACGTGACACAAGTTGTATGTGTTCAGCCACAGACAGAAGCCATTATTGTAATTAAGTAAACTTACATTGTCCTTATTCTGCCCTATGCTTTGGTTCAGCCTTTCTTGTGTGTCATATAATGTACAATCTTTCCTCCAGCCTTGGCATAAGAACTGCTTCAGGTGTGCAAAGTGTGGGAAGAGTTTAGAATCTACAACCCTGACTGAAAAAGAAGGCGAAATCTATTGCAAAGGTGAGTTGTTTACAGTGTTATTCTGTTTGCGTCTTTATACACTTTCTGACTCTGTGTTATCGGCAGGGTCGGACTGGGGGGCCCGGGGCCCATGGGGACTGCTGTCCAGGGCCCGCCCCCTACTGTGACGCGAAGGCGGCGAAAAAAAATGTCAAGGTGGGGGTCTGACCCGGGTTTTTTCCCGGGGTCCCTCCGGGCCAGTCTGACCCTGGTTATTGGTTACAGCAGGGATGAAAAATAAGACTTTTAAATGACTATAAGAAAATCTGTTACATATGAGGGTTCAGCATATGTAATGCCCATGTATTGGTGCTGGTTTCTATCTAGTATTTTAAAGGAGAAGGAAAGGATTTAAATGAAATACACTTTAATATAATTACCAAACTTCTGCCTCCCAGTTCTTCTGGATGCACATTATTTATCCAGCTTGAAGTCTTGAAAGTGAGCTCTCTCTGCAGACGCCATTTTCAAGCTGCTGATGTCACTTCCGCCAGTGTCTCCTACACTGTATGCTGCAGTTATAGGGAGAGGGGCTGTGCAGCACTGCCTTTAGTATAGTCATAGAAAAAACTAAAGGAGAGTTCTGATTGGACAAGTGGGTGGGGCTAACGAGGGCAAGACTTTCAGCAGTTACAGGCTGAATATGCCAATACAGAAAGAGAAAAAAAAACCAGCTCAGCAGTGAAGTGCGCATGTGTTTACCCGGGGAAATCTCTGTTAGAGGAGAAAGGGAAGCGGCTCTGGATTTAAACCTGTTAGTGACTGAGTTAAGGCTGAGATTTTTAGGGAATGTTGTTTAGAGACTTTCCTTCTCCTTTAAATACAGGTATGGGACCCGTTATCCAGAATGCCCTGGACCTATGGTTTTCCCGGATAACTGATCTTTCTGTAATTTGGATCTTCATACATTATGCCAACTACAAAATCATGTAAACCTTAAATAAATCTAATATGCTGGTTTTGTTTCCAATAAGGATTAATTATATCTTAGTTTGGCTCAAGTATAAGCTACTGTTTTATTATTACAGAGAAAAGAAAATCTTTTTTTTAAAATTTGGATAAAATGGAGTCAATGGGAGACTGGCTTACTAGATAACGGATTTCCAGATAATAGATCCCACATACCTGTATAGAGAAACACACATTGGGCAGGTTGTTTCCAAACCTAAACATATATCTGAGAAATCTAGGCAGCACGTCTGATTGTTAGATCAATTATAAAAGAAAATAAGGCTAACAATAAAACTGAAGGCACAGCGAGCATTTCCAGCTGAAGGCAGAATAGGAAGTCCAATTAAAAAAACAAAAAAAACAAACCAAAAGAAATGGACCAGCTGAAAAGTTTCTTGAAAAAGCAATCCGTTATGTAACATAGTAAAAGTTAAATTTTAAGATGAACCTCCCCTTTTTTTTTGTATTGCCATTGTTTAATCTGGTACATCTGAACATCAAGCAGAGCCTTGCGGGCAAGGGAGTTATGGAGACCACAAATATCTACAAATAGACACTCAAATATCTACACCACAGACACCAGTGGAAAATAATAAAGCCAGAGTGTGTAGAGATACTGTATCTGTGTATTCCACTCAACTCATATATCAAAGTACCAAATGTTAATGTATAATGACCATAAACAAACAGAAGTGAACTGAAAAGCCTAACACTAAAAACTAAAACTATTGTCTAATGGAATGTTTCTGATGTATCCCAGGTTGCTATGCAAAGAATTTTGGTCCCAAAGGATTTGGTTATGGGCAGGGAGCAGGTGCTCTAGTCCATGCTGAGTGAAGAAGCTGCAGCTTATACTGGAGACAACACAACATTCCATGAAGCCTGATATTTCCAAGAAACGAAGCAGCAATGAATTCCAACCTGTACTAATCACTGTGACACTTTCCATGTATTTGTTATTAGGGATGCACCAAATCCAGGATTCGGTTCGGGATTTAGCCTTTTTCAGCAGGATACGGCCGAATCCTTCTGCCCGGCCGAACCAAATCCCAATTTTTTGTTACAAAAGAATGAAGTAAATGTTTCCCCTTTCCACCCCTAATTTGCATATGCAAATTGGGGTTCGGTATTCGGCCGAATCCAAAATAGTGGATTCGGGGGTTCAGCCAAATCCAAAATAGTGGATTCGGTGCATCCCTATTTGTTATACTGATGAACTTTCATACAAACCTGTTTATTCTTTCTCTGTAACACTGCGATTGGTAGAAATAATCTGATGTTTCAATAAAGTATTTGTTTTTTTTTCCACGTTGCAAAGTTGCATTGTGCTTTGTTTTGGTGCCATAACATGAAATGGAGCAGGTTATTGTTTACATTGATATTACTGACTGCTCTGTGCCTCGTCATTGGTAACACACAGATATTGCTTAGTGTATGTGCCATAGGATCATCTACTTCAATGCAGAAAACAGATATTGCATTACTATAATGATTCCAATGGAGTTAACATTAAATCACTATAAACTAAATACTGTTGCTCAATGAGTGTCCACAATAAATGAGAGATATGTATGAAAGCAAAGCATAACAAACATAAATGTCAATAGGAAGGTAGGCAGAGCTGTGTTATGTGTAACAAACTCCACGAGCAAAGCAAGGGTAAAGGGCTACAATATTTCTAATTTATAAGGTCTGAAATATTTCCTGGCTCAGTGAATGCTCCTAGTGCAATGTGCATGTAAATGATTGCACCATAGTATTGCAACCAGATAGCTGCTGAAATCGCAAAATAAAGAGGTTCATCAAAAAGCTAAATAATTTAAAAAAACAAGAATGAAGACCAACTGCAAATTGTCCCAGACTATCACTCTTTGCATCCTATTAAACACTAATTTAAAGGTGAATAACCTCTATAACACTTAATCGACACTCTATAATGTGATTCAAGATATATCCTGGAACTTCCCTTGTAAACGGACTCTAAAACAACGCTGGACATTGAGATGCCGGCCTTGAATCTAAGGGAGCTCAATAAGAAAATGAAAGAAGATCTCAGAATTTTAACCCCCTAATCTTTTGCTTTCAGCAATAGTTGGTAAACAGGTGTATTCTGAGATCATTCTGACCTACTCCAGCCTCCAGTAGCCTGGTTTTTTTTTTTTTTTTTGGAAGACTTAGAAAGTGTTTGGGGTGTCAGGACTCTTATGGTATACAGGTCTGGGACCTGTTATCCAGAATGCTCGGGACCTGGGGTTTTTCCAGATTATGGATCTTTCCATCATTTGAATCTAGTCTACTAAACTTAAATAAACAAACTGGGTTTGCTTCCAATATAGATTTATATCTTAGTTGAGATGAAGTACAAGGTAATGTTTTATTACAGAGAAAAAGGAAATCATTTAAAACATTTTTGGATAAAATGGAGTCTATGGGAGACTGCCTTTCCATAATTCGGTGCTTTCTAGCTAATGGGTTTCTGGATAACATCAGCTATTCCTTCGACTCCCAGTGGAGTATAGGGCATCCGTGAAGACTCTCCATTCAGATCTATTTGTTGCTATTCTCTTGATCTCATTCCATGTCTTTATAATTTCTTCTTTCACTGATCTTCTCCATGTTTTTCGAGGCCATCCCTGTTGATTCAATTTGGATAACCGATCCCATACAATGTATTTGGTGCTAAGGTTCCACTGGGTGTGTCTTTACCTGTTACCTCTCGCACTATAATGTATTTAGGATGTGGGGATATTGTTGAAGGTCATTGTTGTGACAATAGCGCTGATAATGCTGGAAGCTGCAGGGTCAAAGGGGTGGGGCTGGGAGGTCACATGGGCAGGAAGCTGTTTGCTCAGAGAGGTCAGGTGGAAGTGGGAGTGCCTGCTGGGGAGGAAGTTGCAGGAAAGACTTGCTGCAGTGTGGGCTGGTGGATGCACAACAGAGTGGGATAAGCTGCAGCATCCCCTCCATTTGGACTGTGATTCCTCAGAGCTGCACCCCATGTTATGTTACTGGACTGTTAATCTATAATCCTTTTATACATAAGTGCAGCTGGAATACTCGCATTGACTTTCCCTCTTGCTGGACTGGGTGAATCTTATGTGAGACTGTTGCCTGGGGCCAGGTGCTGCCTGAAGGGACTAGGCCACAAATACACACTGAGTTGTGCTCCTGTTGAGCAGTTGTTCCCTATCAGATGCATAAAGGAATTGCTTGTTATGAGTTTCCTTGTACTGTTACCTGCCTGTGTGCTCCTTATGTGCCCATAACCCAGTCCTGTGCTCTGTGACGTCACAATTGTACCATTATTTACAAGTGTATCCATATTGATTTTACTGCACAAGCAGCTGTAGAGGGAATAAGATCTGGAATCCATTTGCAGGGCAGCAGCAAAGAAAGGCTGACTTATTAAAGTGCAATCGAGGAGACTGAAGGAAATAACTAGAATGGCTTGCTGATGTCTTAAAGGACAAGGAAAGGCAACAAAATAAAATCCCATTTTTATTTTCTTTAGTGAAATAGAAAACTATCTCCAATATACCTTAATTAAAAAATGTGTGCCGTTTTTATAAGAAACCTGACTGTATGCAGTGAAATTCTCCCATTTACTGCCGTGGATGGGAATTGTCAGGGTCAGGCAAAGATGTTTAACAAAGTTACAAGATGACAGCCCCCTGTGGCCAACTTTGAAAGCATAAATCATTTGTTTGATTAGGCCTTGTGGTGTAGTAAGTTCATGCTTATGTTTTGTATTCAAAATACAGCATTTCTAGCCTTATTCTATTTTAGACTTTCCTTGTGCTTTAAATTAAATATAAAAAACACTTGATGAAGCAAAGTTTACTACAGGGTTATGTGCGAGGAGCATCACTGAAACTGATAAGCATAGAATAATTAGGCTTGCTTACTTCTTTGCTGGAATCCTATCAATGTTCATTTACTGCTTAATAAACAGAATTCAAGCTGCCAGTTAATTGGCAGAACAGCGTGTATGCAATTTTTTTTTTTTTTAAAGAAAAAAATATCACGCAATGGTGAAACTATTACCAGTACCTGATTCTGTCATTACATTTTTCTGCCATTTTCCCCTTAAAGCTACTGAAGACACTGTTACTGTAAATCCGTTGCACATGCAGCTGGACCACTTGGCTCTTCTCCCATACTATCCAATTACATGTACTAAATTACAATAACATTTACATTAACCACTTTATTAATAGTGACAGGGTGGTTTATAAAGACACTTGTTTGCCTTAAAAATTTGTATTTTAGGTGCACTTTATGGGCGGCAAAGATTTGGATGATAGCTGCAAGGGAAGATTAACCCTAAATATTTAAATGGCAGTGGATGTTCGAGCAGCCAGTAGGTGAAAATAGGGAAAATTGCGTCATACTTACCGTGATTTTCCTTTCCTTGACCTCTCCATGTCAGTACGTATCGGGTTAGCTCCGCCCCTTATGCCACGTCAAAAACCCTCCCACTCAAAGTTAATAAAGCTGACCCCTGAACCCTTGACCAGTGTCCAGTTACGAGCTTTTTTTTTTTTTTTTGTGGTCTCATTGGGAAGGGCCGTACTGACATGGAGAGGTCAAGGAAAGGAAATCACGGTAAGTATGACGCAATTTTCCCTATTCCCTAGCCCTCTCCATGTCAGTACGTATCGGGACGTAGCAAGCTACCAATCCCGGGTGGGAGACCAATAATATAATGAAGCCATAGCAGATAGTTGCAATTAAAACTTTAATGTTTTCCAGCCGCAGATCTGAGGACATTGGAACCGAACTGGGAATTTTCTGCTGAGGCTATGTTTAATTTGTAGTGTGAGACAAATGTGTTGGGACTAGACCAGGATGCCGCCTTACAAATTACCTCCAAGGGTGTGCCCGCTTCAGCCGCCCATGAGGTTGCTTGTCCCCTGGTAGAGTGCGCATTGACCTTTTCAGGCTCCCGTAGACCTTGGGAGGCATACGCCTTCTTAATGACTGTCTTAATCCAGCTTGCAATTGTGGATGAAGAGGCGGCTTTTCCCTTGTTCTTCCCTGCAGGAATCCACGAACAAACGGTCTGACTTTCGGAATGTCTCTGTGGCCTTGCAGTATAAGTTTATTCCTGCTGCCACATCCAAGGCTCCTAGGACCTGATCCCCCTCCTCCGGAAAGGCTGGTAGGGATAACTCATCCTTAAAGTGGAATGGTGAGACCACCTTAGGCTTGAAGGTGTCTGCGAATCTTAAGACTACCCTGTCCTGGAAGAATACTGGGCTGGAGGGTGTCGTATCTAATGGCTTGAAGTTCTCCAACCCTCTTGGCTGAGGTAACGGCTACCAGGAATACCACCTTGAGGGTGATATGCCAGACCGAACATTCGTCTGTTGGATAGAAAGGTGGTGAAGCCAATGCCGCCAATACTAAGAGGCAAATCCCACTGAGGGCAGGAAGGTCTTTTTGGTGGAAGTATTCTGATAGCTGCTCTGAAGAACCGGACCACCAAGGGATGTTGTGACCACCTTGATTCTGAAAAGGCTGAAATGGCTGAAACTTGGGTCTTTCAGTGTACTGATGCTTAGGCCCTTATCCAGTCCTGATTGCAGGAACGCCAGGATGTTACCTACTGTCAATGAGGACAATGAAATGTGCTTCTCCTGACTCCAATGGATAAAAACCTGCCAGATTCTTTCATATCTGCTAGTGGTGGAATTCTTTCTGGATTTTAGGAGTGTCTCTATAACGACCTCGGAGAGACCTTGAACCTCTAGGTTCCGCCGCTCAATCTCCATGCCGTTAAGGCCCACGGGCCTGGGTCCGGATGGACGAATGTGCCCTGAATCAGTATAGGACCTGCTAGGGAAATCTTCCAAGGAGGTTCCACTGAGAGATGCATTAGATGTGGAAACCAAGGTCGCCTTGGCCAGGCTGGAATTATGCAAATCACTTCTGCTCTGTCCTCCCTGATCTTCTGTATCACTCTGGGAATCAGAGGCAGAGGAGGAAAGACATAGGCTAAAGTCTGATTCCAATTCTGACAAAAGGCATCCACTGCTCATGCTGCCGGGTCTGGTTCCCTCGAGTAGAATCTCTTGCATTTCGTGTTTCCTGAAGTGGCCATAAGATCCACTACAGGACGTCCCCACCTCTGAGTTATCCTGCTGAAGATCTGTGGATGCAGGCTCCACTCGTGTCTCAGAAGATGGTGTCTGCTGAGAAAATCTGCTTGGGTATTTTCTCTGCCGGGAATGTAGACAGCTGTGAGATCTGACAGAGTCTCTTCTGCTAGGCAAAATAATGGTTCCACTTCCGCTAGCAGGATGCTGCTCTTTGTGCCGCCCTGTCTCCTGATGTAGGCTACAGCGGTGGTGTTGTCTGAGCGGATCTTCAGCCTGCAGCCTTCCAGCTGGTTGCGAAAACTCAAGCAGGCCTGAACTATCGCCCTGATCTCTAGGATATTTGAGGATACGCCTGGAACTGGATTTGGCCATTGGGCTTGAGCTACCTGTCCCTTGAACTCTGCTCCCCAACCTACGCCTGAGGCATCTGTTGTCAGTATGGACCATGGAGTTGGAAACAGATTGGAGCCTCTCGCTATGTTCAAAGGATTGTTCCACCAAACCAAGGATTGATGTATGTCCGGTGATATCTGGATGCTCTGATTCAGATCCAGCCCGTCCCAGCTGCGAAGGAATGTCACCTGAAGTGGTCTCAATCTCCAATGTGCCCAAGGGATAAGGCCTATAGCCGAAGACATTATCCCCAACAGGCTCAAGATTCTTGAAGCCGGGACGCAAGATGATGAAATCACCTCTTGGATAGCCCTGAAAGTTGCCTGTTGCCTTTGTTCTGAAAGGCATACTTGGCCCTTGACCGAGTCCCACCTGGCTCCGAGGTACAGCAGACTCTGAGATGGACGGGGTTGGCTCTTGTCCCAATTCAAGCACCACCCGTGGGACTGTAGGGAGAGGATAACCCGATCCCGATGGTCCAGAAGTTGATCTCTGGATGATGCTAGGACAATCAGGTCGTCCAAGTAGTGGAAAACTCTGATTTTCTGCCACCGCAATTGAGCCACTTGTGTTACAAGGATCTTCGAAAAAACCCGTGGGGCTATGGACAGACCAAAAGGAAGTCCCTGGAACTGGAATCCCTCTATTGAGAATCTGAGAAATTTCTGGTCCTGGGGAGCAATGGGAACATGATGATATGCGTCTCGGATGTCCAGAGAGCACATCCAATCCCCCGGACATATTGCCTTCTTTACAGAATCCAGGGACTCCATCCGAAACTTCCTTGTTTTCAAGGTTCCGTTGACTGTCTTTAAATCTAAGATCGGGCGCCAAGCTCCTGATGTCTTTCTGACTAGAAAGAATACGGAGTAGACTCCTTTCCCTATCTCCTTCTTTGGGACTGGAACAATCACTTCTTGATGAAGCAGATGCCTGAGGCACTGAAAAAGGGCTTCTCTCTTTCCCGATTGACCGGAATTGTTGAAGGACGAAAAATGTGTAGTGGAATCCTGGACCCAAATTCTAGTTTGTAGCCCTCCCTGATTATGCTTTGAACCCAGGCATCTTCTGTAGAACTTTCCCAGGTGGCCAGAAAGAGGCGGAGCCTTCCTCCAATTTTTGGCCCCTGAGGACCACCACCTTCATAACGGCTTACGGTTATCGCTGAAGGGTTTCCCCTTGGTTTGCTGGAAAAACCTTGGCTGGCCCCTCCAGTTGTTTGGCTTCGTGTTGGATTTCTTATCCCGAAAGGAATAGGAGTCCGAAGGCCTCCCAGGCCTGTAAGGCATCTTCCCTTTTGATGCTTGCGGTCCTGAGAATCTAGGCTTCTTCCTCTGGGGAAGATACTGGCTTTTGCCTCCAGAGGCCTTGGAAATCAATTCCTCCATTCTTTTCCCGAAAAGGAGATGACCTTGAAAAGGAAGGGTGCAGAGGGCTATTTTGGAAATTGCGTCTGCATCCCATGACCTAAGCCAAAGAGCTCTCCTGGCAGAGACCGAGATGGCCATAGATCTAGAGGCCAGCCTAACCAGATCGACCATGGCGCTGGTCACGAAGGAGCCTCCCAGCCTCAATTCCGCCATACCTTCAAGAATATCTTTCTTGTCTTACCCTCTTGAAGGGCCTGTTCTATACAGGACACCCAGGTCTCCAAGGCCTTGGATACAGAAAGACCTGCTACTGCTGGTTTGATAGATTCACTGGCGTTCAAAAAGGCTCTCTTCAAATCTGTCTCCATTCGTTTGTCCATGGAGTCACGAAGAGAAGCTTGATCATCGACTGGCAAAAGCACGCTTTTTGACAGATTTAGGATTGGGGCATCCACTCCTGGGACTGAACAAAAGTCTTTGATGTCCTCTTCTCTGAAAGGGTACAATTTACTGAATTTCTGCTGGGTTGCACTTCTCTTTGAAGGTACTTCCCACTCAGATTTGATCAATTCCAACACCTCTTGGTGAAAAGGAAAGACCTTGTTCCTCTTTTTGCATGGTGGTAGGAAGGATGTAGACTGACCTTCCTCATCCCTTATATCTAATGCTTGTCTGACCGCTTTGACCAAAGGGGAGACTAATGTGAAGTCAAATGATGAAAGCTCCTCATCCGAATCCTCCTCAGAAGATGATCTGATGATATCAATTCCTTCCTCTGTGTCCAGAGGAGAAACCTCCTGGCTCTTTTTCTTGGTTTTAGATATTGCCCCCAACTCCTGGGCCACAGCTTCCTTAATCCAGGCTCTTAGGTCTGGAGGGGGACCCGAAGAGGTACTTGCAACCTCCGACATGCAGGACTGGCACAGTCTCTTACTAGGCAGGGGCCTGTCCTGAACAGCCTAGGCATACTCCTGGCTCCGTTTCAGGCAAGGTAGAAGGATCAGGCCGCCTCCTTTCGCTTAGCGGCAGTATCCATGGCACTAAGAGAAATGAGAGAGGCATAGGTTAGGGCTATACGTTCTACGCAGGCCCACCCATTGTTCCTTTATTTTTTTTTTATTTTTTTTTACCTCTCCAGGGGAACTAGGCTTTTGAGGGGATGCGGCTGGGACAACGGGAAAAAAAAAAAATATATAGCCTGGAATCAAACAAAGAACGAAGAGGGTGTTAAGGTGCTGAAGGAATGAAATCCTAACCCCTGCAGGCTCTCCCGCTGTCCCTCTTACCAATCCCGAGAGCTTACCGGTCTCTTGAAGAGGATCAGAGTAAGGCGGCACCGCAAGGCAGCTTGTCGGCTCAGCTGACAGGAAGCGTCTCAGCGGAAGTGACGTGACCGCTAAGAAGCCTTGCGGATGCGACGTTCTGCGTAACGGACCTGCCGCCTCCCCTCCTCCCGCTTCCACGAGATAAGGTAGAACGCCCCCATGTTAGGGGAGCGGCTCAAGGCGCCGGACGCTTTAGGGCAGGCCGGGTAGCCTGGAAGCGGGCGGAACTCCCCCCATGTGACTAAAAAGTCAGGATAGATCCCGGTGGGGTAGCCCTAAAAAACCTTCCGTCAGGATATGAACGGAAGGGAAAAAGGCTGTTCCAGGGCCGCCTTACGAGCAGGCCCTTGCTAGTTCCCCTAAAAATAAGACTACGCTCCAAAGGAGCGGCATAAGTGCGAAGAACAAAAAAAGACACTGGTCAAGGGTTCAGGGGTCAGCTTTATTAACTTTGAGTGGGAGGGTTCTTGACGTGGCATAAGGGGCGGAGCTAACCCGATACGTACTGACATGGAGAGGGCTAGGGAAAGTGGTTTGCTCCAATACCTGGGAATTGGCTGACCCTTTTGTGTTTGCACTAGTAAGGGCTCTTCCTAAAAGGGAGACTTTTTCCTGCGCTCCCCTGCATTCTGGATAAATGTGTTGTGGACAATTGTTGAGGACAGGTCCAGAAGCAGGTGATTCTTCTTTAATGAGCCGTCCTTCTCAATGACGCATGTAAGCGATGAACGGAGGGGAAGAGAGGTCCGCGGATTGTTGGTCTGGAACCACGATGTTGCTCATTTAGACCTGAGTCTTTTAGTCTTTGTCATTTTGGCTATTCTTCTATCCATTCAAAGGGTAGTTTTCTTCCACTTATTTCAGGTTTTGGTTGCCATTTTAAAGCATTTGAGATCATTTTAGCTGAGCAGCCTATCATTTTCTGTGCTTCTTTATATGTTTTCCCCTCTCCAAAAATGTTTTAATCAAAGAACGCTGATCTTCTGAACAATGGTCTGGTATATTTATATTTTCAGAGAGAAATGCACTATAACCAGCATGCACAACATATGCTGCCTTCCTTCCTTAAGTAAGGGCCGTAATTAACACCTGTTTTTCCACAGAATGAATGACCACACAAATTGAACTCCACACTGTTATTATTCTAAAGCCTTCAAATAATTCTTCAGTTATATAGAATCAGCAGCATGCACGTCATGACTTTTGGGTCTGTTGGTCTTAATACTACACCTACTAGTAAATTATTTTCCATGTTGAAATATAATTTCTACCAAAAACAGGGATTGATCAGTTAGGTTAGTGATGTCGGATTGCTATTATTCTGAACACAACTGTATATTTAAAAATGGCAACAATATGGCCTTGAGCATTCGGTTAATGATTGGTCCATGATAAATGCTTTTTTTTTTTTTTGCTTCCTTCCACCATACTGTTCTGGATTTCCGCACTGTCAAAGTGCCTGCTGTGTTATCCATCTCTGTGTGATTCATTATTAAAACCTTCTCACAAGTTCCTCTGCTGAATGTTCCCTGTGTGATCGTCATAAAGACTAACTCTGCCAACCGCAGTCCCAAGCACAATTGGGTTTAGTAAAGTGACAAGACATTTCCAGAGGTCCGGGATAAGAGAAACCAGACAAGCAAGGGCAACAATAAGTCTGTTAGTGATACATAAGGTATCAGAATACGATAGAGTCCATGTGGGATGCATTGAAAGGATAATGAAAGATACTGAGAGCAGAGAAACTATTTTTGCTAAGGAAACCATATCAGATGAGAACATGCATGGAAAAAGACATGCAGGCGCCTATAGATAAACTTGGGTAGAATACTATTGGTTTTACTACCTTTGATATCACTAAAAATTGCAGTACAGCAGTAAACAGTGTCTGAAGTTTATCAGAGCACAAGTCACATGACTGATGGCACCTTGGAAACTGAGAATATGTCTAGCCCCATTTCAGATTTCAAAATTAAACCTAATCAGTTTGCTCTTTTGAAAAACGGATTTCAGAGCAGAAGTCTGACCTAATGCATTTTGAAAAAAAAAAAATGTTTTTCCATGACATTATCAACGTTATCAAGTAAGACAAACACTACACTGAATTGTCAATATTTATTTGATTAATAACTTACAAAAAAATCAGATGTAGTTAATTTATGTAAGGAGAGCTAAATTCTGAAATGTACAATTTCTCTTGCTCACAATGAAGTACATCAAGAATCAGACAGTAGTAAAATAATGCTTGGCACAGTTAAATAAATACAAAAAGGAAAATGTACACATTCTATAGCTTAAAGTAAAAGGACATGTTCTTGTGGTTGGCTCACAACTGAATAATTGTGAAAGGAGCAAACAAGGCATTTAGGGTAAAAACAAACAAACAAACAAAAAACAACACAGATCTACCTGTATGCTAGACTTTACAATAGAGATCTCTAAATTCTAGATATGTTCATTTCCAACTCCAGCTGTATTTGCTACTGTAGTTACTGCGTGAGATCAGGCAGCCAATCAGTGGAACCAGATTATCAGTGCATATATAAATACAGTCTCAAATGGACTTCTGTCCCTTTCCTCAAAATACACTGGGGTATGTACAATGGCATTTATGTGCAAATAATCGAAAATATATATATTAAAAATATCATTAGGACAAAAAAAAAACATACCTTAAAATTTAACATGAAAAAGCCCAGCGTTGAGCTTCTAGATTCACTTTCCTAAATCTAGATTCTGTGGAATAAAACAAAATAAATCTTACTGTAAACTGTTCCCTATTACATATACATATATACTCTTTTTGACTACATTTTGCAACATAGGCCGAATTTTAAATCAGTCGCTTAGCTGCTTATCCCTCCATTTTGGTTTAAGTGAGGCAATATCCAACGTGGCGGTTCCTTTTTGAGTTGGCTTAACAGAGTTGCACATATGGAAACCAATCAAGGGCTGTTTAGTTTGTTACAACTAATTTATAGCTAGATGCCCTTTTCAGCAAAACATTAAAAGCAGGACACAAGAGGAATATACAACAGATATCTGCAGTCTCTGGCATGCAATGGCTAATCAGCAAAAGTCGCAAGATAAACCAGTATGAAGTCTGTGGATGTCAGTGGAGAATGTCTTAATAAAGTTTGTTTATAGAAAGATATCTGCTTAAAAACAAAGTCTTTTCCAAAGGCATTATGCCCATGACCATTGCTATTTTACAGGCTTTTTTGGGGGGGAAAGAACATTTGGCTGCATGCCAATCGGGGAGGGGGGTATTTTCAACACCGGCCAATAAACCATGATAACCAATCCTACAGTTGCATTCATTGTTCTACCTGCAACTGGCTTTAAATGGCCATTCACTGATTGGTTTCTATGGATAACTGTCCAGTGTTGATAAATAAACCCCAGTATGTTGAACTATTGTGTAGAAAAAGTTACTGAACGGAAGGAAAATATTCCAATACTACCCAACATGCTCTGCATCCATAATTCTTCCCCATAGGAATGGCTTCATAGTGACCTGCGCTGGAAGGTATTTTGGAAGCCCATAAAAGTACATATTGATCAAATTGTTTTAACAAAACTGATAAAAGAAAATCATCAGAGCTCATTAGGATGGCTGCTTTTATTAGTTCCTGGATGTCGCTAAAACACTCACTATATGTTACCCCTGCTAAAGGGATGGCCAGATCACAAATACAGAAGCCTAACATGCAACATTAACCTTGCCTAGCCCACACCTATGGCTTTCTAATGATCACAGCTTGCTATATGCTTAAAGATGGGGGACCACTGATCTAAACTTGCTTTTGAAAACTACAAATGTCTTTTTCTATACTGAGAACATAAACATGAATGCATAAATAATCCAAACATGAGCAAAAACCTGATCAGTATGGCTCCTGGGTGCTTGCTAAACTGATGCGCTTGTGTCACAGCAGAAGTGTAACCGGTGAGCTACGTTCTCTTACTACTGACACTGACTCTGCAAAGAAACAAAGGAAATACACATTTACAGTTAAGTCTTGTGCCTTGTATCCAGAGAATGGATCCTCCAGTACCAAACATTTAGCTTCTATATATACAAAACCAGCAAGTCCAGTGAAGGAGGAACTTGCAAATCAAGTATTGGACTGTTAAAAAAATGTATTTCAAATACTGAACATCAACTATTTACAATGTCACTGCCTGTACTACTAAGGCATGGGTTGGGAATACAACTAGCTCGCTTGATTACCTGTAATGTGAAGATCAGAGAAATGTACATATTCCAAGCAGCAATCATGCAGTGAGCTTGCAGGAGGGAAGAGTGCATGATGACAAGTTGGACTGGGCATTACAAAACTAATTCTAGATTTTTACATTTTGAGGGGGAAAGGGATTTAATGGAATGAGCAGCATTTAACATAACCGCAAAAAGAAAACAATTGAATATGTTATCTAGAGATTAACATACAGTACACTAGTCTCCAATGTGCAAGTATTTACACACTTCCCAGCTGAGGATGTTACACCATTAATAACAACCTGGTGAACAGATGTAAAACAAAGCGTACAGTGAGGAGGGCTTGCTCACTTTAAATTGTACCATTTCACTTCTTTAATGGGCCTGATTATACAAGGGTGAGCTAAAAACAGCAGCTATAATTTATTTGGCTCAGTTTACACGCTAACAAATCAGTTGAGTAAAAAGCTGCAAAATGGTAAAAGTCACAACATTTGTTGCTATTGGAAAATGTGCCATATTTTACACTTTTGTTTTCTGTCCCATTAACAATCTAACAATGTAACCTGCATCAGGGTTTTGCTGTTCTTTTGGGATCCTGAAAATATTCTAATATATACAGGGTCATAAATTGAACATTTCATAGTTTTCTATGCCTCAGTCACAGAATTACCATAAAAACATCAATGTATTCCATTACACTAACACATGTAGGAAATGCTGAGCCTACAATTAAGTTGTAAATTAGTACCTGAAGATCAGATCATTTGTAAATAATAATCCTATGCAGGCGTACCAATTGCATATAACTAATAGCAGAAAGTGTAGGACTGTTGCTTAGATAAGCCTTTGCTTAGCCCATAAAAGCACATGACTACAACCTTGTTTTTTTTAGAAACTCCTGCTCCTGACTTTTATCTACTGAAACTTCTCATTGTGTTAAATATATTAACATGCAGCAAGCAATTCCAACAGACCCAGGAACTGGCAAGCCTGAGTCCATTAAGCACAATGAGAATTTGTAACCTTAAAGCTGGCCATAGACGCAAAGATTTGATCGTACGAATCAACGTACGATCGGACTTTCCCATCTCCCCACCCTCCACTAACCATTCAGATCAAAGTCTTACCAGTCAGAAGAACAGATCACCCAATGTTCTGCCCCTGACAGCAATCGTACGATACTTATGTCTGACAACACTAGTGACAGTCTCCCACTGAAAATCGTACGATCGGCAATAAACGCAGAGATATTATCGGCAGGCGACAGAAATTTTCTAACCTGTCCGATCGACCAAACGACCGATCTCTGACGGACGAAAAATGTCGGGACTCTCCACACATGGTCCGAAAATCGTACGAATCCACGATTCGTACGATCGGATCTTTGCGTCTATGGCCAGCTTTAGGAACAGCAGTGAGCTAGAGAGATGGCAGCATCTCCGTAACATGTGAATAATATTTTTGCTCATTAAATCTTCCCTACTCTCAAGCAACTGCCAATGGCTATGCCCTCATACAAACAAAAATAAAACGATAAGTGTTGGAGGGCAGGGCAAGAAACTTCTATTGCAGTAAATCTGCCCCTGTAAGCAGTGTAACTGAATGTCTCATGGCTAACACAGAGGTTAAAGGGAAATATACCTCCTTTTTTACATGAACGCATTCAGGTGGACTTGTTAAATAAGGTGTATACGTAGAGTCTAACCTGCCAGAAATAAAAAGATTTTCTTTTTTTTCTTTTTATACACAAACAAACCTGATTCTGGTGTTGGAAAACTGCTTAGGTAAGCAATTCCCTGCCCCTCAATCAAAAAGATCACCGCCACCCGCAGCTTGTTCCAAATATAAGCAATGCACTCTGAAATGGAAGTTTTTCAGCTTTACTGAGCATGCTGCACCTCCACTCTGCATCTTCAAAGCTCCCGCTTGATCCAAAGCTTTAAAAACATTGTGCCTGCTTCAACCCACTCCTTCTGAAGACACCAATTCTGCCTGCTAATTGGATCGTTTGTAAGTCACTCGCATATTGCCCGCCCCTTCACTCGCCAGTGCACAATACAATATATATATATATATATATATATATATATATATATATATATATATATATATATATATATATATATATATATATATATATATATATATATATATATATATTGAATAAAGTGCCCCTCTTGTAAAATATAAGGATATTATAAGTCACGGAGGAGTTTCATGACCATATAGAAGCACGAGCCTGAAGGCCGAGTGTTTTTATACAGGTCATGGAACTCCTAGATAACTTCTAATATCCTCATATTTTGCAACAGGGGGTACTTTATTTATTATAATACACAAGTTTCAGTGAGTCATGTGACAGAAATGACAGAACTTACCGTACATAAGGATATAATTTACAAGATATTCATGTCTCGTTTGTATTATATATATATATATATATATATATATATATATATATATATATATATATATATATATATATATATATATATATATATATATATATATATATATATATATATATATATATATATATATATATATATATAAAAAATACACACACATATATATGTGGGGTAGTCCTGGCAGGTTTGACAATCTGTATGCACATTTTAACTTGAGCCAAGCAGAATGGACTCACTTAAAACAAAGTTGTGTATATTTTCCCTTTCAACTGGTGCACTGCTATTTACCTGCACATGAATTTTCTTCCTGCAAGTCATACAACTATGATATTTTAACCTCATTATGCTTGTATTTTAATGATTTTCCTGCATACACCTGCAAATGACATCTCTCCACAATGGGGCTTAGTTTACGTTCACAAGAACTAAATTGCACCAGTGCAGGCATAGCAATCCATTACATTTTAGCTTTTATTTTCTAACTTGCAGTAGTCTGAGCAAAACAAATTGCTGGTTAGTTGCTATGGGTTAACTGGTACAATTTAGGATCTTAGTTAGTAATTAAGCCCCATCTGTGTAAAGACAGTAGCTTAAATCAAATGAATTATGATTGAAACTGCACAATACATTTTGTGTTTGTTGCCTTAATGAAAGGTAAATTCGTCCATTTAATGTCCTTAAACTATATCTCCCCTAATCAGTTATTTCACATGTGATCATTTTTAAAGGCCTCTGCAAAAATCAGAAAGTGAGACATAGGCATGCCTGATTTGTTACATAATCCTGAAAAGTGAATCAGCTAATTATTATCCAAAACAATCCAGCTCATATTATTTTTGAAAAAAAAAAAACAAGTTTTAACTCTTTGGTTTTAAGTCAAGTTCCAGGGTTAAGTCCCAGAAGTGAATTTTCAGTTAAAAAGGTGTTTATGGCGTTTTCATGTTTTCCTCGAATTGTGTTATTTCACAATATATTACACGGAGTCTTGCATAATACCTGTAAGGAATGGTCAGGGACTTCTCAACAATGGGAAAGGAGTGTAAAGCATTTCATTTCCACAGATGCAGGAAACAGCGGATAGTCATAACATGTAGGAAACATACATTCAGTTGTTAACATTATCCTCATGCTCCCCTCTTGCCAACTTAACCTAACAAAGGTCAATAAACACTGCCAGATTTCCCAGGCTAGTATCAAGATTCACATTTTCAAAGACACAAAACAGCACAACTGTGGAAGATCACATTACAGGAATAAAATTGCCACAGTAGTTCAGAACCAGCCTGGCCATTTTGGGGATTAAAATAGTTTACCGCAAAGCCTCATTCCACAGAGTTTCTTTATATAAAACCAAAAAAAAAAAAAAAAAGGCAATGAAGGGATTTTCTTCAAGCAGAACAAGACAAGCATGTCAAGAGCAATATGCCATGCTTTGCTGTGAATAGTGTGATAGTAAAAAAAATAAATAAAAAAAAAAATGAAATTTACTGCTGTTCAAAATAATCCTGATACCAGGATCTGTTCAAATCAATTTTCGGTTTCTTCCTCTTTCTCAGTATGGGCACTTTGCCCTGTCCATATTAACTCTCGCTGATAAAATGCTGACAGATAGAAGGTACTGTGATATTTCTCATTAGCCCTACAAACAGCATGCTTTAGTTCAAGGGACGATTTTATGCGAGAGACAAATAGCCATTTTCAGGCAACACTGGAGCTTGCCAGAGTAGGGATGTAGTGTCGGCTACACCAGCTGATATCCTGAGCCTGAGGTTTGATCGTATTCGATTGTGTACTGTCTTGTCCAGTCCACTGTTACAGGGCGGATGAGGCCACAGCATCTGAATTCAAAGAAGTCTATAATGTTTCTGATACATCCATGGCTGCAAAACAAGAGATTACAAAATTATACATACAAGATATCAGAAAATTACGAATCTAAAGCTCTGTGTGACTATGGTGTCAAGAAATGGTCTTGCAACAATTCATCCTTCATCTTCGGACAAATCTGTAACAGCTTATACTGTATGATATACTTTATCACACAAGCGGGCTTCTACCGATAGCACAATCAAACTTACTTGAAAGGGCTTTCAATGGATGTTGTTGTAACTTTAAAGTGCTTGTATCTTCTGGCATTCATCCGTTCATTTGTTGTTATTCCCAGGCAAGAAATCTGTAGTAACAGTTTAAAAAAAAAGATTCATAGTTAACAGTTAAAGAGCTTTCAGGAGCTATCAGATAAAAACATGCACAGATCTTTTACATCAGAGTTTTATAGGGATACACCGAATCACTTTATGGGATTTCGGCCGAATCCCCAAATCCTTCGTGAAAGATTCGAACTGGAAAGGCCGAAAGGCAGGAAGTTGTTCTGTTCTATTAGACATCCAGTCACTCCAGCCTTTATACATTTTTGGCTAACTGACTATATTAGAAACATTATTTATTTTGCACAGTCTATCCATTTACCCAGAATTTTATACTAAACAATTCCTTTAAGCGTGTCAGTCACATACACATTCTCAGTGTGCTCTGTACAGCTGTCGAGAAGCTCAGCTTAGGGGTTGTTGCTAATTATAAATGGTTTGCCCATCGTAAAAGCTAATGTTACAGAGCGTAGTATTACATTCTGGTGGTTATTGCGCTGGTTTCTGGGCTGTTGTGTAATGAGAATCTGAATTAATTACTAATCAGCACATAAGTTAGTTGTGCACACAGCCAAGATAAAATGAATGGGAAATCTGCTGACTAGAAACACTGGAGTGGGGTGGCTAACAACAAGGCACCCCTAGTTAACTCAGCAACTGAAGGAGCAAGACTCAAAAAGAGAATTCATCTATTCATTGAACCTATTGGTAAGATTCCTGCATTAACAATTTCAGGTGATTGTAGTTGTTTTGCCCTTTCTAGTCTAAAATATACATTGGTATTCAGACTAGAATACTTACCTGGTACATTTGACACATAAGTAAAACAGCCACCCACATCAAGTGAAAGACACTGTTTAGAAACATCCAAAACATCCAGGGTGAGCATGTGGCAATTTGTGTAATATACGTCCAAAATCCATCTTTAGTATAAGTGGTATCACAATGTATTCCCCAATCTGAAAACAAGATTAAAGACTCTATTAAGGAAGCACATCATTCAGTTTCATCTAGGTTTCTAGAACTACGAAAGGACATAAGCATGAAATAAAAAGGAATCCTGACAGTTCATCCCTCCTTACAACTTCTGTGAAATAAGAACTATGTTTTGGCTGTACAGCAAGACCCAGCTGGCTTGTAGAGAAACTGGTCTAAGATTGCGGATCCATGAGTGGTAATGTCATGGGCTCTTAATCTAGAATCCCAAAATCAATTGGAAGTTCTGCTGTACTCTTTAAATTGGTAACTTGCAGAAACATTTAATATACAGGTAAAGGACCAGTTATCCAAAATGGTGGGGACCTGGAGTTTTCCGGATAATTGATCCTTCTGTAATTTGGGTTAATTCTACTAGAAAATAATTTAAGCATTAACTATATCCAATAGGCTTCTTTTGCCTCCAATAAGGATTAATTATATCTTAGTTTGCACCAAGTACAAGGTACTGTTTTATTATTACAGAGAAAACGGAAATCATTTTTAAAACTTTGGATTATTTGGGTAAAATGGAGTCTATGGGAAAAGGGCTTTGCATAATTTGGAGCTTTCAGGATAACAGGTTTCCAGATAACGGATCCTATACATGTACTGAAGAATTTCTAGTGCTGTGATAAAAATATTATGTATTAGTACAGACTTGGGACCAGTTATCCAGAATGTTCAGGACCTGGGGTTTACTAGATAATGTCTCTTTCTGTAATTTGGATCTCCATACCTTGAGTCTACTAGAAAATCATGTAAACATTAAATAAACCCAATAGGCAGATTTTGCTTCCAATAAGAACTAATTATATCTTAGTTGGGATCAAGTACAAGGTACTGTTTTATTATTACAGAGAAAAAGGAAATCATTTTTTAAAATTCTTATTATTTTGATAAAATGAGAGACGGCCTTTCCCTAATTCTGAGCTTTCTGGATAATGGATCCCATACCTGTAGCTGTATATTGGATGTATACACCCTACTATAATACAGCACTGCAGAATATGCTGGCATTTTATAAATATGGGGTATTAATATGAATATAAGCTCTACAGCCAGCATACTGTAAACTACATGGAAACAGATTTAACTTCTTCTGTGCCAAGTTCTTTTGACCTTGTGCTGCTGTATGTTGCCAGTAAACACACAGATTAGAATAGATCAAACTGGAAGAAGGAAATATAGAATTTATAGCGCCAGTAGTTTTACATTGGCACCATTGAGTCTACAAAAGGGACACACAAAGGGTTAAACAAAAAAAGGACATTTCCCAAAAAAACTTTGTAGCATTTGAGCAAGAATAAATATACTTACAAGAGATACATCCATATATCATCCAACATATCATGCAGAGAAGGAAAAACAGATATCCCATGAAATAACGATGGTTTCCAGAACCTAAATAAAATATAAAAATATATGCACTTCAGAAATTTACAGAACAATGAGAAAAATATTTCAGAAGGTTAATGTACTGGGCCTCTCTAAAGGATAACTGGGCTCCAGTTATGGTATTTCCACTTCTTGTGTGTGGAATGCACTGAAGTCTGACTAATACTAGCTGGCATTCAAGGCTAAATAACTTTCCTAATCAATGTAAACGGAACACAGAAAAGCAATAACGAGGATTAATCACTAAAACAGGACTTTGTTTTCCATATAAATGCAGCAAAGGCTCTACAACATGTGGCCACCAGCTGTTTAAAGTACAGCAAATATCGAATTGCAAAGGGTTTGCTGAAATTAGAAGATCTGACACCCATAATATACCCATCATATAGAGTCAAATTAAATAAGCAGAATATGAAATACTAGCATAGGGACAATTGGTTTAAGACTAAAGAGGTTAAAGGCAAATTCTAAACCTAAAAGTTAAAGAAATGAAAGTATAACAAAGCCAAAACAATAATAAAGCACTGAATTCCATTTTTATCTCAGCAACATCTACAAGGTGCTTGTTTGTTCTCCATTTTTGTGGGGGTTTTTTTCATTCTCACCCTACACTTCAAATACCAGTTAATTGACAACAGACCCAGAATTTGAACTGTAAGCTGCATTATAGCAGGAAATATTGTGAACGTCAGTCTCTAGAATGGCTTGAGTTCTCCACATAATAGGTAATGTTAAAAGGTGATGTGGCTGTATAGAAAAAAAAAAAGTATTTTCCCAATGCAATTTGGATCGAATGAATACGTTTAAACATTTTTATCCAATATCTTAACATCAGAGATTGCATTTTACGACATGACTTTTTAACTTTTACAAAAAGAAAAATGTATCTAAATCTACTGGAATACATACCAACACAGTTGCCAACCCATGGACAATGGTGGTCAAACTTTGCTATGCAACGATTGCAAATTCCACAGTGCTTGGATCTTACCGGCTTCCTAATCTGAAAACCAATTTCAGAAGAAAGTTATATCTAATTCAGCTACATGAAATAACGGAAAAACATGATCTACTGCACATTCAAAGCAAGTTTGGTGCAAGCTTATTTTTGACTGCACTTTCAGAAGTATACTCGAACATTTTGATTTATAAACGGCTAGTTTTCAAAGATACACATATCATTTCTTAGTAAGACAGAAACCCGGTATTCTGAAATATAGTTAAATGCAAATGTTTAGGCATCCTTTGGAAAATTACATATTTACCTAGTTCATTTTTTAAGTAAAACATTCCATACTGCAGGAATTAGTGAGCAAAAAAAAAAACCAACATATTTTGCACAGTTACATTTTATTTTATAAACTTAAAATAGCATAAGATCGAGCCGACACGTCACCATGCAACGAAACGCATGCGACATGTCGGATATTCTGTAGATACAGGAAGTGAGGGAGAAATCACAAGGTAAGAACTACATTTATCCGACTGTTGGATGAAAACGCTGCAAGCGTTTCGGGTCAGAACAATTTGATCAAATTTTTTCTTAAATAACCTCCCAGTCTAATTGTGAGTATATTCAAATTAAAAAACAATTCACTATGAATTTGAAATTCGACCTTTGATAAATGGGCATCTAAATGTAATTGAGCATTAATATTTGCATATTTTTAACTTACAAAATTAACTAAATATGTAATTTGGGAAGGGGTACCCAAACTTAGTTCCACTTTTAATTACCCAATGCCAAATGTACAGTTAAACACAAGTTATTTGCAATTAAAGGAGAAGGAAAGCTACGGAGGCATTTTATTGCCAATAGATTAGAATAGTGCAAGCTAGAACGCTATATTTCTGTAGAATGTTTTACCATACCGGAGTAAAAAGCTCTAGAAGCTCTCTGTTTATTTAGGATAGCAGCTGCCATATTAGCTTGGTGTTACATCACTTCCTGCCTGAGTCTTTCCCTGCTCACTTATAGCTCTGGGCTCAGATTACAGCAGAGAAGGGGGGGGGGGGGAAGAGGAGCAAACTGAGCATGCTCACGCCCACGGCAAGGAGGTTTAAGATGAAGGCAGGAAGTCTGATACAGAAGTCCGTGTGTACACAATAGAAGGAACGAAATGCAATGTTTCTTTTGACAGAGGACTCAGAGCAGCACTACTTTGAGGGTTTACGGGTATATTTTGGTGGACCTTTCCGATAAGGCTTACTTGTTTTAACCTTTCCTTCTACAACAAAGTAACAATCAAAGGAACATCTTGTGTGGATATATTAATAATCTGGATTATTGCATTTACATAGATAAATGGGATTTACTGTATTTTTGCCTTAGGAAATAGATTTTTCAGAAATATTGTGCCTCTAGAAATGTACCGATTGTACAAATCCTTATGTGGAGGCAAATAAAATGGCAGCCATTGTTCTTTTAATTCACGAATGTACCGGTAGATGAAAATAAATGTAAGAAAAACACTACTTATTTTTTTTCCCTTTCTCTTTTGTATTTTTTTAGTTTCCTGGTCTTCTACAAACACAAACTGAATATTTTGTAGAAATAAACCATAGACTGCATTTATAGAATATTTAGCCTATTACCTACATACCTTTCAACATCAATCAGTCAACAGTATTTTTTTTTTCTTTCTAGGAATCGGCAACACTTGACAACAACAAACCCAGCATTCCCCACAAGGTGGTAAACAAGGCAGAACGGTGTTGTGCTACAATGCAGGTACTGCACTTTCCCGACTGGTTTAAGTCGCCTCCATGGTGGAAACAACTGGCTCATGCTGGCAGAATGCTTATAGTGTTATTTTTAATTTTGCAAAGTATCCCTGACCTGGGGTCACTACTTAAATTAATACAGGCCAGATTTCAGAATCCTTATCTTAATATCTTAATGTGGCAGTACTGCTTAAAGCAGTCTTTACTCATACAGTAATATATAATTAAACAATGATCCCACCTTAAGAGCATTAAAGCTGGTTGGACATAAGCGTTAAGAATTAACCCAACTCACCCATCACTATTTTTGTAAGGCCCTCCCATTATGTAACTAATATCCTAACCATCTGGATTTGTCTGCTCAAAACTGAAAATTCTTTTGACTAGTAACCCTTATCTGTAAACAGCCATCAATCTTTATACTATATTGCAGTGGTCCCCAATCAGTGGCTAGTGAGTAACATGTTGCTCACCTACCCCTTGGATGTTGCTCCTGTTGGTCTTAAAGCAGCTGCTTATTTTTTAACTCCTGGCTTAGAGGCATGTTTTAGTTGCATAAAAAACAGATGTACTGCCAGAGCCTTCTGTAGACTGCCAGTCCAAATAGGTGCTAGCGAAAAGAAAATCACAGCCCTTATTTTGTAGCACCCAGCACTGCTCTACAACTCTTTTTACACCTGGATGTTACTCGCGGATAACAAAGGTTTGGGAGCCCCGTTATTTTGTATTTACAGTGCTGTATCACAAAACACTGAACTGAAGAGTACAGCAAACTACTTACCAAACAGGTACTGCAAAAAATACTCAGATCTAGACTCCCTGTTTCAGCAAGTTCCACTATTGTCTGTAAAGCATAAAGAGGAAAACATACAAAATATAGAGTTAGTTGCCTGGTTACCACATTGTTGGAACACAGACAAAGCCAAACAGAAATATTGCAAACTTTTGGTTACACCAGTTTCTAAAGAGTACAGCAAAATATTTCACGAGTGAAGGCGACTGTTACAGTTCTATGAAAAAATAACTACCTTCTTCTTTTGTTCTTCTGTAGCTTTAATAGTTCCAGCGTCAGATTTCCAAGATTTTCCAAAATTGTAAAAGAGGGCAACACTATTTGCTAGGAATGGTAGATGGATGAACAGAAAACTCAGATGTGCTGATGATTAAGGAAATCTAAGAAACAGAATATTGTTTCCAAGGTCATTTACCAACAATGCCATATAATGCCCAGTTGAAAACAAGGCGCTGCTAGTTCTTGGGATGGGATAACAAACACACTAGCAGCCCTGAGGGAGGAGTTTATAAATTAAGAGATAAAGGCTAACTTAAATTTGTGATTATGATAGACAAAAAGTGTGTTCATGCCCTATTTACTTTATTTTTCAAATGTTGAACTCAACTTTCACCCACTGATAAATACACTTCTGAAACACCCATAGTTATGAATAGAATGGGAAGGGGCGGGGGGTTGAGTTGAGCTCTAATCTCACGTTTTGGTAAATTGACCTCATTAAGAGCAATTAATGGAATTCAGCTGAAAACAAAATTTGTCAATTAATACATTTAAGATGTCATAAGTATGTAATGTTTATATAATAAATAAATATCTTTACTTTTTTTAAAAATATTTTTAAAAATATAGTAGCTGCAACAAAATGGGTTATAAATGGGGTCAATTTAGTCATAGGTCTTTGGAGTTCCAGACAAAATGTTAAAAGCCATAAAATGCATATGCTGCAAATCTAGGCAGACATCCTCATCTAGTTAAAGGGATTATCTAAGGCTTCATAGTGTTATAGCTGCATTTTAAAACATTGCAAACCATGTAATAAGAGAAAACGGATATCTCAGTCTCAACAGACCAACAAAAACATTCTGTATTAGTCAGCAGACAAGACCGACCCCTTGGAATCAAATACTTTTCAGCCCCTGAAATGAACGATCTGTTTTACTTATTACTTTCAGTCAATTCAACACCAAAAAGCCACAGGCTCTGAAAATATATATCATGTTTCCTTCAATCTGTGTAAATTTTAGTGCTTGAGTACCATACAGTGTATTGGAAACTCTGGACAAGAGAGTAAAGGAGCTCACTATCATTACAGGTAAAATGAAGCCCCAGACAAAGTACTGTTGCAGTACTTGGTTTCTATTGACAGAGCTGACATTAGTGTTAGACTATTACACATCCACCATCAAAATTTACAGAGTGTTATGGATTCATGCAGAGTGTATTCTCCTGGCAGAAAGTCCAGAAAAGAGTCCACTGCTTCAGAGTCTAAAGACATCCATATATACACCACTGCAGCTGATGCTTGTCATTTCCATGGTGAAGCTTGTGTGTGGCTACTTTTGTTAGTGGCTGCAGCATATTCTATTTTATATGGCGAGTGATTTTATTAGTACTCGTGAGTTACCTTTATACATAATGCTAAACTTATCCATTTAAGCATTTTGATAAAAAAAAAAAATTCTATTGGAGGAAAGAGCAGAACACTCACCACTTACACAGATAGCAACTGTCCACAAAAAGCAAGTGATCACTGCAGTAAGATAATATAAAATGTAATCAATGAAACAATATACACAATGCAAACGGAATGACATAGTTCCCAGAATAGTGCTGCTACACGGTTATCTCAAAATTTGCAAGTTATCTGCAAATTAAGCTTTGTAGCAACAACATAAATGGTTATTGGAAGCAAACACGCTAAAGCAGACCAAGCAAAGGATATCATTCCAGAACCAAAAGAACCAGGTGACATACATCCAGAATTTGGTTGCCAGGTATATACCAAGGGGGAGGGCACTATGCATTGAGTGATCGAAAAACGATCTGTAAGAGAAAGATTAAAAAAATTAAGTTGTTAGACTGGGTTCCTTGCTGAAATTTTTCTTCTTAAAGTGATACTGACACTTAAAAACTACTCTTTAAAATATGAATTACATTAAAAGTTACCTATAGGTCAGAGGTTTATTTTTGTAAGTAATTCTTAGTTAAAGTTTCTAAACCTGACTGTCCCATCTCAACCGGTCAGTTAAAGTTTCTAATACAGAGCTACTAAATAGGTTGGTGCTATATTAATACATGTTAATAATAATAATTCTAACAGACTACTGCTGCACAAATATGGCAGCCACATCATACAGGAACATAGGGCACCAGAAAAGTTAATGTAAAAGCATTGTGCAAATACTTTATGGTAGCTTTCAAAGGCAATAATATGATAGATGTAAAAAAAAGTTTAATTTCTGGTGTCCATATCGCTTTAAATTAAAGTTGTATAATGGTGGCAATGAACTCTCTGGCCTAAGGCAAATGAATACATATTGTTTCATTTCAGACCAGCGAGAAGCTTAATACTAATAGTACATTTTCAGGCTAAAATTTTTCCCCTATGTGTGCATGGATGTGTGTTACTGCACAAATGGAGCTGTCAGCAGGCCAATCAGCTATTCACTTCTGATGGGAAAAAGATATTGTATGCCATTAGCCTATACGAACAAACTCGCTTCAAGACTGTGGAGTATTATTAAATCAAGCACCAATGCAAAGTTAAAAGCGGCTATACATGGACAATTCTATGTAGGTATCTGACCGACTGAAAAATGAAGGCAAATAAAAAGTTGTTCCAATGAAGAAGCGGCTATGGCGGAGCTCACTGCGGCGTGCAGCGATCCCTTCCTGGTCGCAGCTATCGCGAGACTTCGGGTGTCAGCCCCATACACTCCAATCTCACACAAATTATTCCTCGCTAGCAGCGCTGGCCATTCAACGAAGGGAACACCGATGTTAATATCAATCCAGCTTTATTGTTTCACACAGTGCAGAGTTATGTTCACAGTGGGTGCGCTATATCAAAACCTACGAGTTTCGTGTCTACGTGATCGACACTTCCTCAGGGTTACAATTACATCACGTGTCTAAGTGTTTAAATAGGGTCCAAGTGCAAATCAATTCACATTTAAAGGTGCAGTATGTGTAAATAGTTATTAAAAATGTATACATTCATAAAATTATATCAAGATACATGAAAAATATAATCGTGCATATTGTTAAAGTGCAAGTGCTTGTTTGTATTATATATTATAAATAAATAGATTAAGGAATTTTCCAAAGTTTATACATTTTGTATGATTGTTCGTGATTTAAACTAATATATATATATATATATATATATATATATATATATATATATATATATATATATATATATATATATATATATATATATATATATATACACACAATAAATTTAATATCAATCATCATATCTATCTTGATCTTTATTTTTACTCAATTTAATTAAATTATTTGTCCACATCTTAAATGCAATCAATTAAATAGAATAAAATAAAAATGCCCAACATGTATTTTTTATGTTGTTGTTTCTTAACACGTTAGAATAATAATAATATAATATAAATATAATTGATGTACTTTCAATGGATAGAACACTGAATTAATTAATTAGTTATTATGTTCAGGGGACATTTATTCTGTCACTTTATATTCAAATTCTAATGTCTTCAATTTCTCTTTAAATAATAACAAGTTGCTTAGAATTAGCCATTATCTAACATACTAAAACTTTAACTTGAAGGTGAACCACCCCATTAACAGATGGATAGAACACAAGGGAACACACACAGTAGCCAGATCCTCTAGTGCTATGGCAAGTCAGTCTGACCTGTATATATCCGATATGTAAAAAAAAAGCACGTAGTAAAAAATGACTAAAACAATGGATTTTTCTAATATGATCTGGTGTAGGATACATAATGCATGTGAGCTGTGCAGATTTAGAGCCAAGAAACAGAACGTATTTGTGCAAGCGTAGATAAATAAAAAAAAAATATATATCAGGCCTTTAATAATCCCTAAATTCTTTAATGTGACAATGCAAGAGTCAGGATGGGAGGTGGAAAGCAGTGGCAGGGACATGTAAATATTTTCATAATAAAACAAAATTGGAGGTTACTACTTATTTATTGCTGGTCAACAAGACACATCTTTGTACAACAGAATCAATCTAGCAGACCAAAAATGTTTTGCAGAAGTAAGTATTGCTGCAAGGATTTAAAAGCTTTTACAAAAAGAAATACTTACTTTGATAAGAATTGCACTGTTGCCCAGACTCCACCATACATTAGGCCTTTAATTAACCAGGAGTCTATATCAAGGTCAGCAATAAAACCAACGAGCCATATTACCAGGAATGGAGTTCCCAGCATAACTTTTTGACGAAATTCCTGAAAGACAAATTGTGACATGTCAAAATCATGTAGCCTCATCTCCTAGCTTAGCTTTACAAGGCAAAAAAAACATAGAAGTAGTCCATTCAAATTTTTTCAACAGATAATTCTAATAATTCAACTTGTATTGTCAGCAACAATTGCTAACAAAAGTCAGGTGGACATTATGTTTAACTCCAGACTGGTTGTGTGCCGAGGTAAATGCTGAAGACGGAGGGCACATTTCCTTACTGTGACTTATTGCGTGTTTGAGTTTTGAGGTAACTGCTGAAAGTAGTTGTCTCATATTATTGAAACTTTTTGACCCTTATATTGGAATTGAAATATCCCCACACACTATTAATAAGTCATGTAATAATTTAATTTAAGGGTGTGAGGCGCTGACATGATGAAAACCGGGCCGGAGATTTTAAACTACCTAATGAAAAAGGTTCTGTCAATTGTTAAGTTCTGACTAAGGAATAGGCAATTTACTATAACACCAACAGCATTCAACATGCGACAGGTCACTACTAGATCGCATTCATAGGTATGAAGCCTGTGGTGGTCACAAACAGTTCAAACGAATAATCCGATAATATCCAGAAAACAAAGAACGCAGTTTTATTAGTATGTAAGATTTCCTATATTGAGGAATACAACATAGTTACAGCACTTATCTTCCTGATCTGTTGTTCACATATACTCAATGCCATTTTGCAATTATACAAGCAGAAAGCCAGGAGTCCAAGGGACTTTATTAATGTGTCTTTGCAAGAAACACTGTAGAATGCAGAGATTACAAATGCATGTAGTCATCTTTAAAATAATGTAGCCGAGGTGCTTGATCTAACAGTTGCTGGAATAAGTTAGTAGCCTTGTATGAGTATAACCAGATCATCTTACTTAGGGAAATGGGTGGGAAAGAGAACTAATAAATGTTTTACTTGCTTGTTTGTGCGACAAAGTGTCATGTGATTTTTTTGGATTCGGTTAGGCCAGGCACTCGGATTGAGCAGAATCATAATCCTGAGGAAAAATGCTGAAGGCAGAACCCGAAAACTTCAAAAAAATAAAGCCCAATTGCAAATAGTTTTGGAACATGAATGTCTACATCATACTTTAAATACTTGATACAAACATAGACTGTTGTTGTGGTCTAATGGGACCCAGTATTCACCTTATCTGCTTTTAGCTTTTTAAAGAATGAGGGGTTATCATAGCCTTTGGCCTGTCTGGCTTCTTGCAAATGGTTAATCATCCAAACATTTTTCCTCTGTTTAGCAAGGTCAAGCGGTGATTCTCCCTGAAATGTATAAAAACCAAAGTTTAAACATATACTCATAAAACAGAGAGCACATAAACACTTTTACTAGTGTCAAACCTCAGCCTGCAGAGAAACTTTTCTCCACAAGCTGAGATCCACTAGCTTTTGTCTGCAAAATATTTTTTTTTTTTTAATCACAATCCATTTTATAATTAGCTATTGATTAAACAAGAAACTGCCTATAAACAAAGCTTGCAATCCTTATAATAGCTTTTATTTTTATATATGCAAATTGCATTGGGAACACTGTACATTCTATTCCAATCAAAACATTAAGAAACACTTATCAAATTGGTGTTATTCCTTTACAGAAAGTGAAGAAAACAAAATATTAGGCTGTTCCAAAAAAAAAAAAAAAAAGTGTCTGCATTCTTCTTTAGAAACTTAAATCATCACTGAATCAACTGAAAAGTGTTTCCAGATTTTTGATTTCCTTTGAATCACTGAACTAATCTTTAGTTGTATAGTTAGGCCCATAAATCTTTGGACAGAGACAACTTTTTTCTAATTTTGGTTCTGTATTTTACCACAATGAATTTTAAATGAACCAACTCAGATGCAGTTGAACCACAGACTTTCAGCTTTAATTCAGTGGGTTGAACAAAAAGATTGCATAAAATTTGAGAAGCTAAAGCCTTTTTTTTAACACAATCCCTTCATTTCTGGGTCTCAAATGTAATTGGACCAATTAAAAAACTGAAAATAAAATGTAATTTCTAATACTTGGTTGAAAACCCTTTGCTGGCAACGACATCACCAGATTCTGGGTTTCCTCCTTTTTTTTTTTTTTTACAGGTGTTCTTTTTATTGAATTTTCCAAATGGGGGGGGATACAGAAAAGAAGGGAAGGGGTAGCAGACAAGTGAAAAACAAAGTCAAAGCAGCAATTATGACATCATATTCTGTATACATTCAAAGACCAGCAATGTTTGTATCAAACATTTATGGCAAGGTTAACATATGCGTCTCCATCCAAACACCCCATCTCTTATCAAATTTTTCAGTTTGTCCTCTAACCTCATAAGTCAACTTTATTTGTGGCAGCATCTTATTAACATAGGCAAACCAGATTCCTTTCTTGGGGGGAGTAGGGGCCATCCATTGCATTATCAGTATCTTTTTGGCATAGAATAACAGAGTCCTCACTAGAACCCTGGTGTTATTGGCCGGTATCACATCATCTATCAAGCCCAGGAGGCAAATTTCTGTTTTTTCCAGAGGAGGTAACATCAGTGTATCAACCATATAGCCTTCCACCCTACCCCAGTATCTAGATATTATAGGGCACGACCACACCATATGCCAGAGTGAGCCATCATTATCTCCAAATCTCTTGCACACTGGAAGAGATATTTTCCCCATTTTATGGAGTCGGGTTTCCTCCTTTTTAATGCTCTGTCAGGCCTTTACTGCAGCAGCTTTCAGTTGCTGTTTGTTTGTGGGCCTTTCTTTCCGATGTGTAGTCTTCAACAAGTGAAATGCAGCTCAGTTGGGTTCAGATCAGGAGACTGACTTGGACATTCAAGAATATTCAACTTCTTTGCTTTATTAAACTCCTGGGTTGTTTGGCTGTATGTTTTGGGTCACTATGAAAAGCCTCCCAATGAATTTGACTGCATTTAGCTGGATTTGAGCAGACAGTGTCTCTGAACACCTCAGAATTCATTTGGCTGCTTCTGTCCTGTGTCACATCATGGATAAACACTAGTGTCCCATCATGGATAAACACTAGTGTCCCAGAGCCACTGGCAGCCATGCACGCCCAAGCCATCAAACTGCCATGTTTTACAGATGTTGTGGTATGCTTTGGATCATGAGATGTTGCTCATTTACTGGTGTGTTTGGGGTCGTTGTCTTATTGAAACAGCCATTTCAAGGGCATTTCCTCTTTGGCATAAGGGAACATGACCTCTTCATGTATTTTGATGTATTGAAACTGATCCATGATCCCTGGTATGTGATAAATAGGCCCAACATCACAGTATTCACAGTGCACTTTGGCTTGAATTCAGTGTTTGGGGGGTTGTCTGGCTGTCTGCAGCCCCTAGACCCCAAAAGAAGAATCTTGCTTTCATCATTCCACAAAATGCTGCACCATTTCTCTTTAGGCCAGTCAATATGTTCTTTGGCAAATTGTAACCTCTTCAACATGTCTTTTTTTAGCAATGGAACTTTGTGTGGGCTTCTTGCCGATAGCTTGGCTTCACATAGGACCCATTTTAGATTTTCAGAGGGAAATGCACTATAACCGTCATGCACAACATTTGCTGCCTTCCGTCCTTAAGAGCCGTAATTGACACCAGTTTTTTCACATAATGAATGACCTCACTAATTGAACTCCCCACTGCTAGTATTCAGAATTTTTTTATTTTGAACATGCCTCAATTAATTATTCAATTATACAGAATCAGCACCATGCATGTCATGACTGTTGGGTCTGTTGGTTTTCTATTAATTTACTAGTAGGTTTAGTAGAGTATTTGCCATGTAGAAATATAATTTCTACCAAAAACAGCGATTGATCAGATTAGTGATTTCGGACTGATATTATTCTGAACACAACTATAAATAAAATGAAATCTCTTGATAATAGCAAACAAATATCTTCTCCTGCACAGGCTGTTTGGAAAGCAAAACAAATTAAAGGGGTAGCTCACCTTTAAATTAGGTTTTAGTAGGATGCATAGTGTGATATTCTAAGACAATTAGCAATTGATTTCCATTTTTTATAGTTTAAAGTTATTATACTTTTTATTTAGCCGCTCTCTAGTTTGCAAATTCAGCAATTTGGTTACTAGGGTTCAAATTATCCTAGCAACCATGTATTAATGTAAACAAGAGACTGAAATATGAATAGGAGATGGCCTGATTAGAAACAGGAGTAATAAAAAGTAGCAATAACAATAAATTTGTAGCCTTACAGAGCATTTGTTTTAGATGGGGTCAGTGGCAAATAATTCAAAAACTATAAAAAAAGAAAAAATTCAAGTCAATTGAAAAGTTGCTTAGAATAGGTCATTAAAACATGCTAAAAGTTAACTTAAAGGTGATATCTTTATTGTAAGTACCCTTTATTATTTTGGTAGCAAGGTTCTCCTGTCACTGCTCAGTGTGTGTTAAACAAGAAACTTAGCATTCAGCAGTAGTCTAAGTAATGACAGGCACATTTGGGTGTTTTTTTTAACTGGTGTTCTCCACCTGAGGGCAGCAGTGATCAAAGCACCATGTGCACCAGGAGCATATATATGTGGTTAAAAACAAAAACAAATTGAAGTGAATAGCCCTTCCCATAAAAAAATCCATGCACATTAACTAAAATAAAGTTTACCTTTATATTCTGGGCGTCAACATTGGCTCCTGCATCAAGAAGCAAACTAATGACTGTAGTGTTGCCAGCAAGCACTGCCCAGTGCAATGCTGTGTTCTTGTGGTATTTATCACCAAGGTTAACAGATACATTAAAGGTAAGCAGTAACCTTGTGGGATCAACACTGCAAAACAAAATAAAGTTACTTACTAATGATAGAACATGCACACAAAATGCCTTAATCATACTGCATCAGTTAAAGGTCTTTAGTTTAAAAGTGTTGGATGTATCAGTTTTATTAACAATTAAAAATAATAAAGCAAGACACAACCAATTACACAGAGTAAGTTATATGAAATCAACATTCCAGCAAATGTTGCAGTTCATGAGGTAACTTGTCTGTTACAGCACATTATTAGGGGGAAAGCCAGGGCCTGGGCTCTGATCCATTTCATATCCTGCATAATATATCTTAACAGAACAGTGGAGTATTTCAACCAGGTAACTTACACTTTTTTTTTAAAAAAAGACTTACATTAGCGGGATCTAATTGGCTGTCAAAATAGGTAGTTCTTACACTTGGATCTTGATAATAAACATATCATAGTTTCATTTTCCATTGGCAGTAGATAATTAACCCACCTACTATGGGTCCTTTTGAACTTTGCAGGAAAACATCCTATCAACCACCTTGTTTACGTGACAAGCTTCGTAAGGCTATGAGTACATAGGCTGTTGGCTGTTGTCAGCCTGCGTATGTTTGCAGGCTGAGAGAAGCAGATCTGCTCCATGCCCCTGCTCCATTGATTTGAATCCAATCAGCCTGTGTGCAGTCACCCACAGCGGAGCTGAAACGGAGGTCAGTATTTGGTCTTTGTGTGACCACAGACAGGCTGATCAGATTCAAATCAATGGAGCAGGGGCACGGAGCAGATCTGCTTCTCTCAGCCTGCAAACGCAATATGCAGGATTACAACAGCTGGAGCGAACAGCCTGTGTGCTCATAGCCTAAAGGCTGAGCTAGGTTAAGCACAAGATCAGGCACAATGATGTTAGATGGCTGCCTACACAGCAATACAAAAGCTAAAAAAATACATTTGTTGGTTTAAGTATAACATTTTAAATGGCAGAGTGAATAATTTGTAACGTAAAACAGTGTACTTTAGAAATAAAAATTAGATCATAAAAAAAATTACAGAAGTGTTTTTATGTCCTCAGGATAATGTCCTATATAATAAGTCAGCCCCTTACTGTTTTGATATTGTACACCCAAATAATGACTTCTGACTTTCCTTCTGTGCTTCTCCTACTGCTTTTTTTAATCAAATTTTAATAGGTTGTGCGTTTAGGTTTCCCAGTAGCAGCTCAATTAGTCTGGTTGCCAATTCACTAGACAGTGACCAGTGGCTCACAAGCAACATGTTACTCACCAACCTCCTGGATGTTGCTCCAAGTGGCATCAAAGCAGGTGCTTATTTTTTAATTCCAGGCTTGAAGACAAGCTTTAGTTGTATAAAACCATGTGTACTGCCTAACAGGGCCTCCTGTAGGTTGCCAGTCCACATAGAGCTACCAAATAAACCTAATAAAAAGGCACCTCATGCTTGTGTTGCTCCCCAACTTTTTTTAGACTTAAATGTGGCTCACAGGTAAAAGGGTTGGGGATCCCTGCACTAGACAGATGTTTTATGTTGATGCCATTTTTCAAAAGCATTAGCAACTCTGCAACAGACTTGAGCAAAGCTTAAGAGAATAAACTACATCAGCTAAATGAATGAACTACAATTAAATCAACTAAAATGAATAGCTCAGTGTTGTCTTTGGCATAAAACAACAGTAACTATACCATACTTAAGGGGTGTCTTGTGAACAATGATGGGTGAATAAATACAAAGCTGTAAAAGTAAATCACATTTTAAAGCTACAGGTTACCCATAGCAAAACCTAAGGGAATGTGTTGCAGGGGACAAAGCCAATATAGTGAATGCATTAAAAACTACTTTTACCTGTGTGTCCTGTAAGCTGCCCACATTAGAGGAGTCATTCCATTTTGATCCATCATGTCTACATCCTATAAACACAAAAATGGTTCAAGTTCAAAGCATAAATCGAATTGGTTTCCTCATAAAACCTCAACATTCAATAAATTTGTTTTCATGTACAGGTATGGGACGTGTTATCCAGAATGCTCAGGACCTGGGGTTTTCCGGATAAAAGATCTTTTGTAATTTGGATCTCCATACCTTGAGTCTACAAAAAAATCATCTAAACATTAAATAAACCCAATAGGCTGGTTTTGCTTCTAATAAAGATTAATTATATCTTCGTTTGGATCAAGTACTGTACAAGGTACTGTTTTATTATTACAGAGAAAAAGGAAATCATTTTTAAAAATTTGGATTATTTGGATAAAACAGAGGCTATGGGAGATGGCCTTTCCATAATTCTGAGCTTTCTGCATACCAGGTTTTCGGATAACGGATCCCATACTGTACAAGATAAATACACAGGTACAAACTCTATTGCTAAATACTTTCCATGACACCTCTGCCTATTATACATATTGTAGTTATCCGTGAATGTGCATTTATAATCAATGTCCCATATACCAGCACTTTTTCCACCCAGCCGGTCGTCTTTCTCTGGTTCCTACTGCTAGCGCCGTATCAGTATTTTGTTTTTACAAGTCAAAAGGACTGAACACTTTATTTGCATAAACACGCAATTGTACTGGCCATTGCAAAAAGTGCTGTTATATGGCAGGAGAGGTGGGGAGGCACGTTTTTAAATTTCTTTATTTTTCCTCAGCCGCCATTTTCTTTTAATAAGGAGAACACAGAACATCATTTTAAATAGTGCACCATCACCAATATCTTTTTTTTTTTTTTCAATCAAATGTTTTTCCCAGTAACGTCACTATATGCTGCAGAACCCCTCCCCCCCAATCCCACTCCCGAGACCATTTTCGCTTGCGGCGCAAATCACTGGCGGGCCCCGGTAGTTGCGCCACTGATTTTTCCTCGCTCATGTTTCCCAGAAGCAGGCCACAAAATAATATTGCCTATCATCTTCAACCTGCTGAACAGTGTCCCAACAATGTCCCAATCACAGCACTGCTTGGGTGCTAGGATAATGTGGACCCTAGCAACCAATTAACTGCTAAAATGCCAAAATGTAGAGCTACTGAATGAAATGCTATACAATTCCAAGGCCAGTTGCAAATTGTCTCAAAGACATTATAAAGGTGGCCATTGACATTTAAGATTTTTAAAGATTTTTTGGAGGACCAAGCTTATCCTTAAACAATTGTTTAAATGTATGATGTCTATCAACTAAAATGACCATTTCAAGCAATATTGTCTAGCTGAAGCTTGGAAAACTGTGGGTAGCGGTCTGCTTGGCCCTGCAAACAATTGGACAATGGATAAGTTTCACTGTGACCAATGAAAATTATTAAAATCTGACCAATCGATTTTCTGACTGATGTCGGATGAAAAATCGTTAGATGCTCAATTGTTTGGTGCCCACTAACCTCACGATAATTTGAAGGATCGCACTAAAGCTGGTGGTTAGGGAGAGAAAAATCTTAACGCCTATGGCCACCTTTAGTCTCTACATCATATTAAAGGTTAATTCAACAACCCTTTAATACATTATTTGCTGCTCTATTTGAGATGAATGTATCAAATCTAAAGTTAGAAAATCAACAACGGTTACCAGCTAACCAGGGCATGGGAAACACTTTCCTTGACAGAATCTACACTAAATCCACCACTTTACAATGGAATACAAGTTGAGTGAGGGGTTGCATTGCATTGTGAGCCTAAGGGGTGTAGAGAACATGCCCCCTGTGATCACAGAGACAGACAATCATGATGTATCATGTCAATGATAAAAATTGTATGTTAATTGTATATTAAGTTCTTAAAGTGATGAAGCTAATGTCAAAAAGGGGTATAGTTTCCCTTTAGGTTGGCTACACATACATTTTCCAACAACAACATCTAACCAAACTCTACATAATATCAAGTGTGTGACCCCTAACAACAATTCCTGGGTGTGGTGAGCATTCATCCAACACTGCCTTTTCACTGCCAATGGAGATGTCAAATGTGTTATCTATTCAGTCCAATTTTCCTTCTACCTCTTAAAAATTGCACTTCTCTAAATGCAAATAATTAAAACGGTTTATACAAACCTGCTGAGAAACATTACCATAAACGTATCCATAACATTTTGACCATGCCCGTTTTTGTGGCCACACCCCCTAATTACCATGTTCATTTTACTAAATTTGGCAGGTTATGAAAGTTTGAACACATTTCTGTGGTTTTTATGTGGTATTACACTTTTACTAAAGAAGGTGAATTGCCCTTTAATCTACAAGTCTCAATTTCCCCAAGAGACCTGCTCATCTTAAATTGTTACAAAAGTATCCAAGTGCATCTAGCGCATATTTTGGGCTCTCTGCCAAAAGGCAACTAAGTTAGAAACTTTGTATCTTTTTCTGGCTGTTCAGTGCAGGAGATCAAAAAGAAAGTTTGTTCATTTCAATAACAAACCTGGGACTGCAAGTTTAGTGGTCAAAATCAGGAATGTCCCGTGAAAAATGGGACAGTTGGGAGGTATGACGTATGTATGCATATGAAGTCAGAACTACTAAGCATGTAAATGGTCAATGCCAGGAGAGGAAGAACCATATAATAAAAAGTGGGTATATATATATATATCCTGACGACGGTTTAGAGAGAACCGAAATGCGTTGATGTGGGGTAGATTGTAACAGCTTTTTTCCCAATACCCGTGAGTGCTCTTAACTACATATTTATATAGATAGATAGATATAAATACAGACAAATGGATATATAGGCAAATGGCACAGAGGGCAATTTGACTGCCACCTTGATCTGCCACAAAACACCAGCCAGGCCCTGACTGGCAATCTGTTGGTTCTGATAAATGCCAGAGGGGCTGCTGTCAGATGCAATAGACAGTCACTATCTAGTGGGCTGGTGGGGGGCTGTTTGGGCTTCTGTGTACTTCAAATGCCAAGACTACTTAGATTCAAAATCTGGGCCTGAAAGCAACAATCAAAATGCTCCTGTACCCCTGCCACCACTAAATTCTATGAAATGAAAAACAACCTGGCAGCCACAAATGGAGTTGTGTGAGGCTTTCTTACAGATCTACTTGTACTCTATGAGGCCTGAGAATTTCGACTATTTTAGACTATTGCAGAAACTAGATTTGTATTATTTTCAAAAAGAGCACGAAAACCTTATGCTTAGAGGGTAGTGACGAGTGGAAAAATTTTCACCTGGTTTCGCAGCGAAAAAGACACCCACAGATTTGGGTGAAAAAATTTGTTGCGCATGAAAAAAAATTTATCGCCCATACACTTCAATGCTATTGCCAAATTTTTTGCCAGTTCACAAATTTTCACAGAAGCAAAATGGATCATATTCGATCACTATTACAGAGATATACTTAAAGACAGTTTCATGAAAATCAACTTAAAAATGCAAAATGTTCCGTTCTCTTTATTTTATGTGAGCAAAAGTGGAATTATGCATACAAAAACAAAAGAAAAACAAGGTCCGATTTTACCTGTCCTTTTGCAATGAGATATGCAACAATGGATGTATGTCCAAACTGTGCAGCTAGATGGATACAGCTACAACCCTCTCCATCAATGAGTGATGGGTCAGCACCATATTTCGTCAACTGGACAACCATAGATAGGTGCCCCTGTCTAAAAAAAAAAAACCATTAAATAAAAGAAAGCAATTCATACAAAAAAAAGCAATGCCAAACATTAATAAGAGGAAATCAAACAAACTTAGAACTATATTGTTTCCATAAACAATACAATTCTTTTCTTGATTCAAAGCAGAAATTGTATGCATAGAAGAGGCATGATAAAACACTTTTAATCCCTACAGGAATGTTTAAGCTATTAAAAAAGGCTGTGAGCAGATACATACCGATTTCCTTTAAAATATTTTGCAGAGAATAAACATTATACTCTTGATGTGGATTCAACTTTTGTTGGGCTTCCCTTCTACTAGGTAAAGAGATGCTAGTAAACACTTGCCAACAAGCATGCCGAGTACTGATATTAAAATGTAAACTATATGCATCACATTCTCCCCAATTCAAGTATGGCAGAATTGGGAGGAGGTAACATAAATACATTCAATTTGAGTTGTTTTAAGCCAGGCCTTTCTCTGAGCAGTAAAGCAGAGGGAAACAGAGATAAACATCATAAATTAATTAATGAAACCATGGTCTCTACTGATTTGTGTTAATTGTTCTCCCAACATTACTTATAATAATACATTAACACCATAAAGTGAGGGAGTTATGTAATAAAAGTCAATAAAGGTAGCCATACATGGGCAGATTCATTTTGGGTACTTTAGACTGATTCGGCAGCTTATCTGCCCATGTATGAGGCCTTTGTCCAAAGGGCTGAACAAAGTAGCCCAATATGTTTGGGGAAAGAACCGTTCATTTGTCAACCTCACCAAACGGGTGGATCTTATAGTGTATGGCCATCTTTTGTTTGCCCAGGAGCAGTAAACCATAGCAAGCAATCAGCAGGTAGCATTTACTGGTCAGCTGTTTAAAGGGGAAGGAAACCTGGTCGGCGCTAACCCCCCTCCCGTGTATTGCCCCCCCTCCCTCCTCCCCCCTGGCCTACCCCTCCCGCTGGGCAAATGCCCCTAACTTGTTACTTACCCTTCTGCGCAGGTCCAGTCCAGGGAGTTCACAGGCGACATCTTCTTTCACGTGATCTTCTTCCTCCTTTGACCGGCGTTTTGGCGCATGCGCAGTAGGATCGGTTCGCCGGTACGGATCTACTGCGCATGCGCCAAAAGTCACGCGCATGCGCAGTAGATCGTACCAGCGAAATGATCCTACTGCGCATGCGCCGGTCAAAGGAGGAAGAAGATCGCGTGGAAGATGATGTCGCCTGTGAACTCCCTGGACTGGACCTGCGCAGAAGGGTAAGTAACAAGTTAGGGGCATTTGCCCAGCGGGAGGGGGGGAGGGGGGTTAGCGCCAACGAGGTTTCCTTCCCCTTTAAAAGCTTGCATCTTATTGTTGCTATGGGTTACTGCACCTGGGCAAACTTACTGCCTTTTTTATTTTAAACATATAGGGGGTAACGCTACAAACTTTTTTTTTTTTTTTTTTGAAGACAACAGCCCTTTAATTTTGCTGGCATTATAACTATACAAGTAGAAAAACTTTATTTTCTTCACCCTTGGAATAAATAATATTTTCTTAGAGGATCAGAGATAAATCTAACATGACTTTAATCCAGATAACCTTTAGTACCAGATGTTGTTCAACAACAACAAGAAGAATGCTTCTCATTTAAAACAAATGCTCTGTAAGGCTACAAATGTATTGTTACTTTTTTTTTTTACTTCTTTCTTTTCAGGCCCTCTCCTACTCATATTCCTGTCTCATATTCAAACCAGTGGATGGTTCCTAGGGTAATTTGGACCCTAGCAACCATATTGTTGAAATTGCAAATTAGAAAGCTGCTGAATAAAAGGCAAAATAACTCAAAAACCACACATAAAAACTGAAAGCCAACTGCAAATTGTCTCAGAATATCACTCTATATTATACAGTCAATTCAAAGGTGAACATGGACATCAGCCTTATGGATGTAATATAGAGCTGATGCAACCACATAAACCATTTTATTCCATATAGATAATAGCAGCCTCTGTCTGTTGCCTCATCAGTCCTCTTCCATGGGGTCTGGGATGCTAGTCAACTATTTATTATGTACCTAGCGTAGAACCCTCAAGGACGTCCTGCAAATACCTTACTTGCTTGTGAGGCCAATATAAGAAATCAGTAAACTTTTAGAAGTGGGGAACGCAAGAAATTGCCCAGGTATGTTAAGTGTTCCAGGCCTTCTTTGGGTTTGTCAGTACAGCTGGGAATTTCTTATAGCCAGTGACTGCTTTGTAGGGAACGTGTGTAAGAACTTCTAATAGTCATACTGCCAATGCCTGGAAATGTGTTACCAGTTTATAGGGGTCAGGGTCAAACCACCATTTAATATGACTGATGACGATCCAGTGGGATCGAAACGCGTAGATATGCGGTTGTTGGAATAAAACTTTTGCTATTTGTACTCATATGACTGACCCGTGAGTGCTTTCATCTGGTGGAGTATATATATATATATATATATATATATATATATATATATATATATATATATATATATATATATATATATATATATATATATATATATATATATATATATATAAATATAAATAAATAAATAAATATATGTGCATTTTATTATTTTATATTTAACATAAGAACACATCAAATAAAATAATAGTATAAAAAGCATTAGTTTGATTCCAATTGCGAGGAATAAGATCTCTGAAACACATTGCAGGCAAATCTATTTTAAGTTACAGTTTTGTATTTGTGCCTGAAAACAGTGTCTGGTGTAGAGAAGACAAGAGTAGTCTTTGGGAAGAAAATCTCTTAAAGAAGACACTTTTGCATTTGCATATCAAAGCACCCCCCATCTCTTTTTTTTTTAACATAAACAAAAGGAACAGATTGGTTTAGCCTTATTTTAAGGCTTGAATATACATATTTCCCAGATGGCCACATATGTACACTGTATCAATACTGTTTAGTTACAAAGGGAGACTAGCTGTCTTCAGGGGACAGCATCTAGCTAGGCATCATAATTATACTTGTTGAGCAGTCTTAACTTATCTACACCATCTTACATTATTTCTTACTCATGCTAATTTTAATTCATTTGGGGGATTAACGTTCTTAATATAATTTAATAAAAGTTAGGTTTTAGCGTATGCGTATTATCCCTAGCCTGCGGATTTGGCAGTGGTGCATTTATCTAAAGGGGAGTTTTTTTGGGATCATATGTTGTGGTTTCAATCATTTTCATATAAGGCTGTGATGTAACCGAACACCAAGAACGATTATCAATACAGTAGAACCCCCATTTTACATTTTTCAGGGGTGTAAATTCCAGGAAAATGTAAAATCAGGGAAATGTATTATGCATAATATAAAGGTGGGACCCCAAAACAACAATGTAAATGGAGGGAAAACTTAAAATCGGGGGATGTAAAATTGTGGTTCCACTTTATTTACAAATTGAAACCACTAATATTTAGAATTATCAAAGCAAATAACTAAATGGACACTACAGTTTACTGCACTGGTGCAATTTATGCCACAATGTCAGATAGCTTTTGCTCTAATAGAAGCTAATCAATAAAGCACTGAAAGGATACTGTATACGCAAACCTAAAGTGCCCTGAAGCCGTCACAAAACAAAGAGGGCTACAGATGGCCAGAAAAAAAGGCAATTTGAAAGGCAATCACATCTGTTCCACTGGACAAAGTAAAACTAGGCTTAGCAGGCAAATGAATGATCAGTGTTTATAGGAATGGTTTAGGCCTTGTTTAATATTTGCATTTGCAAAATTTGTAGTAAGGTGGCCTCTCATATATTCCCTGACCTTTTACACCCATTTCACGCTAGTGCAGCAGAAATATTAACTTAACACCACCAATGCAACCTAAGCACAGCAGACACTGTGCTGTCTTTGAGGGTGAGGATGATAGGACAATGATGCTTTTTAATATATACTACACTAGAAAATCCTGTAACAATTAAATTATATTTGTTTGGCTGCATATCTCCAGAAATCTCTCCAGTTGTCATAAAATTGCTGGCAAGAAAACAGCATGCACATATTCTTCAATGTGCCTGTAGAAATTTGAAAGGACAAGACAAGTCAAATTCATTATGGGGGAAGGAGCCAATGTGTCAGCCAGCACCCAGTGAATATAATTCTTATCTTATTCCCAGAGCAAGTGATATTTTTTGGTCCCGGGTACCTTAGATAACGTGGGCAGTGTGCTGCTCTCTGCTGATGTCCTTGCCTCTCTGTGCTGTGCTGGACAGCCTTCATGAATAGAAGAGTATGAATCCAAAATTTGGGGATTTATAGTGGAATCACTTTTTTACGTTGTTTTTCCATGGTCCCTTCATGTTCTAATGCATTTCAATAGGAGCATTTCTCCGGTTTTAAATGTTGTTTCCAAATGGTTTTAAGTCACTTTGTAACCCTTAACCTTTAAGCAAAAACCTTTTTACTTTTAGTGTTTAGACTTTGGAAACTTGTGAGAAGTAAGGAGGGGCAGGAAGGCCACAAGTTCGGGGGGAGAAGGTAATCTTTGCTGGAGGAGAAAGTGAACAGGGCTGTAGTAGCAACGGGGAGCAAAAGCTGTGTTGGAGGGGTGGAAGCAGTTCAGAAGGCACGAAATTCGTACGATTTTCGGATCGTGTGTGGAGAGTGCCGACAGCTTTTGTCCGGCAGAGATCGGTCGTTTGGTCGATCGGTCAGGTTTGATTTTTACCCGACCGATCCTGCAGGAGCCCATTGCACATCGTAGTCGGATAGTTCGGCCATATGGCCGAACAATCAGATTACACCCGATATAGCCATGCTCGTTAATGGCATATCGGGGAAAGATCTTTGCGTCTATGGCCACCTTAAGGGATGGGGGCACAAGGCTGTAAGCAGCAAAGGGAAGCGACAGCCATGTTGGAGAAGGAGGGAGTGGGGAAAAGACTCAAGGATGTAGTGAAATTTCTGTACTTTGCTGCTGAAGAATGTTAAATAAAGTAATTCCTGCACATTTGTGTATCCTTAAAGGAACAGTAACATCACAAAATGAAAGTGTTTTAAAGGAATGGCAATATAATATACTGTTGTCCTGCACTGGTGCAACTGGTGTGTGTGCTTCAGAAAGACTATGATATGTTTATATAAACATGCTGCTGTGTAGCCAGGGGGGCAGCCATTCAAGCACAGGATACACAATAGATAACATAAGTTCTGAAGAATCCCATTGTATACTACAAAGCGTATATCTGTTATCTGCTGTGTATCCTGTGTCTTTTCTCCTTTTTCAGCTTTGAATGGCTGCCTCCATGGCTACATAGCAGCGTGTTTATAGAAGCATAGAAGAGCTTCTGAAGCAAACACACCAGTTTTATCACCACAAGACAACATTACATTATAATTTCAATACTTTGACAATTGAGTTTTTTGGTGTTACTTTAACACATTCCCCTTATAGTATATTTTCCCGGATTTTAAATTTTTTCCTACGGTCCCTTGAAAGACATAAAAACAGGGTTCTAATTAGGGATGCACCGAATCCACTATTTTGGATTCGGCCGAACCCCCAAGATTCGGCCATATACCAAACCAAATCCTAATTTGCATATGCATATTAGGGGTGGGAAGGGGAAAACATTTTTTACTTCCTCGTTTGTGACCAAAAGTCACGCAATTTCCCTCCCCGCCCCTAATTTGCATATATAAATTAGGATTCGGAGTTGGTTCGGCTGTGCAGAAAGGATTCAGCCCAAGCCCAATCCTGCTGAAAAAGGTCGAATTGAATCCTGGATTCAGTGCATCATAACACTTCACTGCGCTTTCAGGACAGCTCAGAGAATATCTGGGACATTGTTAGAGGGCAGCAGTGCTAATGGGACAGTATCTCATATTTCAATGAACAGAAGTGCCAACCTAAATTCTATGGTTCTAAGTGATTATATTTACAGAGGGCTGCCTAAAATACTGACACCCCCAGTGACTGTGACTTGACTTGTCCTTTATTACTCTCTTAATGAAAGTATGGAGAGTTGGCAGAAAATGGTAGTGGACACAGCTTACAAGGTCCTTCTTGTGAACATTTGTTTCCATAATATTAGTGCAGCAAAAGGTAAATCCAAATTTCACAGGATAGCTTTCCAAGGAAAACTGAAAAACTCGTCTCACCGTGTTGCCCAGTGTAGTGGAGTAGAATTCAAGTCTCCTCCAAGTTGGTCTACTATTGACCCTTTTGATATGTAGAACCTTAAATAAAAAACAGGAAGACACATTTTGCATAAATGTTAGGATCCTATAATAAACAGTTGAAGGCTCATTTACAAAGTGCAAACTTGAATTTTAGGTTATTGTTTGTAACCACACTTCCTATCTCGCAATGCTTAGTGGCAATAATAGCTTACCACAAGTTAGCTCCCACTGGGGGACTTTGGCAGTTATTCCAGGACTGCCTTTATTTATGCACACAACTGATAATGGGTGAATTGGCACATAACAAACCTGGGTGCCAAAAAAAGGTGCTTTTTTTTATTATAATAATTTGGTGATATCAGTGAGAGAGACAAGCAGAAAAAAAAAAAAAAAAAAAAAAAAAAAAAAAAAAAACAGCTCTCGGACCCCAAACCCTTTGTTCCTAGACCAAGACTTTAGCCACCAATTTAGTGTCTTAAGCTCTCACTGTCTTCCTAAAGAGGCAGGTGGCACAAACAAAATTACCAAAAAATAACATTGGAAGACATTCACTTAATCTCAGAACCTAAATCCCTGAACTCGTGCCTCAAAGTTCTCCTCATCTACCATGACTTGTGTCATTAATACCAATACGTGCCAAGACAAATTTTCTTGCCCAGCCTCATCCAAAAAGTATCTACCTGATCAACCACCTGCCAGACCAGGGAGAAAGCAAACAGTTTAGTCGTAGCAAGAAGGACGATAAGATTGCATTCGATAAGCCCATACGTTTTGGATGGCCAATAATGGAAGCCAGTGTTGACCGCTCCCTGTTTTTAAACCACACCCACTTTAAACCACAGCAATGTTAACACAGGAAATGTTAAGACCATATCTACTTTAATGGTGGGAGCACACCAAAAAACCAAATGGTTGGTGCTCACTTCAGGATATCACTTATCACTCATATGTGAAAATGTAAGTCCTATTAAAACATACCCTTAAATCCATATGCCTCCTCCTCTGTGGAAAAGACTGCAACTCCCCCACCCCAGCACATTAATAAACAACAATTTCCAAATGCTAACAAACCCTACCAGGCTCACATCCCACAGGCAGAGTAGATCACACACATGGACCAATAGCGCAGCTAGAGTACGGCACACAAGGAGAATAGGGCAGGTAGAGTATGGCAAACACAAAGGGAGCATAGGGAAGGCAGAGTATGACACACACAGGGACCATAGTACAGGCAGAGTGGGGCACACACACAGAGCATAGGGAAGGTATAGTATGGTACACGCACACAGCATATGGCAGGTAAAGTCTGACACACAAAGGGAGCATAGGGAAGGTGGAATAGTGCACACAAAAGGAGCATTGGGCAGGTGGAGTAGGGCGCGCGCGCACACACACAGAGCATATGGCAGGTACAGTATGGTACACACGGAGCATAGGGCAGGCAGAGTAGGGCACACACAGGGAGCGTAGGGCAGGCAGAGTAGAGCACACTCAGGGAGCATAGGGCAGAATACAGAATAGACAGGGAAACCTATCAGGACCACTTTAAAATGAACAGTTCATACTTTGCTACATAAAATAACTCCATGCTGGTGACCCTCCAGCAGTGTGGCACTTACAGTCTGGGTCTGAGGTGTGAACAGTCCAGGGCTTTACAGGTGCGAACAATAGGTGTTGCAGGGGGATTACAGGTGTGAAAACTGAATACTGATACATTTTAAAGCTCACACAAGGAAAGCAGTCACAGAAAGAAAGAATACTTTCATGTGGGGGGGGGCACACAAGGTTGGTTGTGGACAGAACTGATGAACTGCATTGTGGGGCATGTTGTACTTTTTTGTCAAGCACAAACTGTATAAGTTCCTCCAACCCTTTTAAAGATTCAAATGGCTTGTTTTTAAAATGTACAAAACCTCTCAAAAATAAATAGATTTATATTTGAAAATTGTTTTGATTGATATTTTCTTTTATTACTTTATTGCTTTGATTCTGGGTAAACTCTCTTTAACTTTTAACTTCCCTCGGCAGAATACCTACTTCACCAAATCCATCCTATTGTTAATCGCTGCCCAGTGAAGCAAAGTAACATTTTCTTTGTCAGGTTGACGAACATCATATCCTGCATCAACTAGTTCTCTGCATCGCTCGTAAATTCCATACCTGTAAGAAATGACCCAAACAAATATACATATTTAAATAAATATACGGTTAGCATGCACCGGTAAAACTGATCTGTTTGTTTCAGAAACACTACCACAGTTCAAATAAACAAGCTGCTGTGTAGAAAAAAAATAAAAAAAAATGACGCGTCCAAAAATTGACGACCATAGACTTTCATGGACAACATTTCATCGGCTGCAAATTTTTGGCAAAACGAAACGGATCAAATTCGCCCAACCCTAGTGAGTAACAGATAACACCATTATGTTCTACACAGCTTATCTGCTGTGCAACCTGGCCCTTTTCTCAGTTGAATGGCTGCCCCCATTGCAACACAGCAGCTTATTTATATAAACAAAAGTAGTGTTTTCTGAAGCACAGCAGTATCACCAGTGCAGGGCAACACTTTTATATTTTTAATACTTTAAAACACTAATTTTTTGATGTTACTGTTCCTTTAAAATTCTGTACTGTTTCCGAAATAATCAAGTTCATCTTCACTATTCCTCTCTCAGCATACAGTTAAGTCCATAAATATTTGGACAGACAACTTTTTTTCTAATATGGGTTCTGTACATTACCACAATGAATTTTAAATAAAACAACTCAGATGCAGTTGAACTGCAGACTTTCAGCTTTAATTCAGTGAGTTGAACAAAAAGATTGCATAGAAATGTGAGGAACTAAAGTCTTTTTTGTTTTTAAAACAATCACTTCATTTCAGGGGCTCAAAAGTAATAGGACAAATTAAAAACTGAAAATAAAATGTTCATTTTCTACTTGGTTGAAAACCCTTTGCTGGCAATGACAGTCTGAAGTCTTGAACTCATGGACATCACCAGATTCTGGGTTTCCTCCTTTTTAATGCTCTACCAGGCCTTTACTGCAGCGGCATTCAGTTGTTGTTTGTTTGTGGGCCTTTCTGTCCAAAGTTTAGTCTTCAACAAGTGAAATGCATGCTCAATTGGGTTCAGATTAGGTGATTGACTTGGCCATTCAAGAATATTCCACTTCTTTGCTTTAATAAACTCTTGTGTTGTTTGGCTGTATGTTTTGGGTCATTATGAAACGCCTCCCAATCAATTTGACTGAATTTAGCTGGATTTGAGCAGACAGTATGTCTCTGAACACCTCAGAATTAATTTGGCTGCTTCTGTCCTGTGTCACATCATGGATAAACATTAGTGTCCCAGTGCCACTGGCAGCCATGCACGCCCAAGCCATCACACTGCCTCTACCGTTATACAGTTGATGTGGTATGCTTTCTCAATATTTTTGTCTTGCCATCATTTCAAAGAACTTTTTTTCCAGAACTGTGCTGGCTTTTTTAGATGATTTTTAGCAAAGTCCAATCTAGCCTTTATATTCTTTATGCTTATGAGTGGCTTGCACCTTTTATTCTTTCAGTATGATGAAAGTTATATAAAATTTAAATCTTAGCGATAGTTCCCCCTTAAAAGTGGTCTACAAAACAATCTGTGCCCTTACATCTCAACTTTTTAAACAGTTTTATGGGGGTGTGGCCTTACCTTATGTAGCACCTAAAAAGATAACCTTTTACATTTTTCTTTTTTTTAAATTTGCGTTATCATGCATTTTATGATTAATATACAAACCTTACTGTATAGCTGTAGCAGCGTTACAGGGGATAATAAATAAATCTCCCAGGCAATAATGAGAACATCCACAAGAACCTATATAAATCCAAAGTTCTTAACAGAATATAATTCCAATAAAGGATACACTGCTGAATTAATCACAAATGGATTAGGTCAGAGAATCCTTGATCAAATACTAAAGGTAAACTCGAATAAAATCTAGCTTCTGTGAGATAAAAAAATATTGTCACCATGACAATAAGGAGTTCTGCTTAGCCATATACTAATGATCACACTGAAGCTTGCAAATCTGCTTTTCAATATTTGTATAGTCTACTAGTTAAAAAACAAAAAAATACAGCCCTCTGTTGCTTTCTGTATTCAGTATAGCTTGTCATAAATCCCACGTAGTATTTTTAAACAGGTCAGCCACTTTCGATTTATTTCCCTTGACACTCGGTTGACGTTATATATCTGCTCAGCAAGTAGCAAGTGTCACTGGTTTAAAACCAAACTTCTTATTGGTTACTAAGGGTTATAGCATCCAAGCAAAATGCATTTGGGGGTAAGGTTTTTGAAGCAGAATACAATACAGTGATATGTAAAAGAAATCGAAATACAAAAGTATTAAACAATAAGTAATAATAATAATTACTGTGTGGCCTTGATAATATCCCATGTGCTGTAATCATCCATGTGGCTTTTGCGTCCAACTGAATCACTGGTGTATCCATGATTATAATGGCTCTGAGTCTTGATCTCCTGTAAGACATATTTAACACCATTAAAACTTTCAAACTAATGCTCAGTCACCAGTTTACTTGGAAAAAAAGTTCTCAACACACTCCAGCAAACATCATACCGAATTTAAACACATTTCTATTAAAAACCAAGAATCAAGTGATGAGACGCAAGGCATAGCATTTATCACATGCCCCTTTTCTTTACAGATTGTTAGCTCTATTGAGCAGGGCTCTCTTTATCTAAATCCATATACTATTCAGTACTGCAGAATATGTTGATGTTAAAAATAAATTAAAATAACTGTATACAGAGTGAAATGTTCCAAAAATTGTGCACAGTCAAAGAAGACTACTCAAACTGCCACAGCATTAAAAGAAAATGTCAATATGCCAAATGAATCCTAATGAAACTATATGAAACCAAATGGTTGGTGCTCACTGCAGGGATATCACTCAGGTACTGTAATTATACCTCTGTGACCCTAATAAAGCTAAATTAATGGTACTGTAGTTATACCATGGTGGTCATAATAAAGCTAAATTAATGGTATATATAGTACATGTAAATATGTGTAAGAAAATGGTCATAAAATTCTAATATCCTATATTAAAGGCAATATGGAAAAATAATAAGGAACTAGTTTATATTTTCTTTTTATTTCATTTAATTTGTTTTGATGTGGGTAGATGTGTTTGGACTGTCCTTAACAATATGAAGCAACACAGGGGCAGATTATCTGAAGATCAGGTGAAATTTATTTACAACAGGATGCAAGTACGAGAATGCCCATTTAAGTACTTGCATTTGGGCATACCTTATTTACTATGTACCTTGCACTTGATTACAAGTTTGTGTATGTCAGTCAGGCACTCATCTTGACTGATCAAAATGATAATTTTGTCACTGCCTTTTCTCACTATTGCCACTTACTAAGGAAGGGCAAAAATAAATCTGCAGAGTTTGTTTACTTCATTTTGCTATGTAAAAGCCAGCAAAGTTAGAAAGCACAGTGGCAATGGTATGGCTATATATATATATATATATATATATATATATATATATATATATATATATAGCCATATATACATGCGTGTGTAAGCACTTTTAGAAATAGCACCACAGCGCAGGTTTATAAATAGATTTTTGCCAAACTTTATGAATATTATAGTTTCATTTTCCATTGTAAAGCATGTGTGATAAATGTTACGCATTCAAGACTGATGAGATAAGCTACACTCCAACCTGCTAGCCTCTACTGAGAAAACAAAGTGCTTTTCTAAGGATGTGCCCACATCCTAGGGTAAGGTCTACTTTCCTCCACAGGCATTTTTTTCTTTAAGAAAGGAAGAGGGAAGCAAATGCACTCTCGTGCACAGCCCCCTTGTTCCTTTGATAGGCCCAGAGTGGAGTGTTATGGGTGCAAAAACGCAAATGTATGCTCCATGTAGCTCCACACAAGCCAACACTGGGCCTGTCAATGTAGCTATTGGGTTGTTCATATATGAACGGATCTGCTTTCCTCTGCCTCTATAAAAAATGCCTGTGAAAGAAAGCATACAATCCACTATGAGTGTCCTTGGTCTAAGTAACCACCATGTCTAGATTCAACTGAGAAAATCATACAAGATTCCTGGGACATATATTAACAAACATGTATATGGCATTTAGACAATTTATTCAAGGCATTAGGTGCTTATGTGGTAATCACCTTAAGGTTTACATTACAGATATGAGCTTCACTCTCTTATGTCTAAGGAAAGCTACCAAGGCAGTCTATTGCCAATAGATTAGCCACAATAGTGCAAGCTAAAACACTATATTTATTCTTCAGAATGCTTTACCATACCTGAGTAAATATCTCTAGAAGCTCTCTCTGTTTGTTTAGGATAGAAGCTGCCATTATAGCTTGGTGTGACATCACTTCCTGCCTGAGTCTCTCCCTGCACACTCATAGCTCTGGGCTCCGATTATGGCAGGGAGGAGAGGGAGGGATAGAGAAGCAAACTGAGCATGCTTAAGCCCTAGCCCTGGAGGTTTAAGCTGAAAACAGGAAGTCCATGTGTACAGAAACAGAAGTCCATGGAGGACACAGAGCAGCATTACTTTGAGGGTTTACTGGTGTATTTATATAGACTTTTCTGATAAAGCTTACTCAATTTTAACCTTTACTTCTCCTTTAAAACTTCCATCATCTCCTACATGTGCTAATCAAGAATGGATCGAACAAAAAGATTGTGTGTAATGTGAACACAGATAAGTATGATCAAATGGCACTGATCTCATTGTTTATCCTTTGGGATAAATGATCAAATTATTCATTGAATGCAGTTAAAAAGCAGCTTTTTTTTCACTTTCACATGTTCTCCAGTCAGCAAAATGCTGAAAGTTGATTTGCTTATGGCTTTTGTTAGGTAAGCCTTATGCAATTACACAAATAAGACGAGACTAAAGTTGCTATTGGCCACTCAGTCTGGCAAGTAAATTCTAACCCCATACATTGGATGTTCATTTAATAATAAAAAATAAAAAAAAGATTGTAAGAAGTTAGCTTCTAGATTAAATTCAATGAATCCTACTATTTTATATGTCAAAACAATAGCTATAGTCAGATCACCCCTCTCAATCTGATGAATGAACAGGCAAATGCTTGATCAACTGAACTACACACAGTAGTAACCAAATGTGGCCAAGAGAGGTCCTAAAGCTGGCCATAGATGCAAAGATCGTACGAATAGAGGATTCGTATGATGTTTGGACCGTGTGTGGAGAGTCCCGACATTTTTCGTCCGGCGGAGATCGGTCGTTTGGTCGATCGGACAGGTTAAAAGATTTCTGTCGGCTGCAGATATCATCTCTGGATGTATTGCCGATCGTACGATTTTCAGTGGGAGACTGTCACTAGCTTCGGTCGGACATAACTTTTGTACGATTGCTGTCAGGGGCAGAACATCAGCTGATCTGTTCTTTTGTACTTTATTTGATCTGAACGGCTAGTGGCAGGTCTGGAGATGGGGAAGTCCGATCGTATGATGATTTGTACGATCGGATCTTTGCATCTATGGCCAGCTTATTAACCAGTTATTCATGAGCAGCCAGTCTAATTGGATTATTCAGACAGACCTCAAATTCAATTGGTCAGCTCAGCATACACAATTATGCAATCATCCGCTAAATGAATTTACCACTTTAAAAGGTTCAGTGGAAATTCTGGTCATATACATGGCAAGATAGTGTTTGGATATTACCAGCCTGTGCGCACCCATTTTAAGATCATGGCATTGTGTTTATTTTATGCCTCTAAAGCAGAGCCAGAACTAGGGGTAGGCATTATTTGGGTTAGGGGTCAGCTGATGAAGTCTGGAATGTAATGCAGGTCCTATCACACAGGGGCACTATTTCCCTGTGTCATTCCATATTTCCACTCCATGTGGGGGGGCACAAATAAAAGCACTTGCATTGGGTGTGAAACCCCATTGGTTTGTCTGTGGTTTTAAAACATTTTTAAAGGGTTACGAACAATCTATATGCAAATCTGTGATATCACTTCCATGCATGAAGATACAACAACAGAAAAACAAATGTTAGCAAGACTATGGCATATCAGTATTACTGCCTCACAAGAATGTGTATCTTCGTCTGAATCCAAACACCAGTTCAATAAATAACTGGTGTATATAATCACACTCTTTTAACTTCATAATACTCGAACTCCCTAAGCATTAATATGTCAAATGCGTAAACTGGAATCAGAAATGCTAAAATAACGGACTACATTTGTTTCAACAAAAATACTAATACACTTGATTAAATGTTACCCATATTAAACTTTCCAATGATCCATTTGGTAACCCAATTATTATTTAAATGTATATGTAAAGATACACGAGTACAAGGCTTGTTTTTCTTCTTTGGTAATAACATGCAAATATGTTTTAAAGAGCACAAGAGCAGCATGTATTCAGGGCATCAGAACAAAACGAATTTCAGAAGTTACATAGAACTGAATCCTTAGAAGTGTGTTGCTGTTATTGTTATATTATTAGGAGAGGAGATTCACTGCTGGGAGCCTGAGACAAGGCCACAGCTCAGGACAGAGGCCTGGGGGGAGTAAGATGACAGGCAGAGCGATAGAAGACAACAAACACAATGACTGATGCTTAGTTTCCACCTGTGCCCCCTGCACTGGCTGCTCCCCTGGGACACGCAACTCATCCAGGGAAATGAGGGGCACTCCCAAATACAATACAGAGCAGTCTCTCTCCACATACTGAGAAGAAGCGAGACTGTCATATACCCCTATGCGAGGATACACACCCACAGCAAGACTGGGCCGCTCTGCTCCCCTTGTGCATCTCCTCCTGAGCATCCTCTGCAGACTGCAGCAACTATCAGCCAGTCCCACAGCCGCCCTCTCCCGATACCCACTCTGCACTAGCCTTGGCCCGGAACTTCCATTTGGACTTCCGCAGCTACATATCAGAGAAAGCACCATACCTCAGGGTGTAAAATAGGGACGCAGCCAGCTTCTTTCTCATATTCTTCCATGGTATCGGCCATCTTGGTGTTAAACGTCCCGCTGCATGATGGGTAATGAGAGGCGGGAGGAGGGAGAGGCCTATTCTGCTCAGATAAACACAGGCCAGTGTGCATGCAAAACCAGCCTTCTATAACGTCCTGTGAAACGTCAGGCTATGAAAGGGTTCCTATGGAACACTGCATACAAATGTCTACCTTTATATTGGAAGAAGCAACGTATATGTACATTACATATTTACTACAGTATATACGGGACTGCGCTCATTCTATGGCCCTACTACACGCCTTAAATGAGTGGTTTACATTTATGTTAACCTTAGTATGAGCTAATTCTGAGCAACTTTTCAATTAGCCTTCATTTTGTATGTTTTATAGTTTTTCAATTATTTGTCTCCTTCTGGCTCTAGCCAGCTTTCAAATGGGGGTCGCTGACCCCATCTAGTAATAAATACTCTGTAAGGCTACGAACAAGCCCGGATTTGTGGAAAGGCCCGGGCCTAGGATTGCCACCTTTTCCTGAAAAAAAATACCGGCCCAACTGCCTTCCTATATGTTTATCCCTTTTCCCTATTAATAACATTGGGATTAACCATCATTTTGTAAAATACCGGCCAGGTGGCAACCCTACCCGGGCCTAGGGCAGCAGGATTTTAAGGAGCGGCATGCTGCCCAACCACTTCCACATTACTTTGGAAGCTCTAGCGCTGCTCATAAGAGACAAACGTTTTTTTAAATTTCCTGTGCGCCAATTCCCAGCGCTCCCGACACGATGATGAAAATTTGTGCATGGACATGAATGAAGGGGAGGGGACAGGAGTGACGAACGGCAGCAGGCCTAGGGGTGCCTACTATGTAAATCCAGCCCTGGCTACGAATGTATTGTAATTGCTACTTTTTATTGCTCGTCTTTCTATTTAAGCCCTCTCCTATTCCAGTTAGGGTTGCCTTCCTCTATATTAAAATTTTTCCTTATTATAAACTGGCCAGGTGGCAACACTAATTCCAGTCTCTAATCCAAATGAATGAATGGTTGGTAGGGTAATTTGGACAATTTGGCAAACTGGCCAGTAGCTAGTGAACATTCACCAGAAATCCCATCCGCAAGGAGATTGCCAATTTACTAACAGGCGTAGAGGACAATTCGCTAGCGAAAGAGACCATCACTAGCGCACTTTCGTACCCTATCACCTGCCGAATTTTAGCTCAGGCAAACGATTGTTACTCCACAATATCACTAAAGTGCAAATTTTACAGAACGTTGGCTCTGCGTTTTTGCTGCACGTGGAGAGAAGCGGATCTGCTCCAATCCACATATCTGTTTTCTATGCCTTTGATATAAGTAATTTAGCAGTTCAGCATAACATTTTCTTGTTTCTTTTCAAACAATCATCAATATCTCATCAGCATTTAATAAAAAGACTCCATAACTTTGTAAGTACTCCATTGGACCAAACATTTCTTTCAAGATGTTTCCATTTCTTGGATTGTTGTTTAGTCTTGGGATTTAGTTGAATGTGAAAATTTGCTGGAACAAGGAAGAATACCAGTTTTATTACCTTCTACATACCCAGACTGCTTCCATAACCTTACTTGCAAGGACTGAAATTGAATAAATGGCAAGGAACCTTTCTGCTTCATTGATTTGTTGATTTATGGTAACATTAATTTGCGTTGGGCAGGATAAAAAAGTAATACTCCACCAGTGGCAGTTTTGTAAAATGAAAGCCATTACCAATTCATAATAAGAGAACCACAATCATTAGGGTTGCCACCTTTACTCAAAAAGATTACCGGCCAATGGGGGGCGGGCACCAAAAAGGGGCGGTTCGTGATGGTAAAAGGGGCGGAGCTATGTGATGTGCCGCAAAAGGGGCGGAGCAACATCGCAGAGACGTCCACGGCGCTGGAAAAGGTAAGTTCTTTGCAAATTGGGGGCAGGCCAGGGGCTTTTTTTAAAGGGTATTACAAATTACTGGCAACTGCATTGCCGGTAAATTTATAATACCGGCCTTGGCAGGTGTTTTACCAGCTAGGCCGGTAAAATACCGGCCGGGTGGCAACTCTAACAATCATCCATATGCAAGTTGTACAATGAGGCAACATCAATAGTGCAGTAATGCTGGTTTAATTGCTCATCCTAAGGCAGGTAAATGACAATAAGAGGAAATCAGAGAAGATTGCAAAGTAAAGAAAAGCGTAGCAGTTTGAAAACCCAAACCATGTAGAAATTCAAATGTAGGTGTGGATACAAACAAGCGCAGGCGAATCTGCTGCAAATGGTGCTTTTATTCACGAACACACAAACCAAACCATCACCCCCAGCAGAACAAAGGGAAGTTAACCAGATAGCAGCTCCTTAATACAAGATAACAGCTGCCTGTTAGATCTAAGAACAGCACTCAATAGTAAAAACCAGGTCCCAGGAGATCCAAAAGTGAAGTCAACAGAATGGAATCAGCAAGGATGGAGCTCAGTAAAGCTGGCCATAGACACACAGATCCTATGATACGAATCGAGGATTGGTACGATTTTCGGATCATGTGTGGAGAGTGCCGACATCTTTCGTCCGGCGGAGATCGGTCGTTTGGTCGATCGGTCAGGTTTGATTTTGACCCGACCGATCCCGCAAAAATAAAAAAAGTTTGATCTGAGAGTGTTGTAGGTAAGAAACAGGCAAAGATTTCTTGGTGCAGGGTTTAAGGTCATTCACTATTATGGTTCAGTAGCTTTTGGGTGCTTCATAAATACATTCATGCATATTTCTGTGTGATTTGGCTCCTTTTTTTTTGTGTAGTGTTCATTTTACTCTAGGAAAAAATTTCTAGATGAGCCTGTTCAATTTAGCTCACTTGACAGTAAAAAAACATACTTAATGTCAATCTTATTATTTGAGAAGAAGGACGGCATATGTAGAAATCCGAAAGGACAGTATTATTCTCAAAAAAACATAGCAACCTACCTGTAGGGCATATTTTTTCTTCAGCAAGTGGGAATTTTTGTAATTGTTGAAGAAAAATAAAGTTGATCACTTTTTAAGCACAGTTAATCCGCCTGCATAATTGACTTCTGCAAATAAAACACTCACAACAAGGAGTGATAGGTTTGAGTTATATACTGGGTATCTAATTAACTCAATCGCAAGAACCGAACATGGATTAGCTTGAGTTTCTCTTTTGCCTGTTTATCTCAAAGGATACCAAAAAACATTTATCTTTCATGATTAAAACAATAGGCAAAGAGTATGTTCAACACAAGCCCTAGTCAATGAATTAATGCAGAACAATGAATATACTACCCCTTATTTCAAAAAGCATAAAGAGAAAGAGTACTAATTAATTAGTACATCATAATAAAAGTGAATTTTAAAATGAACTACCCCATTCATTACCCTGTTTATTGACCGCTAAACTATTTATACATTGTATGGGATCTAATATCCAGAATGATTTGCACCTGGCATTTTTAAGAATTGAGAAGTACAATGCATTAAGCCCACTAAAAACATTTATGCTTAAAAAAACAGTAGGGTTCTGGCATTAAGCCCAAGCTAATTCAGCATAAATCAAATAGCCACATCAAACCTGTGATGGGAAACCCTGATTTTACACCATGCCTCTCTCCTAATCAATGCTCGTGGTGGACTTTAAAAGGATACTAGATATTAAAAAAACTTGGTACATCACCAAGGCATTAAGTCATTTCAAAATTTGAAGGATGAGGCTTAGATACCAGAAACTAAATATTCTCGCTATTATCAAATCTCACTTTTTCCATTCACAAGCTCCATACTTGGCTACACTTCTGGGTTCAATGATAGAGTGAGCTTGCCTACAACCGTTAACTGCAAAGAACTATATCTCATGGATCTATAATCTATTAATAGAGCAACCTCCAGATTCTACATGTTCATATATGACTTAATGGACATCAGACTTAAGATACCCAAGAGCAGTGATCCCCAACCAGTAGCTCGTGAGCAACATGTTGCTCTCCAACCCCTTGGATGTTGCTCCCAGTGGTCTCAAAGCAGGTGCTTATTTTTGAATTCCAGGCTTGGAGCCAAGTTTTGGTTGTATAAAAACCAGGTGTACTGCCAAACAGAGCCTCAATGTAGGTTGACAATCCACATAGGGGCTACCAAATGGCCAATCACAGTACTTATTTGGCACCCCAGGAACATTTTTCATGCTTGTGTTGCTCCCCAACTCCTTTTACTTCTGAATGTTGCTCATGGGTTCTAAAGGTTGGGGATCCCTGCCCAAGAGGTATGGCCTAAAATATGGAAGGCTGTACATAAAGTGTCTCCAAATATTAGGGTGTGGGTATTTAGGCATTTATTTAAATACATGGTGGATATGCCCTTTTGTCAAGAACTTTTGGACACAAGTATTTTAGCTAGCCACAAAGATATTGAAAGTTTCAATTGATCCTCAACTGAAACAGCTTTACTGTGCCTTCCTTGTAAAAATGTTATACAAGTCAACAATCTATTTTTTTATATTTTTTATATTTTTTTATATTTTTTTGCCATTATAAAGCTATAAACTAGCTTACAACACCACACATGAGATGATCTGGCCCACAGGCCTAACCTGCAAGTGACTGACTTTCTGTTATTTCAATCATTTGTGCAAATTGCACAAACTAGAATAAAAGATCTGGTGATGCACCGCACACTAGCTGAAATACTTCATTGGCAGGTGAACAATGTCAATCCCCAAACTGACCATTTCCAACAGTACCCGGATATCAGAATTGGTGGGATTCCATACTGGCACAGTAATGATACGTAGGTTGGGTGGATTCAGGCCAACTAATTCCCTTATGCAGTTGTATACAGGCAGGTCAGGGTGTCAGGGGCAAGGCGTGACGATCAGCTATTAAGTGATCACCTAGTCAATCATAGGGAATCCTGCCCAGTTTTCCTCATTTGGAAAACTGGGCAGGCAGTTTTGACCCAGGCAGCCCTTCAACAAATGGGCTGTCCGGGTCTAAACCGGACAGGTTGAAACCCTAGATTCAAACCTCCATGGGTGCAGACCCGGATTTGTGGGAAGGCCACAAAGGCAGAAATTGGTTGGGGGAGTGACAAGCTGCTCTCTGGCCAAATCACCACAGGGGATTTTGATATCACCCACCCACCTTGTCCCCACTGCAAAAGATCGCAGAAGGGCCTGAAGACGCAGAGCCGGCGGGAAGCAGGTTGGAGCAGCAGGAGGGGAAGGTTGCGAGCAGGAGGAGGGGTCAGGTAAAAGGGGGGGTATGCAAGCAATGGGTCGGGTGCGAATGGGGGGAGGAGTGCTAGGGGCTCTGCTTCTTAAAATCCGGCCCTTTATGGGTGCTCGTCTAAGGAAGGATCTGGGAAGGCCCGAAACATGTTGCTCACCATATGTCTCCTATGCATTTGTAATCTGACCAGGGCTGACAGTGATTGCTGTATATACTGTATATTTGGTGGGACTTTTTCATGTTCTTCTCTGTTTAGATATTTGTCATATAAAGACTATAACATCCCCATAACTTTATGTTTTTTTTTTGTTTATTCACATTTTGCACTTGGCCTGTGGGATTGTTTAATTTAAAGGGATACTGTCATGGGAAAAATTTTTTTCCAAAATGTATCAGTTAATAGTGCTGCTCCAGCAGAATTCTGCAGTGAAATCCATTTCTCAAAAGAGCAAACAGATTTTTTTATATTAAATTTTGAAATCTGACATGGGACTAGACATTTTGCCAATTTCCCAGCTGCCCCTGATTTGTCTCTTTAATTCTTTAATAATACATTGTTGACATGTCAAGACGTATAGTTCAGGCATGCTTAGACAAGATAGATAACAATTAGGATGATATTTACAATTTTATTAAAATGTTTTCTTCACACTATGCATATATATATATATATATATATATATATATATATATATATATATATATATATATATATATATATATATAAATATATGTTGCCCTTTTTTGTGTTTCTATCACATACTGTGTGTGAAGGTTATAATGTCACTCTGACTTCATGAACATTTTTTCCCTCCACTAGGGGTTTAATTGGGCTGTGTTTTTTTGCACTGAACTATAAATAGATCTAGTTTAATGTCTCTTCCATACACACGCACATACACAAGTCAGTTTCATGCTATTTTCTTTTCCCAGTAATATAAAACATGACGTATAAACAATTACAAATCACTGAAACATAAAATCATTTTTAACAACAGGCTTTATTATGGCAGAAGATAAACTAGGCTTGCATTCTCCTTATTACCCTGCAGATGGCAGACATTAATCTCTGTAAGACATTACAAAAAAAATTAAACTAAGGATTTTGAAGACCTTTTGAATGAAGATCTGCTGTAACAAAAAGCAGCCTGACTCAAATAAGCATCCAACCTTTTATTTCATAATCTGTACTTTCTGGATATATCTATTGCTTATTACTCAATTTTCTACGTCCTTTGGGTTTATGGTAGAAAAAGAAAACTTTTTTAACTTGTAGCAATATTCAAAGACAACTTGCATTTAATCTCAGGCACGAGGTATGATTTTTATGTTATTGTTTTATTACCAAATTACACAGTGTAAATGTTATTCTTGAAAGAAAAAGTGTATTTGTTTTAGTTGGGTTAGCTCGATTTGGATTCTTACTGTTGAGTGCTTTTCTCATATATAAAACTAGGTGAGGAAAGGAAGCCTTTAGCAATACAGGTAGGGTTGCCACTTGGCTGGTAAAAATGATGGCTGATCCCAATGTTATTAATAGGGAAAAAAGATAAATATAAAGGAAGGCCAGTATTTTTTTTTCAGAAAAGATGGCCACCCTAAATACAGGTGTCAGGTAGCTGTTATCTAGTTACCTTCCCATTGTTCTGGCGATGGAGTGGTGGGGGGGAAAAGGGAGGGTGTTAATATTACTCCATCTTGCAGTGCAGCAGTAAAGAGTGACTGAAGTTTATCAGAGTACAAGTCACATGACGGGGGCACTTGGGAAACTGACGACATGTCTAGCCCCATGTCAGATTTTAAAATTAAATAACACTTATTATGGAGCACCAAAATATAGTTTTATGTTGACCCTGTTCAAATATCAGATCAACTTCCCAAAGTTTATCTTAATGCATCAGGCTAAGAATTATGGATATTGTAGCCCTGAACACGTGGCAATTTAAAAAAAAAAAGATCATCCCCAAGATGTCTGTTCATGAGCATATCAAAACAAAAATGTCAAAATTGTGTTTTTCCTAATAACCCATTGCCCTAATTTTTACTGCTAAACAATTGGAAGTGGTGATTGCTATGATGAATTTTGTCAACTTCACCAAGTCAACTGACAGCTGTTGACTTGGTGATACCACAGGGGCATCAAAGTCAAAGTAAATTCAAAGTCGTAGTATCCTATTCGATGGTCGAAGTATCCAAAAAATTCCTTCGAATTTTTTTACTTCGAAAATTCCCTCAAATTCACTTCAACCCTTGATAAATCTGCCCCATAGAATATAAATGTCACAATATATGGCTGATTAGTAATTAATACAGATAATTACTACATGGCAGCTGAGAAACCAGTGTAATTAGCATCAGAATTTAATAATCAGCCATATAGCATCAGCTTATATTACAGGCTAACCTAATTTTCTGCTTGATAAATAGCGACGACCCCCCACTAAATAGCTGCTCAGAGCCCACTGAGCATGTGAGTGTCACGAACACTTTCCAAGATGGTGACCCCCTGTGACAAGTTTGAAGTCCTGGATCTTTGCTGCTATTGAAAAGCCAAAACTTTAGGCTGGTGCAATAAGTTGAGAATATAAAATACAGCATTTTAAACCATATTAATTTTTAGGAGTTAGTTCTCCTTTAATGTACATCCAATACTCTATTTAATACAGTGAACAAGTGTTTGTTCAACCTGTGCTTCCTGCTTTGTGGCTATCGTTTGGGGAAGGTCTTTTTCCGTTTCAGCACAAATTGACTGGTGTACACAGACCTCAACCCAGCTGCACACTTGTGATATGGAATGCAACATCAGTGCAAGCCATGCCTGATCAGCCAATATCAGTGTCTAAACTCTTATATATGAAAGTATGTAAATGGAAGCAAATCCCACCTGAAACCTAGTGGAAAGCCTTCCTAAAACAGTAGAGATTTTGGCAATGGAATGTTATTTTTAATATTATTAAAATATCATACACAGAAACCTTGGGGCCCTTGAGCAGACTGAAGGCCATAATATTGTCTCTGAGGTCTTCATTTGGCACAGCACTTATACCTATTATGCTAGAAATGTTGTTTGCAGGCAGTGGTTTGATCTATGAAGTCAGTCCATGGAGGAAATTTATTAAAGGGCGAAGTTGCTAACGCTGGCGAAAATTTGCCAGCGTGACGTCATGTCGGCACTTCGCCGAATTACGAACGGTAGCTGGCGTAATTTCGCTGGCCAAGGAGATAGACTCTGGCGCAACTTCGCACTTTTTTTTGTTTTTGATTTTACTGACCGTTACCTCTATCGCCAGACTTGCCTTCGCCACCTCAGACCAGGCGAAGTGCAATAGAGTAGATAGGAGTTCCTCAAAAAAAAGTTGAACATTTTTCTAAGTCCCAAAAACCAGAACCAGAACCCCTTCAGTATAGAGCACAACATTTAATTACATTGAATTAGCACCAATTAATTTGAATTGTGGCTGACTTGCACACCTTCACATCTTCCCTTGTAAAATCTGAGAGTCATATATTTCACATTTTATAGTTAATAATATTCTTTATAATGGGAAAGAAGCAATATGAATATTACAATTATTCCCGCATCAACATCTATATATGGCACATAAAATCTGATTATGCCGGAATACTCAAATAGCTTAGACTTTTAATACTACTTGAAATATAAATAGGAAATATAAATAGAAGAATAAAAAAGGATTTGGCAAGCCTCCATAAATCCTTTATAAAAACTCATGAGGTTTTTGGGCAGGAAGTAGATATATAAGCTTTGTGTGTGCTTAAATTCTACCTCTTAGCATTGTGAGTGGGGACCTCTTGCTAAAATAAGTTGACCTTTTATCTCCATTATTTATAGGAATTCCTGGACAAATTCTGCCTATGCTCACGTCTAGCATAATGTTTTTTATAGGGTAATTTATATAGTTTTGCAAACTGAGATCCATCCTCCTCTACTTCTGTTAGTGAACTGGCTTCTTATCCAATGTGTCTTTGAGTCTTAATATAAACAAGACAGATTATTTTTTCAGTAGCATTTTGGTAGAGATTCCATTTTAGGGCCGTGCAAATTGAAATAAGTACGTCATATGTATATGTGCTTTCACGTGCTTCTGAAGGCTTAGAAGTGGCACGCACCATTGTAAGGTACATTCCCACCAGAGAAAAGGGTACCTTTGTTTCCTGTGTGGTGGCCTAATACTTGAATGCAGAAATAGGAAGTATTCCAGTCTACCTTGTGTTGTTCCTGGCAATTTTCACACTTCAGACAGGAAGGTATCACTGAGATCACTGAGGAAGGGCCATGTGGTCCCGAAACGTTTGATCATTTGAAAAGTGTTGTACAGCACCATTGAATAAATTTGGGATCACCCTGCTGCAACCACAGGTATTTGCATTCTTCTCTATTTGGAATCACCAAGATTCTATACTGTTCTTTAATTAGCTCCAAAATTGATTAGGAAATGCACCTTTTAAAAAGTACCTTATATGTACAACATCAGAAAAATTTTGCTTTGAAATACTGCAAAGGGTGTTACATCCAGTCCATCTGGGTTTTAAAGTATGATTTTATCACATAAATAATGCACCCTGCACCATCTGCAGATTTTCATTAGTGAATAGGTGCAGATAACATTCCCAGATATTTGTACTTTTCACCGGGTCTGAGAATCTAACGATACTCAAGAGGTTGATGGTTTATACATCCTAGCATCCCACTGTCACAGCTCATTTCCATCTTATAGGTAAACTAAAGCTTTTATGCAAATGAACAGTGAGGATGACAGACAAAAAAAAATACACAATATCAAGTCATATGGCAAAAGGTGTACCAATTTTAGCTGTCATTTCAGCGAGCTTCCCTTGCGTCTGCATTCACAAATAAGCAATAAGGAATTTCAAGGAAAAAATAAAGCAGATAGTGGCAAACATTCCAGAGTAGTAATTTAGAAAACTTATAGAGAGAGAGAGAGAGAGAGAGAGAGAGAGAGAGAGAGAGAGAAAAGAAATCCTCACTCATAGGTCTTTTGTGATGAAAAAAATGGGTTTATTCAACGTTTCGGCTCTTAGACTCAAGCCGTCATCAGGAGTGCATATATATATATATATATATATATATATATATATATATATATATATTTATATTTATTTCTCTTCTGAAGTCAGTTTTAATTTAAGTTTTAAGATGAATATTTATAGTGTTTAAGTTTCATAAATTGTGAAAAAATGCATTTGCTTTGAAGACCACAGGATGTGTCACCAAAACTGAAAAAAAGTTTATGTAGCCTTCAGTCTATATGCCTACAAACCCAACCTGCTGTGTTAGTAACCACTCGCGCAGACACCTGCCTGTATTTCCTGGAATAACATCTAACTGGCCTCATGCCAGCCTCTAGGAGGGGAAAACAACTTTAAATGGTTTTCAACAGCGTGCTTTACACTGCAAGTATATTGCCACTGACACATAATAAAGGAACCCTAAATAATTTATCTCTTGTTTTAAAGGGAATTCTTTTTAGATCAAATCTGAACCATTATTTCATTATTAAGATTTGAGTAGAATTAAAAAGCTGTATCATTTGTTAAAAAAAATCCACATTTTCTAGTGTATTAAAATTACATTGCATTGGATTTGTATTCAGTTTTGCTAAATACTAAGGATTTAAGTCATGTTAGATTAAGCATTTGGATTCAGTTTGGCTAAATACTGAGGATTAAAATTCACTTTACATGTAGGGCTCAGATTTAGTTTGACTAAATACAAAGGATCTTGCTGAATCTAAAACTCATACAAATTGCTGGGGGTTGTCTGAACCTAAAATGGCGCATGCCTATTTAAAAGTCTCATTCTCCATGTTACTGCTCTACAAGCCTCCGATCTTTGTCTCCGTTGTGTCTGTTACACTGTGTTGGGCTACAAAGAAAAGAAGCAGCTTCCTCCTATGTGTGTGCTTGTGTACTCTTTTTTAACTGGTTTACCAGCCTTTTTAAATGTAATAAGCAGAATTTGATTCCAAAACATTTTAAGAAATGTATGATATATAGATATTTTTATTGCATAATTTTTGCTAATACAGTGGCCTGAAATTCCTTGTCTGACTCACTAAGGACCATTTAGTGAGCCAGCTTGATGCAAACTTGCATAGGTGAATGTTGATAGCAACCCAGTTCCTTAAAGGGATCCTGTCATCGGAAAACATGTTTTTTTTCGAAACGCATCAGTTAATAGTGCTACTCCAGCAGAATTCTGTACTGAAATCCATTTCTCAAAAGAGCAAACAGATTTTTTTATATTCAATTTTGAAATCTGACATGGGGCTAGACATTTTGTCAATTTCCCAGCTGCCCCTGTCATGTGACTTGTGCCTGCACTTTAGGAGAGAAATGCTTTCTGGCAGGCTGCTGTTTTTCCTTCTCAATGTAATTAAAGGAGTCTCAGTGGGACATGGGTTTTTACTATTGAGTGTTGTTCTTAGATATACCAGGCAGCTGTTATCTTGTGTTAGGGAGCTGCTATCTGATTACCTTCCCATTGTTCTTTTGTTTGGCTGCTGGGGGAGAAAAGGGAGGGGGTGATATCACTCCAACTTGCAGTACAGCAGTAAAGAGTGATTGAAGTTTATCAGAGCACAAGTCACATGACTTGGGGCAGCTGGGAAACTGACAATATGTCTAGCCCCATGCCAGATTTCAAAATTGAATATAAAAAAATCTGTTTGCTCTTTTGAGAAATGGATTTCAGTGCAGAATTCTGCTGGAGCAGCACTATTAACTGATTCATTTTGGGAAAAAATTTTTTTCCCATGACAGTATCCCTTTAAATGATCCTTAGTGAGTCAGGATTCAAGAAAGGGGCTGGGCTTTCTACCAAAGGGGCATGGTTTGGGTGGATTAGGGAAGAGTTTTGGCAGATCAGGACAGGGTTGTGCGGTTCAGTGGCATGGTCACAAGGGTATATACTGTAATTACTATTACTTACGGCATTCCTGTGTGTAGAAGTGACATGCATGTATTCCAGTTACTAAAGGTGTTCAGCAAGGAAATGGTCTCAAAGTGAGGTGGCTGTATCAATACAATGTTAAAAATGTATACACTGAATAATAAACATGGAAATTTCTGATGGTTACTCTTGAGCAGATAAGTTAGTTATGCTTCTTCTTTGCTTCTTCTTTGCAGTCAATGATCCAAACAAAATAAATAAGTGTGCATAAGTACATTTTCTTTGTATGTGTTTTTTCAAGTTAACTTTAAGGAAGTCTTGCTTAGGTTACTTAACAAAGAAAATTCAACTCAGTTAATTTACTCAAGTTGCAGGCCAGGTGCTATCAGCCATGTTAAAGTTCCAGTACGCACTGGTTGGTCTGCAATTACACACTATCACGGGCTGGTCTGCAATTACACCTCTTTTTTCATCTTAAAGTTACACTATTGAGCACAAAGCAAATATTTCCACATATATAGTGTTTAACACCTTTAAGTGTTGAAACAATTAACCTTTTTTCTTGCTGAATAAGTGATTCCTTGTGTGTTCTATACTCTGCCTGCCCTATGCTCCATGTGTGCGCCATACTCTGTCTGCCCTATGCTGCCTGTGTGTCATAATCTGCCTGCCCTATGCCCCCTGTGTGTGTAATACTCTGCCTGCCCTATGCTCCCTGTGTGTGCCGTACTCTGCCTGTGGGAGGCAAACCTGATGGTGGTTTGTTGACATTTGGAAAAACTTATTAGTGGTCCCGAGGTGTGTAATCATGAACTTGGGGTGGCTGTGTTATCCACAGGGGAGGATGAGATATATTGATTTAAGGGTATGTCTTAATATGTGATGAGAGATGAGGACATGGTCTTAAAAGTTACAAGTTGGTAACATGGGCATAGTTTAAAGTGGGTGTGGTTTAAATACAGGGAGTGGTCAACACTGGCTTGAAAAGTTCCGGCCCTCTGCACCACAGAAGTTGGACGGCACTGGTGTAGAGAATTATTAAATCCGGTAAATGGGAAATGATACCAACAGGCCCAGGAATTCGCCTGCAAGGTGCCTTTATTTATGTACACTTGATAAAGAGCTGTTAAGCTCGAAACATGTAGTTGAATAAAGGCACCTTGCAGCAGAATTCCTGCGCCTGTTGGTATCATTTCCTATTTACCAGATTTATTGATTACTTTTGCTCTGGATGGAAGCAACTGGTTCTTGATACCAGAATATAATAAGATAAGGGTAAATATACCAGTTTATATTGATTGGTGTAGAGAATTACACATAAGATAGGGGACTGGACATCACATGAAGATTAGGGGAGGGAATAGCACATGGGTTTAGAGAAAACAAAGGCACATGTGGGGAGATTAATATCAAATGGGGGGATGTAGAAAAAGAAAAATGGCAGACAGAAAGACAGGGGAAAAAAAGGAGATTGGTCAAAGGGTAGGGTAGGAAAGTGGTGGTTAGAAGAAAGACAGCAGATAAATCTTTATAGAAGTCTTTATGGAAGACTTTAAGGTTATATGGAAAGTAAGAAAAATGAACCAGGAAGGAAAAGGAGAAAATTAAACAACACAGGAAAAAATGAAGATTGAGGCAGGAGGCGGCTCCTGCAATGCCGTCCCCCTTGCCCAGTTACCTTTCCTGCACAGGGGAGGCTGCAACGCTAGTGCCGAATTGCACTCTCTCGCACTAGTAAGTCGATTTTCCATTTAAAAAAACTGCAATTTGGCTCTTAAAGGTACCAGGTGCTGCTTTTTGCTGCTCCTGGTAACCCGCTCAGCGCTGCCGCCTGAGTCGAGTATATCAACTCACCTCATTGGCGCAGCAGAATGGTTAAAGCATAATATATTGTTAATAAATAAAATACAAGTGCTTTATTTACATATCTTTTTCACTTTTGGGTAAAACAACATGAAAACCCTGGCAGTGCCCCCTGACTCTCACTGTATATAATGCTTGTGGTGCCAGAATTAACTGTTCTCAGTATATAATGTATTGGGGTGTCAGTCCCACTGTCTATCACAGCATTAAATGTGCTTGTAACTATAACATGTGCTTTGGTTGTTAGTACTCACTGCCTTTCACCATAAATATATACATTAAAATAAGGTTACCCACTACCGCTCATAATATAACATTCTTGTGTGTTGACTGCTTCTTACTATATAACCTGCTTGAAGTGTCAGTTCTAGTGGCTTTTTACAATATAATGCCCTTAGGTGCAAGACCCAGAGTAACAATGTGGATATACTTACAAATGCTACAGTAGATGGACTGTTCTTTGCTGCAATTGACCTATTTTAGGCCTGTGTTGGACTACATGGGCATCAGTGTACCTAAAATGCCAGGGCCTATTTTAAATCTTTAGCCAACACGTGACCAGCACCCAACACTTTTCTCTATATACATATACTGTGTGTGTGTATATATATATATATATATATATATATATATATATATATATATATATATATATATATATATATATATATATATATATATTAAGTTTCCTGTACCCACTGCTTCTCACTATGCAATGTGCTTGAGGTGCAGGACCCACTACTATAATTGCAGAAGGTGATGGTTTTGGCAATACTACAGTGAGTGTCACCAGAACATACTAAGTCACCACAGGTTTCCAACACCAACACATATTTTGTGTCCTTTAATGCAGCATTTCTTATTTGCTATAGAACTGTGCCCTCTACCAGGTGCCACTAAACAATTCTCACTCCTTGGAGTTTATACTTTTCAGCCCTCAGGGTTAAAAATATAGTCACTAGTTTAGAGTTTGATCCAGGTTTCTTCCAAAGCAACCAACCAGCCATTTATCTGTTCAAAGTTCCTCACTTGTTCTTTATTTAAATCTAACCGAGAACTAATGGTTTTGTTCCTTCTATTTTCAGGCAGTTTTCTTGTGATGAATAATTAGTCTTTCATTGTACAAACTAAAAGCCTGCAGGACTCTTCTCAGCATTCTAAGAAACACTGGCATGATCCATAAGGAATAAAGCAATTTGATATCATCCTGTTGCCATGTTGCTTGGAAAATTAGATGCTTATTTTAAAGCCTTTCTCTGCCATGTATTTTTTAAACTAATCTCAAGAAACTATAGGGGTGAAGAGGTTTCCACTGGCAAGTTAACAAAGACTAAACAGAAGAGTCCAACCTCTTTTATACACACCCACCTGCCAATTAAAAAAAATAATATGCTATGCCTCTAGCAATAAAATGTTTAGCATCTTGGTCATTTATTAACTGTCTGCAAAGGCATGTTCATGTGTAACAACATCTCTCAAATGTAAGCCTGAATGAAATCAATCTTGCTTCCCTTAGCATTAGTCTAACATAATTTTGGTGCAAGTAATTCTGTTACACTATGCTGGGAGACACAGGGCAATTCAGGGCCACTGCGTTTAGTGAGCATGGACTTGGAGTTGCTGCCAGTTTTTTACATACATTCTGCATACATTTTTATAATTTATCATGTAATATGTTTACCATTTAAAATTCCTATGGAGGCTGACAAGACATACGTGTCACCTGGGTGACCATGCCTTAAATACACTCCCAGACTGACAGTATTTTTCCCTGATTAAATAACTTCAGAGGGCGACTTCGGAAAATGAATCACCGCATGTGCTTAGCGCCGGCGATTTTTAATTTTAGCCAGCGCAAGAGTGAGGGAAGGCGTTCTTAGAGATTGGTCGCCACAAAGACGAGGCGATTAGTCACCAGGCGAGTAAATCTCCCCGAAACGCCCAGTGTGACCTTACCCTAACAGAAGGTTAGCCACAAGGAGGGCAGTTAAGCTCTAGTTCTTTTTTTATGTTTGCTTTCTTTTGTATATGTCTTAATTATGCATTTTAAAACTAATCGAACAGCTTTGTGGGAATCTCAGATCTTCAAAAGGATCATGGATGGAAAAAGTAAAAGGGAGACAAACTTATTAGCTCAGATACAAAGTATGTAAACGAATGATGGTCTCATGAATTGGCAAGGTTCTGTGATCCCTGAATACTGATGTCCTTGAACACAAACGAGATTGCTAAGAGTTCAGAGTCAAATTGCACTGGCAAGTACAGCTTCCTTCTGTGCTCGGACACACAAAGCAGAGCCAGGCTAGAATCAGACCAAAAATGCTGCATATGCTTTGGCATATTTGGCCCTATCCCTGCTTAGCTATACAAGAGTGAAGGCAGAGGCTGATACTTGCTGGTGCCGTTTTACAGAGTGGATCTGCTTCTCCCAGTCTGCCAAAAAAACACAGGCTGAGAGCAGCGGAGCAAACACTCCATCATGGGGCAAATTCACTAAAGCGCGAAGTGGCTAACGCTAGCGCAAATTCGCCAGTGTGACGTCATTTCGTTCCTTTGCCGATTTACTAACCGGCGCTGGCGTAAATTCGCTAGCGAAGTGGACCTACTCTAGCGCTACTTCGCACCCTTACGCCAGGCGAAGTTGCGCTATGGCGAAGGGACGAAACTACGCTAATTCACTAACTTGCGGATTTTCATGAACGTTAACTCTTGCGCCAGACTTGCCTTTTCCAACTGTGACCAGGCGAAGTGCAATAGAGTAGATAGGGCTTGCTTCAAAAAAAGTTGACATTTTTTCCTAAAAAACGCTGGCGTCTTTTCCTTTTTTAAGGGTGATAGGCTGAAAAAGATCGTAAATTTGTTTGGGGCCATCCTCCTTCCCCCCTACATTTCCTAACATATGGCACCTAAACTATACAGTGGGCACATGTATAGGGCAAAATAACAACCCAGCTTGTGTAATGTAATGTATTTGGTGCTACATATACTGTACGTCCATTGTACTTTAACTTGGCACCGTATGCAAATTAGGCATCGCTAGCGTAACTTCGCTTTGCTTGACGAATTAACGCAGCGCAACTTCGCTACCGTTCGCCTTCCTAAGTGCAACTTCGGATTTTAGTGAATTAGCGACGCCCTGGCGAAACTTCGTGTGGCGAAGCCTGCGCTAGTGCAATTCAGCAGGTTATTGAATTTGCCCCATGTGTTCTTTGCCTTAGAGGTACAAATTTCTCTGAAGATTAACTGCTCTGAAACATTGGTGGCAAGGGCTTAGTGTCTGTTTAGCCACTGACTAAATCACACGGCATAAATACTAACATCATGCACATCACTGATTGAATTGCGTCTTTAGCAGCCCTCCCAGTATATCTTAAGTAAATAGAATGTGTGGGCCATAAAATTTCTTTAGAGAGCCTCATCACTCCCACAGACCTTTATTTTGAAAACGCTGTCCATTTTTAAAAGGTCACATACTGTATCTTATATTATAAGCCTGTATAGTTGCATAAATGCCAAAATGCTCCTATACAATAGGTTTTGCAGTCGCAGTGATATAATCACAGTCCATGTTTTCTCATTCTTAAACATGCTTAGTATTCCATAGAATTCCATAACTGTGCACTAAATAGCAGGTTACAGTCGTCAATTTGCATGTAAGCAGCTGTAATCAGTATCACAGTAATATTGGTATCACAGTACTCAGTATCTTCAAAAATAATTGCTTATTGTGGAACTATAATCTTTATTTTACAGACTATGATCCTCATACTTTTTTCCTGTCTGACATTTACTTACTAGTGGTAATCATCCCAGGTGATCTTCACGCCACTTGCACAGAGACAGGCGGTTGCCATTAAAGTAAATGGCAGACAATAACAACTTGAATGGCTATCTCCATGGCTACACAGCAGCATTTCTATATTATCTATATTTGAGCTCTAAAGCAAATACACAGTTTGTACCACTGATGGGTAACTACATTATTGTTTAATTGCTTTGAAAACAATTCTATTTTTGGTTTACCTTTAAGTCCTATAACCCTCAGTATAATTTATTCTTTATATGAACAGTATTTATTTAACAAGAGGATATCAGTCTAAAAACAAAATATTTTGAGATCACTACAGACAACAGTAGCATTTCATTTGGTAGCCATCCAAAACTGCTTGTAACATTTTCCAGACAGCTCAGGAGATTGTGTATGCAAACAGTAATTCTGAGTCATTGTCCTTAGTAGTATCTAGATGAGGTTTGTTAATATGCTTCACTCTCACAAATGTAGCCCTTCTCTAAAGCAAGATTACACTTCATTACACACCTATTATTACTATCCATTATTATTATTATGCTTTTTTATATATCACTAACAAATTGAGCAGTATACACAGTATACATCAGTCTTTGCCCCCCTTTCCGGATACTGGGCACAACTGGTGCTGAGACCCACTGCGCTATTAATGGGAGATATGGTGGTGCCTCTAGCTAATTGATTCCAAGGGAGAAACAGTAGTCCCCACTATGAATAAAAACATGAACACACTAAAACAGAGATAACAGTAAACTTATTAGAATAATCAAACAGGTATATCACTGGAGGTCATAGGCATGGAGATGAACACAAATATGCAAAAGTTCCTGGTGGTGCCAAAATATGGACTGTGATTGGTAATTGGATGCCACTATATGGATTATATATCAGACAAAAGAAGAAGAAGGAACTGGCCCATATGACTGCACCTTCCCATCTATAACATCCCAACACTCACATGTATTGGTTACACAAAACTTAACTTTTAATGACTTTGTTAAAAAAATTTCAAATGTTTACAATTAAAAAATATAGGTTAGTAACAGGAAGGCAGATGGTCAAGAGGCAAAGTGGTTGATACTGTTGGGTATTCAGATGTATTTATCTCAAAGACAAGTTACTAAGCAGTCTGTTGACCTATGTGTTTCACCTCTGGTTGTGGGCTAGAAATATTCATACTGCAACTCAGTTAAGTTGCTGTGATAAGAAAGAAAACAGTTACTTGATGAACAGAAGCCACTTTGTTGTTTTCATGTGGTTTAGTAAGAGCCTTTCAGTGCTGGATCTCTGTTTTCAAGTAAAGATAAAGAAGTCAATTGAGAACTGTACATATTCATGGGAGGTCCTGCTATAATGTGACAAGTTTCCACTGTCTAGATTAAATCTGCATTGTACATTTGACTGACCTATTTTACACAAACATACAAGACTTCAGAAATGTGCAGTATTTTAACACCACAATAATAATTTTCTATATCTATCTTGTGCTTCCCTTGAGGCAATGTCACATGGAGGACTTTTACATATTTATTAAATTCCAACAGAGCATTAATCGCACAAAATTGCTTTCTATGTATACTAGGCTAATGTCACACAGGGCTGAAAACTGGTCTGGTGAAAAATACAGGCTGAGAATCATTGGAATCAGCCCCTTACCTTGCTTGTACAATGCATCGAGTGCAGGAACATTTGACATGTGACAATTGACCACATGTGCCATCACCCAAACGTAATGGATCTGGGTACAGGCAAGGTGAGGGGCTGATGCCAGTGAAGAGACTAATTCTTGGCCTGTGTTTTTCAGCAGGCAAGCCCTGTATCAGCCCCTACACTGGAATCAGCCTCAGGCAAAGTTTCAGCCCTGTATGACATTAGCCTAAGCGTCAGCACTCACTGCTTAACCTAGCATACAGTAACTTGCCCTTGACCAGCACTCAGCTTACGTGCTGCCACTTCAATCACAGGTGCACATTAAGCCCATCTGTTTAAAATGTATAAACTAGTGCAACTAGTTCATTTTAAATATGGGTAGCATGGTGACACAACGGTTAGATGGTGGGCCTAGGTTTGATTCCAGCCAAAGCATTACCTGCCGTGAGTTTGTTACTTCTCTCGGTGCTTGTGTGGGTTTCCTCTGTGTTCTTCAGATTCCTCTCACGCTCCAAAAACATACAGGAAAGTTAGCTGCCTTCTAATAAAATCAATCCTACTGTGTGTAAAAAGGGACCTTTATCACTAAAAATTGTACTTAGAGAAAAATTGCTTTCTCTAAGGTGAAGAAATCAACTCTAATGCAATTGCACCACATCCCAAATGTCTTGGCGTTGGGGGGGGCACAAAAGGTACATTGTTGCATTTTTAAGAGGTAAGCATACATTTTTTTAAAAAAAAGTTTATAAAAGGTAAGCTGAAGCAAGGTGAATAAAAAAAATCTCTGCACAATGGCTTTTTAATAAACAGCCCTCTTCAAAAGCATTTTTCGTGTTGGCTCGCTGAGAGCTCTAATGAAAGAGGCAACTTTCTAGCTCTCATTCTGTAATAGTGTACATTGTAGCATTCTGTAAACAAAGAAAATAACTTTTATGAGGTTGCTGGGATACCTTAAAGGAATACCATATGCCATAATCTCTCCTTTATAATAATTTTATTTAATTTTTTCTTTACACGTAATTGGACCAGACACTTTTCTTTTCCTGAACAAGTTTTGTGTATTTTAAACTAAGTGCTTCCTTTGTCCTGCTAAGTTTTTTTTTTTTTAATCTCACTAGTTCAATAGAATAGACCAGTGCCCTTTTCAGTAAGGAGGAGTGCAGGCCCAAGGTCTGAGGTACTTGATTATAATCAACAAATCAGCACCCCTCAGTGAATAACCATTCCCTTTCTGCATTTAAAAAGTAAATAAGCAGTGTAGAATACAATGGCTTTAGTTCTTACACAAGAATATAAAGAAGGGTTGAATGTTAAGGTGGCCATAGACAAAAGATCCGCTCGTTTGGCAACATCGCCAAACGAGCGGATCTTTCCCCGATATGCCATTAACTAGGCATGGCTATATCGGGGATAATCTGTTTGTTCGACCGGTCGATTGTTTGACCAATCGACCAAACGACCGATCTCTGCCGGCCGAAAGATGTCGGCACACGCCACACACGATCCAAAAATCGTACGAATCCTCCATTCGTACGATAGGATTTGTGTGTCTATGGCCACCTTTATTCATGGATCTCTACAGAACTATAAAACGAAACCTCTCTCATATGTAATAGAATATTTTTTTCCAAAAAATAATTTATTTATAGGTAGATGTTCATTTTGATATTACCATTTAGTGGTAATAATGGAAATCCGGCCCTGTGTATGTGCCATAGTCTGCCTGCCCTAAGCTGCCTGTTTGTACTATTCACTGCTTGCCCTATCCTGCGCTGTGTTTGTCATACTCTGCCTATGGGAGGTAACTTAGTGGGGGTTTGGTAGCATTTGGAAATACTTGTTAGTGGGTCCCTAAGGTGTTTAATTATGTGCTGGGGGTTGCTGTGCTATCCACAGGAGAGGAGGGGGTATATGGCTTTAAGAATCTGTCTTAAAGAAATACTAACATCAGAATTTAACCTTTTTTTATATCTATCATAACATTATCTTTGAATGCTATTTATAATTTTGCCATAAATGTATTTGCCTGATGCTTTTTCATGGCCTTTCTTAATACCCTGTTCCCCTATGAGGGGGCTGCCATATTTGTGCAGCAGGAGTCCGTTAGCATTAGAAACTTTAACTGACAGGTTAAGAAGGGACAGTCAGGTTGGCAAAAAGTCAGGTTTAGGCACTTCAAGTGACAATTACTTACAGAATCAGAACTATCAGCGAAAAACGACCAGCAGGACCTATATGTAGGGTTGCCATCTGGCCGGTAAAAATGATAGTTGATCCCAATGTTATTAATAGGGAAAAATGATAAATATATAGGAATGCCGGTATTTTTTTCTGGAAAAGGTGGTAACCCTACCTATAGGTAACTTTTAATGAACATTCATATTTTAAAAAGTAGTTTTTTTATACCTCCAACATTTGGAAGTAAAAAGAGGGACAACATTTTTTTTGCGCTGTAAGTTTTTTGACCACACCCCTTTCTGTGGCCACACCCCCTAATTACCATGTTTGTTTTACAAAATTTGGCAGGTTATGAAAGTTTGAAAATATTTCTCCTTATCTAAACTGTGTTTTTGTGTCTCAAAATTGTTACAAAGTATCTTATTTGAGTTGATCTGTGCTCTCTGCTAAAAAGCCAATTAAGTGAGAAACTTTGTTTCTTTTTCTGGCTGTTCAGTGCAGAGAAAAGAGGGACTTTCCAGTACAAATGAGGGACTGCAGGTTGAGCTGTCAAAAGAGGGACTGTCCCTCCGAAAAAGGGACAGTTGGGAAGTATGTGTCACTTCTTATAGTGAACCACCCCTTTAAACGACGAATACAGTTTTTTTTTGTCCATTAAACAGACAGTTTCGTGAGCGCGCCCCCTTATTTGCGCGGCCACAGCGTGAGGGAACGAGCGCAACGTCATCACAGCGTGCCGCTAACACGCACAGCTAATCTGTCAGGCAGAAGACAGTCATGAGCCCGGAAACTCGGCGGCGCGTTAACTCTCGGTGATATCCTGCCGGTTTCCAGGCTCTTGTGTGTTGGCTCCGCCCAATGCCGTGGTGCGGGACGGCCATGCGTCTATGAAGCTGGTGAGCGCTGCGTGCAGGCATCTCTCTCAGTAGAAAAAGGAGCTTTTATTACAATCAGAGCAGAGACTGAGTGACCAAGGGATTCCACTGTAGCAGAAGCAGATGTGTGACAGCCCCAGTGCATTATATCCCAGCCTGCAGCACAGGGGGAGTTGACTGTTTCCAGGGGTTTTTCTGAGTGCGTTTGTCGCTGACATATCCGATTGATACTGCTGCCACCAGCACTTTGGGATCCCTGACACTGATATCCTGTATTCTTATTATAGGATGTAAGAGGCCAGTGACACTCTAGAAACCTAACTACAGATAACAGGGCATCTGTCTCGACATGGACGATATCAGCTTAGATGGGGAACATGAGAAAACTCCGGTAAGTCGCTTTATGCAGCTGTGGCAGGTTAAAGCCTGACTTCTCTTTGCTGCTACCTGTTTGTGGGTGTTTTGTTTCTTTTGTATGGGTAGACTCAAGCTATAACTCAACTGTAACCTATTTAACCCTCAGCCTATAACAGTAGCTGGAGGGGCTACACTTGTTTGTATTTCTATGTATATAAATTTATTTCTATGTATATAGTGCTACTAATTCACACAGTAGAACAGACAAGTCCTTGTATATCTTCTAGCACACTTTGTTGTCCCAGGCTAAATAGTGTTTCAAACAGCCTTTAAATTACGAAGTACTTCATGTTGTCTGTTTTAAAATCATCTGTGGCTGAAAATACGACTCCCGTTACCCTTATTTACAATCCGAGGGGCTGGATGGACATTTGGGCTTTGCTGATGGACATGCAGTTGAAGGGAAGCATGGGATTGCAAAGCTGTGTGTGCATTGAGGTTATTTTCCTCTCAGGAACTGCTGCATAATTTAAAGAAATCTGTTCATTCTGTAGCGAGTTTAAAAATTAATGGCTGGGTGTTTCAGCTGTCCTGCTGATCCTGTCTTTCTTATAATTTAGTTCTGATGCGTCCCTATCCCCCAGTTGTTCATGCGTTTCCAATATTAGGTTCTAGACTTAATGATGAAAGATTCAGGTAATAGAATGACAGAGCACAGTATGCACATTTCTTCAATTCCTCTATGAATTTTATTTCCTCCCAACAGTGCTGTCTAACTTTTTCCATTGAGTGGACAGATAGTATAAGGTCCAAACTGTATTATATAGGGATGCACCGAATCTAGGATTTCGGTTCGGGATTCAGCCTTTTTCAGCAGGATTCCAATTCAGCCGAATCCTTCTGCCCGGCCAATCCGAATCCTAATTTGCATATGCAAATTATGGGCTGGGGGGGAAATCATGTGACTTTTTGTCATAAAACAAGGAAGTAAAAAATGTTTCCCCCTTCCCACTCCTAATTTGCATATGCAAATTTGGATTTGGTTCTTTATTCAGACAAATCTTTCACGAAGGATTCGGGGGTTCGGCCGAATCCAAAATAGTGGATTCAGTGCATTCCTATTATTATATAAAATACAATGTGTGGATCCTTTCAGCAGGTTGGAGCTATAGCAGTTGACCGAGGGTCCACATCTGGACTGTGAATGTTAAGTAAGACTAACTTGTCATTGAGAATCTCTTTTGTCTTTATTAAATCTTCGGGGCACTGCAGAAAAAATATTTTTTTAAAGTAACAATTAAGCAGAAGTTAATATAAATCAATTTTAATGGTACTGCATGCAGATAAATAAGACTGAGGTCTTTCTGAGTTCATGGCAAAAAAACTGGGTCAGAAAATTGGCAAGTGCTGCTGCCAGGCAGACAGCAGTATTAGTGTCTTTTTACTAGAGATCAGAACCATGAGATTATAAATTTATAATGCTGGGATGTATTATAGATGGGCAGCTTGTTATCGGCAAATGGGAACCTTTAAATAGCCTTTGGATAAAAAAAGTTATTTTATATAGTCACAGTACTTTTCCTGGTACAAATGATTTAATTCCTTCTCTCATGCTTTCCAACCTGTTAAATTCTTTCTAGAAGAGAGAAGAAATTCTAAGTTTACGATGTGAGTACCAGCTTAATAGACAAGAGTTTGTTAAAATAATATTTGCAATGTAATGCAATTATATTTAGCTGTGTAATGGACGGGTTTGTAGATTTCATTATAAATACTAATGCAATCTATTTTCAACCTTGCTGTAGGTGTTGTGCAAATGTGAGAGATGTAGCAGTACAAACTGAATAGACATCTGATATAAATCAATTTAATTACTGTCTTGTAAGCAGATTTTCCACCTTTGTGACTGGTTTATAGTTTTTACAAGGTGGAATTCTGTTGCATTTGTGGGTGTGGTTTAAAGGGATCTATTTTGTTTGGCTTTCTCTGCTTTACTTCACTATATATATATATATATATATATATATATATATATATATATATATATATATATATATATATATATATATATATATATATATATATATATATATATATATACTATACATATATATATATATACTATACATATATATATATATACTATACATGCTTTACCTAATACATGTTGTTTAAATTGATAATACCCCGTGGTTGCTGATATTATATATATCTTACTACCTTTTAGGTTTGCAGTTGCCAAACCATTATCTTTATTTACATGTGGCTTATGTTTGTCTTTGTTTAAATTGCTATTACTCTATCTTTGCATGCCGCCAACGCATCTTCTAATTTGACTATACGTTAGAAACTGCATGCCTGGATGAACATGTATTAGATGCATTCTGGGTGAAATTGTTTGGATAGATAGTATGGAAACTGTGATATCTGGAAGCTGTTTGTTTGTTAAAATAAAAAAGTTGGCAAATAAGGGGCTGTCCCACTGTTCCAAGTACACAATATATTTCTCTTTATTGTAAGGTGAAGTGTTTCTTTGACTATGGATGAAAAATAAGTGGGATGGGGGTGCTTTTGACCAATTATTTTGTCTTAAAGCACTTCCAGTTTTCTTGTTGAGTGCTTTGCTTAATACAGGATGTTTTTTTCTGAACTTGAATTTATATTTTTAAGTTTTACATACCACTTTATACATGCATATAAACCCGCTTGGATTTTTTTAGGAGGCATTCTATATTGCACCCTCCTTACCTTCCTCTGCAGCAGTAACAGCTCACTCTACTGCTCTTTGTAATTTACACCCACATTAATGTTAACCTCTGCCATTGGTAATGCACCCAAATATGCCAGGAGACGCTCGGCAGAACAGGGAATGGGATTAGACTGCATAACAGGGTGTGGATTTAACACACCCTAAATGTAAAAACCTCCAGGTTGGCATCTGTACCTATATAGTATATTCAATACTTACTGGAGCTTACAATCTGAAGTATCTCAAGCATCACAGATACACTAGGGGCAGTTTCATCTTGAGGCAATTTACCAGCCTAAAGGTTTTAAATCATGAGCAGAAACTAGAGCACCCAGAGGAAACCCATCCAAATCTGGGGAAAATACCAGTGCTTTATGCTATTGGAAACTCCAATGAAGTTGGCCTACTCTGCCATTTACAGCTCTATTCAGCTGACCATCCCCAATGATGCAATGTTTCTTCCATACACCCTAAAAATGGTTTTACTGTGTGACTTCTATTTTAATTATAAAAAATATTTCCATTCGGCAAGTCGGAAAAAACCCTCGGAGTATAAAGGATGAAAATACATTGTATTAGTGTGGGTTCGGGTTGACCTCGCTGTGCCAGTTGCGGGCCGGTGCGGGTTAAGTTCTTCTGCCTGCCTGCTGACATCTGGCTTCCGGTTTTATAGGTGTTCCTACCCCACATCTTTTGTGATTTAATCGGCGGGCGGGCACAGGTCTGTAAATGGAGGGATGAAGTCAGGTGCTGGCGGGTTCAGGTGGGTGCTTGACCCAGGAGTTTTTCTGAACCCACACATCGCTAGTCCGTTTGTAAATAAAATAGTTAGCACTGCCAGTGCTATAGGAATAGGCCATTATATAATATATTGGAAGTTAATTTAAAGATGAACAACTGCATTAAAGGGGGGAAAACTTGATGTTCTCCTCAAAAAATCAGTTATTTGATCTGTTGCAATCAAGTACCAGCCACTTGCAAGTCCTCAGGTATGATTCTGCTGGGATTTTCACAATATAAGGCAGGGGTCCCCAACTTTTTTTTTTTTTTTTTTTTTTACCCGTGAGTCACATTCAAATGTAAAATAAAAGTTGGAAAGCAACATAAATATGCAAAAAACTCCTGGGGGTGCCAAATATGGGCTGCTATTGGTAGCCCATATATGCACTGGCAGCCTACTGGAGGCTCTGTTTGGCAGTACATGTGGTTTTTATGCAACGAAAACTTTCCTTCAAACCGAGAATTGAAAAACAAGCACATGCTTTGAGGTCATTGGTAGCAACATCCAAGGGGTTGGGGAGTAACATGTTGCTCACAAGCCACTGGTTGGTGATCACTGATATAAGCTAAAGAAAGCCTACTTTGCACACAAAATCACTGTTGTAAAGTAGTACATTTTTATTTTGCAGATAATGTCTATTTGAAATCTTATCATGAAAAAGGAATGTACCATAAAATTATTTACTTACATTGCTTCTTATCTCCAGATATTGAAGTAGCAACTTATTTATTACAGCTATTGAAAAGATAAGTTATCTTAACACACAATTGCTTCAGTGAGTAGAATATGTTTGACTTTGAAAACATGTTTTTTGCTATGTAAAGTAGCATAAAACATGTTTTTAAAAAATATTGCATAAAATGGCTCATATATAAAGTAAAACTTTATCTAAATAAAATATTTTCATATTAATATACTTTTTTACTAGTATGTGCCATTGGGTAATCCTAAATAGAAAATTGCCAATTTCAGAACCAAGGGCTGTCCACTGGGATCATATGACTTTTGGTGCATGCAATCAAACCAAGGGCACACACATGTTAGCTTACATGAGCCAGTTAATGGACAAGGTTTTGTCTTTTGCTTACTCTTTTTTTTCTGTTATAGTTAGAGCTACATTAAAGGAACAGTGCAGTATTAAAATAAAAACTTGCCTTTAGGAAACGTATGGGGTTATGTAACGAAAGGAGCAAAGTTTGCTACAGGTTTTGTCTCGTATAGCTACCAAACAACAGGTCAAAAAGTCCATTGATCTTAGAGTTATTTGTAAATGTAATTGCTATTGAAAGTAGTATTTGTTTGTGGCATTTTATATTCTATGCACTTCTGACTGTGACTGCTGAAACAGTGTAGTAGCAGCAGCTGATGTCCTAGAGGAGAACTAGCCTATGCTGCATTGTTTCAGAAATCACATTCATAAAATAGAAAGAGATAAACAAACATTGCTTTGCATTGCTATTAAGCATATACATAAATATAAAATCATTGAATGCATACTAGAAAGTTCAATATAATTCAATTTTCATTTTATTATATAAAAAAGATTAGAACCACAAAATTCATGGGCACACCTGGGCCTCTAACTTAGATTAGACACTCGGTATTCTCATCACATTCGGCGCTGGTCCAGGACACGGTATGCAGGCAACAGCATCGGTGTAAAAGGTTAGGCTTTATTTCAACACACACATGAATGAGGATTACAGCGGTGGGTATACAGGGCTGACTGACTTACGCGTTTCTTGCCGGAGATCCGGCAAGAAACGCGTAAATCAGTCAGCCCTGTATACCCACCGCTGTAAGCCTAACCTTTTACACTGATGCTGTTGCCTGCATACCGTGTCCTGGATCAGCGCCGAATGTGATGAGAATACAGAGTGTCTTACATTGAATACCGGCGGGAAGTGGCCGGCGTCTCACACAGGCTGCGACCAGGAGGATACAGCAACACTGGGTGAGCTCCGATGCGAATCGCATCATTTTCTGTATAGTTACTCTAACTTAGATTACCCTGGTGCATGATCCTCTTAGGAGACTGCACTCCCTTAAGCTGAATAAGACAAGAAAAACATGGATTCTCCGCAGGAGAAAAATCCGCTACCCCACTGCTCCCCTTCTCTTTTGTAGGCACATCAAATTTAGTCGCTAAATGGAAAATGTTGTGTTTTGGCACTAAAATCCACTGCATCTAGTTGCACCCGAGAGAAAGTAATGATTTTAGGTGTAGGCAGCACAGCAGAAGAGGAGCAGCAGCGGATTCTCAGGCTGCATTTCTCCGCAGGCTAGGATCTGTGTTGTGTGGCCCTAGCCCAATGCTGCATGGAACTTATGTTTATTGTGTCATAAAACAGATTCAAGGGCATGCCCCTTCATCAGCTGTTACCACAGCCATGACTAACCCTTGTTAAATAGGTACAGAACCCAACCCTCCTAACCAATTAGTTAAAAACAGATTGTAATAATAATCAAAGAAAGTTTACATATGGTCCTGGATATAGTAATAACTCAAGTCCATATTATATTCCAGTAGTTTTAAATAGATGTAGATGGAACACTGACAGGGAAGACATACAAATAGAAGGTATACACTATCCAAAAACCCATTCAGTGACAGAAGATTTTTTGCACATATTAGCCATAAAGGCAAAAATGTGTTTTAGTGCACCTAAAATGTCTACTTAGGAAAATAGTTTGGTTTTTTCATGACAAAAGTTTATAGGAAAAAACAAGCAAAAAAGGTTTTTTTTTTTCAGTTGAGTTTGTCTCAGATTGTTCTCCAAAAATAAAACTTTTTTTAATTTGCTTTCAATTTTTAAATGTTTATCGTTTCAAAATTGAAAACTAAAGTTTAATGTTCCTGTCTCTGGTGTGTCTGGCAGCTTAGTGATCCAGGTGCAGATTCTGAACTGTTACAATTAGTGACTACATTAGTTGATACATTTCTCAGCAACATCTGTGGAATATTAGCAACTGTTGTATCCATTTTAAGCTTTTTGAAAAGTAAACATAATTTCAAGCAACTTTGCAATATACAGTACATCAATTAAAAAATATGCAGACTTTTCATGCTTTGCTCTCCTGCTGATCTTTCTGACTACTTTACTGAGCTGGCTGACTACTATTATTTTGTATCAACAACCATCTGTCCTCAGCCTGCATCCTCCAAGCTCCATAATTCCCTGCACACGTGATTTCAATAAGGATAGGAACATCACAGTGCAATGCAATAAAATCACAAAAAATCAAATCACAGCAATATCCAATAAAAAAAAAGTGCGATTATAGACAAAATTCCAGTTCCACTAGGCTCCCTGTGCAGTGAAATTTTTATAGGTACAGGAATGTGAACTGCTATCCAGAAAGCTCAGAATTATGGCTAAGCCATCTCCCATAGACTCCATTTTATGCAAATAATCCAAATTAAAAAAAAAAAAAAATACTTTTTTTGCAGTAATAATAAAGCAGTACCTTGTACTTTATCCAAACTAAGATATAATTCATCCTTACTGGAAGTAAAACCAGCCTAGTATGACAGTAAGGTAAATACAGAAAGATCTGTTATCTGGAAAACCCCAGTTCCTGAGCATTCTGGTTAAGCAGTCCCAAGCCTCTGCAAACATCAACTGAAATGCAGAGCCGAAAAGTAATCAAATATATAAAAATACAATATTATCTAAAAATGCACTAAGATCATTGAAATAAAATTATTGTGCTATGGGACTACTGCTCACACAAAAGACCTTTTAAAATGTGCCTATATGGGTCTACATGTCAAATTGCATGTTTTGTGTGTGTTGTGAAGGTGCAAAAGCTCCCCCACTCAAAAAGTAATGGTTAAGTGGGTAAATGTAATAGTGTGTATGTGTCAGAATACACAAGATAGCTGCAGGATTCGGAAGAGGTCTGCTGCAGATGGTGTTGAGGCAATTAGGCATAGGAACTTGCATACTTTTATGCACAGGTAGTAGATTCTGAGATGTTGAGTACATAAAGGGTTAAATGGCACACACACCGTTTAATAGAATACAAACTCTTCATGATATCATTGCCCATTTCATGAAAGAGGTTCTGTCTGCATGTTTAAATTATATTGTATGTTAGGGTTTTTGCAATGCAGGAGTTCACAACCTATGGGTTGTTACCCAAAAATGAGTCCCTATACTGCTTAGGTTAATTCTTCATGTTCCCTTTAAGTTACTGGAATTTCTTTATTAAAGTATAAAATATCATTACAACGGGGTGCTTCACTGGTTTTAAACCAATTTTCGAGTATTACATAATACTTCCATAACTCCAGTGCATTCCAGTGAAATCCTGGAGAGCCCTTTCTGGGAATTCTTGAATAGGCTGCATGATTCCTTATGTCTGTATGATATTGGTTCTGTAAAATAGGAATGAAAAATACTAAACCAAACAAAAAAGCAAAAGCTCGTATTTACCTACTTGCAAAGCAAGAAGAAAGTCATTATTCTGAAAGCTCTGAAATATGTTGGTATGATTAGAACAAACAATTGATTTATTATTATTTTTTATTTATTTAAACAAACAAACACTATAACATGTCATATGGGATCCTACTGGATTAAGCACCCTTAAATCACCATGATCTTATTTATGCCTAGGTCTTGCATGACTTAGTTGCTAGAGTGTATCAATTCAGTAGCACATATAAGCAAGTATTATTAATTTTCTAACTAGGGTTACACTGAATCCAGGACTCGGTTCTGGATTTGGGCAGGATTCGGCCTTTTTTGGCAGAATTCGGATGCGGCCAAATCCTTTTGCCCGACCAAACTGAATGCAAATCTGAATTTGCATATGCAAATTAGAGGCGGAAAGGGAAATCATGTGATTTTTTGTCTCAAAACAAGGAAGTAAAAACTTTATTCCTTTCCCACCCCTAATTTGCATATGCAAATGCCGATTTGGTTTGGTATTCGGCTGAATCTTAAATTAAGGATTAGGGGATTCAACCGAATCATAAATAGTGGATTTGGTGCATCCTAAATTCTAACTGGTATTTTCTTTATAAAAACATTTTACTGGTTGGTTGCTGTAGGCTGCAAATGTGCCAGGTTCCACACATCTTAGATAATTAATTTCATACCTGTATTTATACCTTTGAAGCAACCCGCTAAGGGTACTTAAGGATTTTTGTCAGTCATTGATTATTATATCAAGCCCTAAAAAGTAAGCCTCCCCCACAAAAAGTTACTCTCTACTTGATAGATAACATTTTAACACAGTTAGTTATGCCAAATAGATTATTCTCATTGGGCAATATAATAGGTTGATCTTTGTTCTTCATCTGAAGCATCAAGCTTTGTGTTAACTTTAATAGCCTAATAACTTACTTTAACATGCATAGATGAATAAACATCACTTATTCTAGTTACTTATCAATTCTGCCAACAGATAAACTCAGGTTTATTTCTTTTCGTCTCAAATTGCTAAAACCTGAAACAGCATACAGGAAGAGTGACTTCATCCAGTGCAGGTGACTCCAATATGTTTACATGAACATAATTTCTTTCTTATTTTTGGGATTTATGAAAGGTCATTTTTTTTGCCATGTACCTGTGCGATATCACTCTAACTTGCAGGGCAGCATTAAAGAATGACTGAAGTTTATCAGAGCACAAGTCACATGACTGGGGGCACCTGGGGAACTGACAATATGTCTAGCTCCATGTCAGATTTCAAAATCATATAGTAAAAAAAAAATCAGTTTGCCCTTTTGATGTATTTCATTGCTGAAGTCTGCTCGGCCAGCACTATTAACTGACACATTTTGACAAAAACACACGTTTTCCCATGACCGTATCCCTTTATGCGAACAATCTTTATATTGCTGCTATTGAGAAGCTGAAACTTTAGGATGGTGCAATAAGTTCAGTATATAAAATATGGCATTTTTAGCCATATTAATTTTTAGGGTTTAGTTCTCCTTTAAGAGGAAATACACAGCACGCACTGCTTGATTCTGCATATATTGTAAGATTTTGTTCTGCCTTCCTGTGTGCTTGTTAATCTAGTAGCGTTTCCTGGTATTAGTGGGTGGAGCTACCCTGGAGTGCTGCAATTGAATTCTTGGCAGAAGTACTGGAAAATATTTTTTTTTTTTATACCATATATTAACCTCCCTCCTCCATTGATTGTGCATAGGTGAAAGGAAATATTTTATATAATAAACATCTAAGAAATACCCAGCCCCTACCCATATCCTTAAATAGATACTGTCTAAAAGAGGTAACTTGCGTATACATAAAAAAGTACTGTAACAGAAATATCAGGTATGCTCATGTCACTGAAAACAATCTGTTATGTTTAGTAAAGAAGAACATTTGGAAAAAATATTTTTCTTGAATTCTTCCTCAATTCCTTCCTCACTTCCTCTGCAGACATCATGTGACTACACAATTGACGTCTAGTCATTCTTTCTGTTTATAACTTTATTTCACTCCAGACCAAGTTGGCAGCTTATTGAACAGTGTATGGGGGCAAATCATGGTCTGCCTTACTGATAACTGATTCAGGATCATCCTGATATCTATGAAGCAGGATAAAAATTTCACCGGACATGAACTGCATCAGATCTGTCATACTGTTCTTCTGCATGGGTCCTTGCTATCATCTAGTTTTCTGCTCCGGCAAACAGTCAAATCAGCCCATCACCAAACAAGCATATCGTTCCATGTGTGCCCAGCTTAGAAAACAATACATATTAATACATATAAAAGATGCTGAAATTAAAAAAAAGCAAAGTAAATACAACCATGCCACTATTATCATGTGTAAATGTAAAGATTGTGTAAGAACAAATATTAGTATTGGATTGTTTGTACAGCTTTATGTTTCTAGTATCTATTGTGTTTTGCAATAGATTATGGGCAAAAAAAAGTAAGGGAAACCTATTATGCAGAAATTTCTGAATTATGGGAAGGCCATCTCCTGTAGACTTCATTTTACTTTAATAATTAAAATGTTAAAAAAAAAGATTTGCTTTTTCTAGTTTTAATATTAGTCCTTACTGGAATCCTATTGTATTTATTTAATTTTTAAATTTGTTTTTAGTAGGCTTAAAGTATAGTGATCCAAATTATGGAAAGATCCTTTATTTGGAAAACCCCAGGTTCGAAGCATTCTAAATAACCGGTCCCATACATATATTTGTTTTTAAAAAAAATTCACATCTGCAGGTAACCGTGTTTATTTGGATTAGTTGTAAGCGCTTACGGCAGGGCCCTCTCTACCTCTTGTATAGGTTGTTTTTTTCTTTTGTATGTGATCTCTATTTTCAATATATACATGCATTTATAGCTCTGCAGAATACATTGGTGCTTTTTTTATATATATATATATATATATATATATATATATATATATATATCTATATATATATATATCTATATATATATATATATATATATATATATATATATATATATATATATATATATATATATATATATATATCTATATATATATATATATATCTATTGTGTTTTGCACAATTGTTGTTGTTAATAATAATTTTTGTAATGTCTGTATCCAGCAATAAAGATGTTTAGTATGAACACAATGCTCATCTGTGGCCCTAGGGCCACACAATTGGATTACAACCATGATTAGGGCTATTAGGGTATCAACAGGCTAATGTGAAAATGAAACCTGAGGGATTGACATCTGGACAAATTTTTCATCAGATATTTGTCGGATAGCCCTCTTAAATGAGAATTCAACCCTAAAGTTAAAAAACCCCTACCCTCTACCCTACATAGACCCCCTTCCCTACTCCCCCCAGCCTAGCTGCTACCCAGGGCAAATGCCCCTAAGTCTTTACTTACCCCTCCATGCGGATTCTGTCTAGTGGAGTTCACAGGCGCCATCTTTAGCCGATTTGGTAATTTTAGCGAGTTTCGCAGTTGTCTCGAAACAGAAAATTGCTCCAACTGCACTTGCGCCGATATGTCGGTCTCATGCCAAAGATTACCGAAGAGAAGAAGATGGCTGCCGTGAACTCCGATGGTCAGAATCTGCATGGAGTGGTAAGTAAAGACTTTGGGGCATTTGCCTGGGGTAGCAGCTAGGATGGGGGGGAGGGAGATGGTCTATGTAGGGTATGGGGGTAGGGTTTTTTTATCTTTAGGGTTTAGTTCTCCTTTAATATACTTTTAATTAAGTGAGCTATGCAAAACTAATGCATTAGTTTCAGGCATTCCTCTGATGCTGCTGAGATGCGTATCAACTAATCTAGCATTTTCTAACAATCTTCAAGCTGTCTTGCTGGGCCACTACGGGGAAATATCAGAGCAATGAAATTGAAACAAACCCTTTGCTTATTGCTCATATATTGGGCCAAAACCAATATCCTTTGGAAAGGCTCAAGATACAGGTAAATAGGGAGATACATTTGTGGGGCAGATAGGAAGTACACAGTTCACACTGCTTGACTCTGCATATATTGCCCTTTGGTTGCCAGGGTCAATGACTGTGACTGTGTTGCAGGCTGGAAATACATACATTTGGAAGGCTAATCATATTGAAAATGATAGTTCCCTTATGGAAGGAAGAAGCATTATAAATTGTTTGAAATTCAAAGTGAAAATGTGACCATGTGTGTGACAGTTTTCAGTTATGTTGCACAGATCTATGTTTGATGAGGGTTTTGCAGTGTGAGTATCGAATCATTTGTGAATTCCTCACTTACTTCTCAAATTCTTTTACACGAGTCTATAGACCATTTTGAGCACCCTGTACTTTTATCTCTTGCAGGGCTTCAAGGTAAAATGCTATACATAAAATGATTATACATTTCTTTCTAGTCTCATTTTTGTACACCATAACAACTTAACTGCCACAGATCATAAATTTCATGATCCTACTACCCAGTGACCTAAATGCCAGCACTGTAAAGATTACATTTCCAGGTACTAGCAAATCTATTCTATTCTGCACGTTAAAGTAGCATTGAATATCCTCGATTTAGATAATGAGACTGTCCGTCAATGTTTAACCACAAGAGAGAAAAATGACTCAAACAACTGCTAAATTGCACCAATGTAGTTGCAAGCAATGGTTTCTGCAATAGCCTTCTGATTGTTCTGCACAGTTAAGGGCTAATGTAGAAACTCCCCCCGCTGCATTTGAACTTGACATGTGCACATATCTAAATAACTTTACATTTCTGTATAAAAGAGACATCAAGCTATCTCTATCGTGACCCATTCCTACTGAAGTAGGGAAATGCAGACGAGACTTAGCTGTGCTGTGCCTATTGATAGCTAGTATTCTGTCTATGCAAGCCTACTCTCTGCAAATATAAATATACATCATTAGAATGTCAAGAAGAGACCTGGTAATATATGTATATACTTTATGTTTATGAAGTGAATCAAAATAAAGCTTGCAGTGCTTTAATGTGTCCCTTTACATAAAAGAAATGTTGCAAATGAAACCATTTCCTTTTGAACAGTTTTTTTGCAGCTAGGATTAATGGATTCCAAACTTGTACTGTTGTTTTTATTTATTTTTTATAACTACAGATTTCTTTAACCTACTTTCCCAGTCTTTCAAAGTAAGCTACTAATTAAAATTGTCTGTAAATAATAAAGTCTTCAAGAATCTTCTTAATTAGTTAAAAGCACAAATGACTAATTAAAAGTTCACATTTCACATACCATCCAAAATAGGAAACACATTTCTTGTGAAACTAGCATTGATAATACACTAAATGCACAGCATTACAGAGATATTCTAGAAAATTTACTTTAGATAAAATAACCTGTAATTTTGCCAAATATATGGCATGGTATAAGTGAGTGTTGTAGTCAGAGTGACATTAAATAATTTAACTTCCAAATGCATCATTTTGCAACATTTATGCTTGTTTATTTAACATAAACTATTATTGTTGTAAGCAAACCAGTTAAAATTGAAAAAGTATAACTTTTTTGAAAGGGGAATCTTATAGATATCGGTTATATTAGAGATTCAGTTATATTAAAACACTGTGATGCAAAATAGTGTAACGTAATACTGTCAGAACCCTATAAGGAATATGTCAGTATAGGGTATATTTATGATTAAAAATAATGTCTCAGTCTCCATGCCTAGTATTAAAGGTTATGTAAATGGGAAAAAAAGGAAATATATCTCAATATCAATATTAAAAAAATGTGTACCATTTTTATAAGAAACCTGACTGTATGCAGTGAAATTCCACCTTCATTTACTGCTGTGGATAGGAATTGTCAGATGGTCCCTAACTGCTTACTTATGAACAGCAGGGGGAGCCCCTGCCTTACTTCCCAGCCATGCAGACCTCAAGCAGCTTTGTTTGTTTCTCTGTAGAGCAGTTGGCGACTGTGTAGAGATTTGTATTGGATTTTATATTTGCCTTTACATCCCCTTTACTGTTTCCAACTCCAGCTGCAGTGACAAAGATCATGGAGCCAGATTTAAACAGATAAACTAGTATTCTATTTGGAGGATTATTTTGCTGCAGCCACTGGTTCTGCAGAGTTGGAGAAAGTTTGTATTAAACAATATAAAAACTAAAATCCACATTAGATTACATAACAACACAGGACCCAGTGCAGTCTGCATATTCTGATTATTAATCAGTCTTGCTGTATTGGCTTCTGGCAGATATTATTTGACGTGTGCTGTTTTGATAATTTATGACAATCCCTAAGCAGCCCAGACCACACTGAGTCTTGGTCTTGCAAAGATGTTTAACAAAGTTACAAGATGGTGACCCCCTGTGGCCAACTTTGAAAGCATAAATCATTTGTTTGATTAGGCTTGTGGTGCAGTAAATTCATGTTTATGTTTAGTATACAAAATACGCATTTCTAGCCTTATTCTATTTTATACTTTACTTTACCCCTTTAATGACATGTTTATTAGTTATACGTTTTACTTTATAATACAAAAGAGGAAACTCTTCCATATTATCTTTTCCAGCTGATGAAATCATGGCTTGAAGAAAGATCTCCCAGAGATGAAAGTCTCTGATCTTAAAGTTAAAAATGGTATTGCTAGCTTTATCACTTGTGGTACTACTCCTCATCCTTTTTTTAAGGGGTGTTTTACCTTCCAACACTTTTCCAGTTTAGTTGGTTTCAGATTGTTCACCAGAAATAAATACTTTTCCAATTACTTTCTTTTTTCTATTTGTGACAGTTTTTCTAATATTGAAGTGTATAGTTTCATTTTTCACAAAGGCACAAACAGGCAGCTGAATTGATATATTTGCTAATATTCCATAGATACAGTGGCGGAACTACCGGGGGAGCAGGGGGTTACGAGCGGGCCAGGGCCCGCACCCCCTCGGGGCCCCCCCAGCAGTCCGTTCGCCGCTGTGAATGCTGGCATATGCGGCCGTACAGAGTGGGGCGGGGCCCAGCTGCGCGTCACGCACCAGGGCCCGCCCCCTCTCTAGGATCGCCACTGAATAGAAAAGTGTCAACTAATTGTATCAACTAAATGTAACAAATTGTAACAGCTCCTGGATCACAGCTGCCAGACTGAAACATTAAAGACAGGAACATTAAACCTCAAACTTACATTTTGGGAAAACACAACATAAAAGATGGAAAGCAATTGAAAAAAAGTCCTTGTTTATGGTGAACTTTGATGATGTTTTAATCTGCTAATTTGCATTGCTCTGCACTTGTATAGTTCTTCCAAGTCTGCTTGCATAAATTACACTGAATAGTGCTTTTCTGTATATGTCTAAATACACAAATTAACACAATGTATATTTGCTTTTATTCTTTTCTCTCTTCCCTATTGATGCTGCTGCTGTTGCTGCCACTGCATTTACCATCATCATCTTGCTTGCCCTTGGCTCTGGATTTCGCCTGATATCTTTTATCACCACTTGCACCTGACAAACAGAACAATTATGAAAATAAGGACTCCCATGGATCAACGCGTAAGTGTCATAATTATTTTGTTTTGTTTTTTTTTCCAACCATGTCACAATTTATTCTGCAGTAAATAGATTTTCCTTGATGAATCCAGTAAAGGTATGAAAATCTTTCACTGTGTCTTTTATGAGAATCTGACTTTCTCCATTTTCTTTTTTATCTTGTAATTTTGTTGTTTTGTAGAAATGGCTGTAATGGCTTGATTTTTATTTATAAATTGCAATATAATGTATTTGCTTAGGGTATCTATATATGTGTATATACCTACTTAAGTAATTAAGTTGCCTGGCAGGAGCAGGCCGAAACTATTTTCTGTAAAGAGTTTTCATAGAAAATGAATGTTTATTCTTTGTGCCTCAAAATACTAAAGGAAAGCAGGTGCTTGGATACAGGTTAGATTAAACGTTGGTTAAATGTTATCACTAATAACATTCAAGGCAAGCTTAGGTGTCCAGTATTTGCCTGTAATTACTAGAAGCGACTCCTGCAGTACAGGTATAGGAGTTATCTGAAAACCCATTATCCATATCTGTATTTCCATAATTGTTTGCCTTACTTTTAGCTTTCTACAGCACGGAAATGAGTTGTACTTGTTGTTTGCAGATTATTGTGTTGTATTCTCCCAAACTTAAAGGACAAGGAAATCACACCCATTTTTACCACTGTCTTGGTTTGCTCTGGGCATACAAGTATATGTATAGAACAGGCTTCAGAGCTTACTGTATGGCTAATAATAGGCTACACTGCTCTTTGGAGGAAAGGACCTTGGGCTGGTGCATTTTATTTTTTACTTTTTTTATTTTTTATTTATATATTTTTATTTTCTAGTGAAAAGTTGACATCATATACGTGTGCAAACCGGGAACACCCCGGGGCACAGTTATCATTGGCATAGATAGTACTGATGCATACGTAAGGTAAACAAGAAAACATATCCAGCAAATTGTCAACCAAAAGGGGAAAGGAATAAAAATAAAAGGAAAAAAGGGGAACATGAATGCAAGTTAGGCACATTATAGAAGAAGAGCTGTTGGTTAGGATTGGGGCTGGTGCATTTTTGTTAAAGAAAAGCATACCACCCCATGAAAAAAGGGGAGCACTGTGGGTCACTGGGGGTGTCCCAATTGTTCTAGGGCTTATATTTCTTCTTTAATTGAGCCGAGTGCTCAGAGATTTGAATGAATGAATGAATAAAAAATGACACTGGTTTTTATACAGTCATATACTGTTATTTTTTGTATGCCACAAGAAACTCTTAGGCTCACTTTCTGATCTATTAACCTCCTTTTGCCCACAAAACATTTATACAGTATGTGTTGCACTGGAATCCATTATTACGTTAGTTACAATGATTTACTATTGATTTGATTTGTTAAATGATAGCGTATTTGTATAAAATGAATGCAATGCAGATGTTTTTGCTCACAACCCAATTGACATTATAGTGCTATTCTACCTCTCACTATCTCCAGTATCATGTCACTCTGGTGCCGTTTCTGATACCACACTGTGATGCTGATTTCCTCAAATGCTGTACATATCTTTTTATATAGTAACAGACCTAGACAAGATAAGCCAGCAAGCTGTGGCTTATAACATTTTCAGAAAGGCTATTTTTTTATGTTCTATATGTATATCTATAGTTAATCTCTTCCACTTTCTTCTGCTTTCTAAAACTTTTATGTTTGGATTATAAATTTTCATCTGTTCGCCTTAATAAAGAATAGTGTTATGGTTCATTTTTATTTTTGCTTTTTAATTACAATTAAATCTGTGTGATCATGTAGTTGTTTGCCCTTCTAAACTGTTATTTGTGGATTGTTTCATGTACTTTACAATCTTTGGGTTTGTGGTTCCAACACATGTTCTATTTGTGCTGTGCCACCATAGTATGCCTGTTAAATGAATCTGGGATAACAGCAGAAAGCCAACAAATGCTTTTCATTTTATCATCACTATGATTAAAGGACTATTATATGGACTCAGTCCAGCAGTGCCCACAATCAGAGCAAAAATGTGTAGCTTTCTGACAAATCTGAATTATTGGCCACATTTGAATTTAATTCCAGAAATTTTATTTGAGAATCTAATACATAAAGAAAGCGTTTCCTTAAAGGAAAACTACCCCTCAAACAATGTATGTCTCTATAAAAAGATATTGCATAAAACAGCTTATATGTAAACACCTGCTTCATGTAAATAAACCATTTTCATAATGATATACTTTTTTAGAAGTATGTGCCATTGGGTAATCCTAAATAGAAAATTGCCATTTTAAAAAATAAGGACAGCCCCCTGGGATTGTAGGATTCACTGTGCACACAAACATACCAAACAAACCATACATGTTCGGTCACATCAGCCAATTAACAGAGTTCTGTCATTTGCTTCCACATTTCTTCCAGTTACAGTTGTAGTATTTCTGGTCAGGTGATCTCTGAAGCAGTACAGAGACCATTGTGAAATGGTGGTTCAAGGCAAGAGATGTTAAAGGTCAATATTTACTTAAATATATATATATTGGTATGACAAGATTCTTTAATATGCCACTTAATTTGATATAAACATTCTGTTGCTAAAGTGTTCATTTTGGGGGTATAGTTTTCCTTTAAAAGGTTTGTATGGTTTTTTTTTTGCCATTGAATAAAATATGTATTTAACTAATGCTGTGTCTGTGTGCCTATGAACAAGATGGCTTATTAAAACAAGAAATGGCCAATGCTTTGGAAACACAGATGAGCAGTAAGTCCCTTAGCAAGTCAGCTTGTTAGATTCTGAATTCCCTACAGATTGTATTCCCTATCCCATGTTAAATTACATACACTCTAAGGCCCTTACACACACACACATTTTTTTTATTTCCTTCTGCCTAATCGTACCTAAGGGATTTCAGATCAGTGTTTTAGCAAAATCATGTTCCACGTATTTTTTAAAAAAATATTGCATTTTTTTTAAAATGAACATGCTGTATGTATATGTTAGGCACATGTTTTAAATGAAAATATAGAAGTCTGTTTTGAACATGTTTGTGCATTAAAAACCCATATACATGTGTAAGGAACGATTTGAGAGTATCTTAACATTTTTACAATATTTGCTTTCAATATGATAAACTAGAAGTTTTGGTTTGTACACTTCACATTAGAAGGCATTTGCAATCTAAGGAGATTGTTCACGTTTAAACAAACGTTTAGTATGGTGTCAAAAGTAGAATTTTATGGTTTTGAATTATTTACATTTATTGTTCTGCAGCTCTCTTGCCTGGAATTTATACTGTTTTACAGTAAATGTTAATTACCCTAGAAACCAGGAAGTTTTAAAATCAGAAATAAGAGATGTATAGTTTAGGATCTAAAAAGAAAAATGTAAAAATAGCAACGATATTCAAGCCTTGTACTCAATCTGTGTTTGGCTGATGGTATCTGTGACCCTGACAACCAGCTTCATGCTAGAAAGAGCCAGAATACAACAGCTAATTTGAAATCCATACAGAATAAATAATGAGGAATAGTTGAAATAGTTGATTATAATGGTTCCATGTATTACATAATCTAATAAAGACTAATTGAAAGGTGATCTTTTCTTTAAAGTTTTTTCTAATTCTGTGCTTTTATATATGCTACCATTATTTTTGGGGATCTATAAACTACCCAGTTTCACAGGTTCTTAAATCAATACAGATAAATTGAATCAATACAGACCTGCCATTTTTTCCCCTGCCATTTACTTTTCTAAATTTGTCTTTCTCGCTCTCATTCTGCCGTATTATTTTGCTATGAATTCACATGGTAATCAGCTGCTATTTGTATCCTAACAAAAACTCATCAAGCAAAACCTACAGTTTCCCTCTGAGCAAGAACATCTGCTTCATTCATTGAGAGTTTTGAGTCATATAAAAATGGTACATTCTCTTTCTCCACTTATTTCATTTTTGAGATGAGAGGTGGCATTTTCCCTTCTAGATCTGAGTAATATGTGCTTAATATGTGTACATTGCATCTCACTGCTCTTTCCTTGCTTATATTTCCCCCAGGCAGCATTTGGTAACTGTCGTATTGCTTTTGTTCCTAATTGTTGCACTCTGTAAGATCTCCTGCATAGCTCTAATATATGCTTTTCACTTGGGTATTGCGTGACATGGCTGATGCTGTTATTGCTGAAAACAGTTCTTCCTAGAAGTGAGCTTTGAATTTACACATTTAGTGTAAAGTTGGCTTGCAGATCTTTTAAACAGTATACCAATTCCATATATATATATTTTTTTTAAAGAAGACTGTGTATGTTCTTATTGAAATGTCCAGCTTAGATAAAGATCCCTGAGATTTGTACAGTACTGTAAGTACTTTCTGCTTGTATTTAAGTGTGATATTATTTACCTTTCAATCTCTTCTTTTTAATTCCTCTTTGAAAAGCATAAAAATGTTCTTTTTGTTCCTCAATAATCCAGACGTTTTATTGGTGTTTATAGTTTCTTTACAAGTTTTGAGTGCAGAGTGCTTCATATTTAATGACCAACTCCAGCATATTTTTTTTATGCTTTTTGCCTGTTGCTGTGTTTGTTCCTAGTGACAATGGCTGCAAATACAACTGCATACCGAGAGCCTAAACAGACAAAATGGCTATTTGATAAACTGACGAAGGCGGGAGATTGCCCTCTCCATGCAGGAGGGACACAGGCTGCACTATATGAGATGTTAAGGCATACCAAAAATACTGTAGGTTTTATTTGTAGGTATGCAGTATTATCTAAAGAACATCAGTGACTAATTATGTTCCTTTTTTGTTTCATTTCTTGTAATGCCCATGGCCATTTTTATACTGGTGGCTTCATATGATCTACACTTTTGTTACTAGATATGCTTTGTGTTTGAAAATGATTGACCGTTATTAGCATACTATGTGTTACGACTGCCTGCACCTGTCAAGATGATCGCAGTTTTGTATTGAAATAGACTGTTGTTTTTACGTGCATATGTTTTTGAATCTACTTTATTAAATCCAAAAATAATTTAGCCTTTTTAAAATACAGGTTTTTACTTGGCAGAACAGTTATTTAGACTTTTGATGAAAACCTCTTGAAGGCTGAAGCTTATATTATTCAGGAAATTACTATTAATGCCATTGCTTTATTTATGTAAATAAGCTTTTTCATTTATGTGTATGGTTAATACAGTTAAGGGTTTGTTCACCTTCAAACACCTTTTTCAGTTTAGTTGGCTTTAGATTGTTCAACAGAAATAAAGACTTTTTCCATTTACTTTCTATTTTATATTAGTGACTGTATTTTTAATATTGAAGTGTAAAGTTTCATTTTTCACCTTCTAATGCAGCTGCGGGAGGGGGGGTCGACGACTCTTTAACTGTTCTAAATTGATACATTGAGTTTCAATAAAGGCAGCTGTTAGAATTGATACAATAGTTGCTAATATTATCACAGATACTGTTGAGATTTGTATCAACTAAATGAAGCAAATTGTTACAGTTCAGATTCTGCACCTGTATCACTGAACTGCCAGGCTGAAACTCTAGAGACAGGAAAGATTAAACTTTAAACTTACATTTAGGGAAAATGGTAAAAAATAAAAGATGGAAATCAATTGAAAAAGGTATTTGTTTATGGTGAACAATGTGAAAATAACTCAACTGAAAAAGCATTTGGAACAACCCCTTTAACAATTATATTGGGTGCTTTAAAAATTTAAAAGAGACATATTGGGGCCTATTTATCAAGCTGTGTAAAACATTGGAGAAAAACATCACTGGTGATTTTACCTATAGCAACCAGCAATTAGATTTTAACAGTCACTTACAATTTAGAAAACAAAAGCAAACATATGATTGGTTTCTATGGGCAACATCATTTATGATTTTGTTCTTGACTGTTTTACACAGCATGATAAATAGGCATAACTATAAAAAAAAGTGCCTGTGCATTATACTTTTTTAAATTTAGAAGGGTGTGGGCTGATTAATTAATTTCTGCAAAAGTCTTACTAGCCCCTCCCATCTGTTCCACACAAGCCTTCACTAAAGTGCGAAGCACCTAACGCTAGCGCAAATTCGCCAGCGTGACATTATTTCGTTACTTTGCCGATTTACTAATGGGCGCTGGTGTAAATTCGCTAGCGAAGTAGACCTACTCTAGTGCTACTTCACACCCTTACGCCAGGCGAAGTTGCGCTATGGCGAAGGGACGTAACTATGCTAATTCACTAACTTGCGCATTTTACTGAACGTTGCCTCGTGCGCCAGACTTGCCTTCGCCACCTCAGACCAGGCGAAGTGCAATAGAGTAGATAGGGATTGCTTCAAAAAAAGTTGACATTTTTCTAAGTCCCAAAAAACGCTGGCGTCTTTTCCTTTTTTAAGGGTGATAGGCTGAAAAAGATTGTAACATTTTTTGGGGGCACCCTCCTTCCCCCCTACATTTCCTAACATATGGCACTTAACTATACAGTGGGCACATGTATAGGGCAAAATAACAACTCTATTTTATTTCATGAAGCTTTCCCAGGCTTGTGTTGTGTAATGTATTTGCTGCTACATATAAGTTCGTTGTACTTTAACTTCGCACCGTATGCAAATTAGGCATCGCTAGCGTAACTTTGCTTTCCTTGACGAATTAACGCTAGCGCAACTAAGCTACTGTTTGCCTCCCTGAGCACAACTTCGGATTTTAGTGAATTAGCGGCGCCCTGGCGAAGTGTGGCGAAGCCTGCGCTAGCGCAACTCCACAGGTTAGTGAATTTGCCCCTATAAGTGTATAGCAACCTTAACTAAGAGTTAGAGAGATGTAAAGCAGGAATCTGGGTTCTGGCTGTTAAAGAGGTAGTTTACCGTCCAAAATATTTTTCATTCCTTTGTGATTCAAATAGTACACAAGTAAACACTGACTAAGACACAGTGGTTACCTGGGTGGGTTGAAGAAATATGCCAGTGGCCTACTCGGTTGAAAATTATATAATTACAACAGTGAGTCTCAAATACAGTGTTATCTCCCAAACCAACACTCCAGATTTTATTTAACCTCCAAAATCCCAAAATTTAAGATGTGTGCTGCTGGTCTTTAGAGGGGTGCCTTTAAATTTACACAGGATATCGGACACCGGATAACCCGTGGAATTAAACCAACAAAGACTTTTGGTGAGCCGCACCCATTCCTTTATTTGATAAATTTACAAAGACAAAGTCATCATTGCTACATTAGTTGATATATTTCTGAGACGTATCTTTGGACTATTACTGTTGCATACTTCAACTTTGTGACTGATGCTTTAACATTATCCTGAAGAATTTGTTGATGTTGGGTTGAATTCATCCGGCCCTCGACTTTAACAAGGGCCCCAGTCCCTGAACTAGCCACACAGCCCCACAGCATGATGGAACCTTCACCAAATTTGACAGTAGGTAGCAGGTGTTTTTCTTGGAATGCGGTGATCTTCTTCCGCCATGCAAAGCGATTTTTGTTATGAACAAATAACTCAATTTGTGTCTCATCAGTCCAAAGCACTTTGTTCCAAAATGACTGTGGCTTGTCTAAATGAGCTTTTGCATACAACAATCGACTCTGTTTGTGACGTGAGTGCAGAAAGGGCTTCTTTCTCATCACCCTGCCATACAGATGTTCTTTGTGCAAATTGCTCTGAATTGTAGAAAGATGTACAGATACACCATCTGAAGCTAGATGTTCTTGCAGGTCTTTGGAGGTGATCTTTGGCTTGTCTGTAACCATTCTCACAATCTTCCACATATGCCGCTCCTGTATTTTTCTTGGCCTGCTAGATCTGGGTTTTACAGCAAGTGTGCCTGTGGCCTTCCATTTCCTGATTACATTCCTTACAGTTGAAAATGACAGTTTAAAGGGCAACTAAAGTCTAAAATAGAATAATGTTAGAAATGCTGTATTTTGTATAATAAATATAAACATGAACTTACTGCACCAGAAGCCCAATTTAACAAATGATTTATGCTTTAAAGTTGGTGCAGGGGGCTGTCATCTTGTAACTATGTTAAAGGGGTGGTTCATCTTCAGATTAAAGTTCAATAAATTCATGGGTATATATTATTCATTTTACTAATACACATTAATTTGCAAAAATGAACCATTATATAGTTAACTAACCCGAAATACACGACTCCACTGCACTAAATCTTCTCAGACTGTCTCTTTCAGAAGGGTTCGCCAACACCGCTCCACAGTCCTCCCCCCTCCCTTCAGTAAAATTTCGTCATCGCTGCTGTGGGCTACAGCTGCTTCAATCACTTTGTGAGCAGACTCCTGCACATCGTAAGGTCTCCACTCAAAAATGCTGGGGGAGGGAGGAAAATTCAAATCCCCCTACCCCAATTTTTAGACGAGTGTGTCCCGTGGCCTTTAATATTTAAGCCACGGCATTCCTTCTCCCCTCCTTCCCACTTTGCAAAAAAAATAGCCGTTTATATCAAAGCTTCCCTGACTAATCACGCAACATGGCTTTTACCCGGCTCATTCGTTCAGACAGAGAGCAGCTGGTAGTTTTCTGCTCCGTCACAAATCTGCACTAACAGGGCAAGTCGTTGTCCCAGCACGGAAGCATTAACTGAGTAGGAAGACACGGCTGACAGTAGTCCGCTGCGTAAGCGGGCAACGTACCCTTGTTAATACCTGTGGTTGTGTGGGAGAATGGGTACTGGATATATATATATATATATATATATATATATATATATATATATATATATATATATATATATATATATATATATATATATATGTGTATATATAGTGTGTGTGTGTATATATGTATATATATATATATATATATATATATATATATATATATATATATATATATATATATATATATATATATATATATATATAGTCGTATTTCTTCATAAGACCTGTGAGTGTGAACCTTGGTCGTGACTACATTTATCCTTTTGGGTTTTTTGCACCCAGACATTCTTTACCTACTACACGAGTTCTGCCAGCACCCAGCTGCATCTATCTATCTATCTATATATATATATATATATATATATATATATATATATATATATATTTAAAGGGCACAATATTCTGTATATTTCACTAGTGTTTAGACTGGAGTTGGAGTCTGAAGGTATTTGGAGTCAGAGTTGGAGTCGTCACAAGTTTTCTGACTCCTATAAGCACTAAATAGAAGCTTTAAAATCTGATTTGAACATTTTCAATGCTTTTATGAAGGAAGATGGCAAGAAACAATTCTGTTTCTAAGAACAATACTTTAGTTTTATTGTATTTGTGATTGTATTTAACAGCTGTATGCCAGGTTAAATTAATATACAAGTTGTTTTAAGTTTTCCATTTGTTTTTGGTTTATCTAGTTTAACTTTGATTTTGGTTTAGAATTACCAAAGGATGTGGTTTATATTTTTTGAGCTTTGGCACTGATAAAATGCCTTGTATGTGGTGTCCAAAACAATGGAGGAGTCTGAGTTGGAGTCAGAGTTGGAAGTACAGTAAACTGAGGAGTTGTAGTTGAAAGATTTATGTATCGAATCCACAGACCTGAATAAGATGAACACCAGAGAATTTTAAGCTACTTTTGTTAGTGTCCCTTAAAATGGTATGAAAACATGAAAAATGGAAACTGAGAGGATCGATAATCTGTAAATAGAGCACTCAATTAGTCTAAAATGATACATAATCCTTTTCTTGGAAATCTGTCTTTTTGGCACTGTGGTATTTCCTTCTGTGTATATCCAGTTCCATGGTGCTAAACAGTGCTACAAAGAACTACCAAGGAGAGGTTTGAAAAATGATGTATGTTTAAGATACATTCATTCTGCTGACTTCAGTCGATTTGATTGTGTGGTATATTTTTAACATATGGTGTTATTTCATTTTGTAAAGCTGCACCACGTCCAAAATCCATTAGGCCTTAAAATTAATTGGGATCTGTTCATATAATGTGATCAAATACATGCGATTGTTTTGGACAATTTTGTTTTTTTCTGTTTTGTGATTTTATTGCATTTTCAGTTCTGCATTGCTGTTGAGTTACTTGTTTGTGTTAAAAATTCCCTGCAGATAGCGACTAGTGGACCTGGGTTTTTTTTACCACCCATCTCCCTGAGCAGTCATTTTTGAATAGCTTTGAATGGTTGGTTTTATTGAATGTTTGTGATTTTATTGCATTCTGTAATGTTCTTGATTACTTGTTTTTTACATACCACATAGTTTTGTAATTCTATGCATCCTATGTAAGATATCAAACTGTTTAAAGAAACGTGTGGCATTCATATTTACAATGCATTCATATTTACCATGTTTTATATTTGTACCCAACTTTGAATTGATGTATCTGAAAACAATTTGATTAACTTTAATACAGTGTACATAAAAAGATAGGTGCACTTGATGGGTCGGACAGGTTTGGCATTGCTATTTACTTTCTGTAAGGGTCAGGATCCTCTTCATTCCTCTTTCCTCTACAGCAAACCAGTTTTGTCAAATTCAATTGCCACCCCCTCTTTTGGAGACAACAGACGTAGGCGGGTCAGGGCTGGGTATATAAGTACTGTACTTGCTGTGAGTTGGGCCAGGTTGGGAAAGTGGTTGGGTTGGCACGTTTAAACAAATCACTTCTGCTTCAAGGCAGTCTCTCTGATATACAGATATATTTTGTCTAACCTGTTTTTATACACTGGGTTGTTGGGAATTGATTTGACATGATTTTAAATATATTTATGTTCAAGTAACAGGGATTTTTAGCTTTACTTATTTTACAAAAAATATTTACGCATTAAATGTTATGGTTTTAGATAGGACCGAAAAATGAGAAAGATTAGATTTTACATTTAACTTGGAACTGATTTTTTTTTTTCAAACTTTACAGCTCCGCTACAAAACCAGTAGATGGAGCCATACACATTCATACATTATTTCTCCTTTCCCCATATTTATATGCTAGTCCTAGTTCCCTTGTTGCAGTTAAGTAAACGAGGGGTGTTAGGTCTTTGGATATGTTTTTTGTTTTGTGTGGGGTACTTGCCCATGATATAAATAATGTAGTTGTATCACAGGAAACCAGGCATACTGCTCCTGGTTTCCACATTCCATTTATGCACACAATAGATTTGTTGTGGTTTTTAAAAGGGTAACATGATATTTTCCAAGAAGGACTACTTACTTAATGATGAAATTATATTTCTTAGCAGTTATTTTTATTAATGTTCTAGCTTGAGTTTTACCACTATTCTTAGCAAGAAAACACAAACAATGGAAAGGTATTTGCAGAGAAGAAACTTTTTCTATTATGTATCTTCCTAATTTGGAGGAAAAAAAATCCAAAAATTGCATTTCATATTTAATATGGCAGTTTATTAAAGGACATGTAAACCCTACATTCTCCTACTATGTATATAGGTTGGGCACATCTCCCCACCTTATTTCTACTGCATATATCCCATTCATTCACACAATAACATTTTCCTAAAACAAATAGTAGCTTTCACTCCGTAACCATTTTCCCTCTGACACATCCTCATTGACATTTGCAAATAGCACGTGTGCCCTGTGAAGTCCATGCAATCAAGAATGCAGGCTTAAGATGGCCATAGATGCAAAGATCCGATCTTACGAATTATCGCACGATCGGACTTTCCCATCTCCCGACCCGCCACTAACCATTCAGATTAAAGTCTTACCAGTCAGATTAGTAAAAGAACAGATCAGCAATGTTCTGCCCCTGACGGCAATCGTACGATATCTATGTCCAACCAAAGCTAGTGACAGTATCCCACTGAAAATCGCATGATCAGCAATACGCGCAGAGATATTATCGGCAGCCGACAGAAATTTTCTAACCTGTCCGATCGACCAAACGACCAATCTCTGCCTGACGAAAAATGTCGGGACTCTCCACACACGGTTCGAAAATCGTACGAATCCTCGATTCGTACGATCAGATCTTTGCGTCTATGGCCAGCTTTACACATGCAGAACCCAATTTAATAAAGTTTTGCTTGGACTGAGCACTGTAATAGTTAAACTGAGCTCAGGAGGGGAGGTTAGGATTAAAAATAGGAGCAGGCAGGTAGATCCAGTAGGGAACCAATAATGCCATCTATTAATTGGCTGCTAGAATGGAGGGTGTGTTTTGTAATCTTAGATGAGAAGAAGTGAGCATGCTCAGTAGTCAGCAGCCAAAGTAATTCCCAAGGTAGGGGGGGGCAAGGTTAGAGGAGGAGATGGAATCCTACATAATTAAGGGGATGCTGCAGACTTACGATTAACCTTTTAATAACTGGATCGGCAGGTATTTTAGCCTAACAAACACAAATGTTCAAACTTTGCCTCCTAAAATTGCAAATATTAAAATGTTTGTGCAAAGGGTTAATACTGAAACCTTTTCGGCAGAACTTTAATGAAAAGACAAGCATTTTTGGGAAGTAAGCATTAGTGGAACATTCCTAAATAGGGCCTCTCAGTTACAGGTACTTTTGTTTAGAAACAGTTGAAAGTGGCAGGAAGAAGTTAATTTGAGAAGTGAAGCAAAGAAAGAGAACAGTGGACATGAGCCAGTGCACTGTCATTGTAAAAATCAAGTGGAAAAAGTCTGATCTGCTTGCAGTCAACACATATATAAAAATGGTATGTATGAATTTAAACAAATAGTACAGTAACTATTAACCTGCTTATGAAACTGTGCTACAAGTAGAGTGGCCTTGTTTGAGGGAATGATCTTGTTTGGCTTGTGTATGCTAAATGTTTAATATGGTAAATCATTGAAATGGTTAAACCTGGAAATATGCTTTGTGGCAAGTGCAGCGGCTATAAAGTTAAGATCCATCCTAGGGATTTATATTGATCCTCTGTAAATAGGTAAATGTCTTTAACCTGTGGTAGTCTGTGTAAATCGGAGTGTTTGAAAAGATGCTAGAAACTTTGCTTTATTATCCAACTTACCTTAGCACCTTAATGCCTAAAACACATTGTGAAAGGAAAGCATAAATTATTGCTCAGACACTCAGGGGGAATTCATAAAAGTGAAGGAAAATACAATCTCTATATTCATAAACAAAAATCTACCAAAATACTGACTCAACCACCACTTTTCATTTTTGGTGACAGAACAGTTTACAGACACTTTTATGACCAAAAAATATACAAAAACCAAGACAAAAACTTAATTTTTAACATTTTCTCCCAACATTTTTAAAATGGAGTTAAGATCAGTGTAACCACCTGTCCCTCCACTCTGCATTGTTTCCCCCAATCTCCATTCAATCCACTTTTAGGTGCAGTATGGAGGACTAATTAGCATATTCATGGGGATTAGCAGCCTATTATCAGGTTACAAACCCTAGTTTTTGTATAATCAGAAATGAATAACAATAGATTTATAAACAAGAAAACCATTATTAAAACCATTATGTTACATTTATTTACCTCATATTTGCAATATTTTGGTATTTGTTTGCCAAGTGAATGAGGCAATACAGTGGTGTGAAAAACTATTTGCCCCCTTCCTGATTTCTTATTCTTTTGCATGTTTTTCACACTTAAATGTTTCTGCTCATCAAAAACCGTTAACTATTAGTCAAAGATAACATAATTGAACACAAAATGCAGTTTTTAAATGAAGGTTTACGTTATTAAGGGAGAAAAAAAAACTCCAAATCTACATGGGCCTGTGTGAAAAAGTGATTGCCCCCCTTGTTAAAAAATAACTTAACTGTGGTTTATCACACCTGAGTTCAATTTCAAAGGTTATAAAGCCATTTCTAAAGCTTTGGGACTCCAGCGAACCACAGTGAGAGCCATTATCCACAAATGGCAAAAACATGGAACAGTGGTGAACCTTCCCAGGAGTGGCCGGCCGACCAAAATTACCCCAAGAGCGCAGAGACAACTCATCCGAGAGGCCACAAAAGACCCCAGGACAACATCTAAAGAACTGCAGGCCTCACTTGCCTCAATTAAGGTCAGTGTTCACGACTCCACCATAAGAAAGAGACTGGGCAAAAACGGCCTGCATGGCAGATTTCCAAGGCGCAAACTACTTTTAAGCAAAAAGAACATTAAGGCTCGTCTCAATTTTGCTAAAAAACATCTCAATGATTGCCAAGACTTTTGGGAAAATACCTTGTGGACCGACGAGACAAAAGTTGAACTTTTTGGAAGGTGCGCGTCCCGTTACATCTGGCGTAAAAGTAACACAGCATTTCAGAAAAAGAACATCATACCAACAGTAAAATATGGTGGTGGTAGTGTGATGGTCTGGGCTTGTTTTGCTGCTTCAGGACCTGGAAGACTTGCTGTGATAGATGGAACCATGAATTCTACTGTCTACCAAAAAATCCTGAAGGAGAATGTCCGGCCATCTGTTCGTCAACTCAAGCTGAAGCGATCTTGGGTGCTGCAGCAGGACAATGACCCAAAACACACCAGCAAATCCACCAAAATGAAGACTTTGGAGTGGCCTAGTCAAAGTCCTGACCTGAATCCTATTGAGATGTTGTGGCATGACCTTAAAAAGGTGGTTCATGCTAGAAAACCCTCAAATAAAGCTGAATTACAACAATTCTGCAAAGATGAGTGGGCCAAAATTCCTCCAGAGCGCTGTAAAAGACTCGTTGCAAGTTATCGCAAACGCTTGATTGCAGTTATTGCTGCTAAGGGTGGCCCAACCAGTTATTAGGTTCAGGGGGCAATTACTTTTTCACACAGGTTTGGATTTCTTTTCTCCCTAAATAATAAAAACCCTCATTTAAAAACTGCATTTTGTGTTTACTTGTGTTATCTTTGACTAATAGTTAAATGTGTTTGATGATCAGAAACATTTTGTGTGACAAACATGCAAAAGAATAAGAAATCAGGAAGGGGACAAATAGTTTTTCACACCACTGTATTAGTATTTTGACTAAATAATTATATTATACATCTTTATTTAAAGGTAAAGTAAAGCCAACCTGTCATATTTTAGTTTTGTACAAGTACACAACCCATTCCCACAACTACAAAAAGGATATAGTTGTGGGAGCTACAACAGGGAGCTGGCCACTGCTCCTGTATAAACTATAACAAGGGAAAGTTGTGCTCCCCACTAAATTTTAAAAACATTTTTCAGTAGCAGTATGCAAAAAATGTCTCAATGTCTTAAATATATTGATAATGGGTTGAGTGCAGAGGTCCTCTTGTATTTGTCTATATGTATTTTGTAGTCACAGCCTCATTGCACCCCCGACCTTATGGTTTTAAAAATTAGTGGTGAGCACAACTTTCCCTTGTTTGTCATTGTAGTGCCCTGGCTGGAATCAAACTCAGGAGGACCCCAGATTTGTGAGGCAGTAGTGCTACCCACTGAGCCACCATGCTCAAATTATTTATGCTTATGTGGCCCTCGGAGTTCCCTGGCCACATCTTTGATTACAATGTCTCATTTTCCAGTAGTTATAATTTTGTGGTCTAATCTACAATCTAAATACAAATGGAACAGCTCTAGGAGTGTTTTTTTTAATATGTCAAGTTCTAAGCTCTCTCTCTGCAGGGTTCCCTTGGAGCTCACCTGTCACAGAAAGTGATTGCCATGTCACATAAGTAATCTATGCAGATGCATGTATTAACAAAGACGGGTTTTTTATTTTTTATTTAGAAAATTATGATCATAAAATTGATGAGCCACCATACCATGTCAAGGTAAAACCCATATGGCGGTCTCAAACTATTTAACTATGGTCATAATACTCAATTGCTAAAGCCTGCCGGCATAAAAGCATTACCTGAAATAAAGGTCTCCCGACCTGGGCATTGGTTTCAATAAAAAGGGCTTATTCCTCCCCCCGCCATTAGCTTTCAAAGGAGAGAGATAACCTAGACCACAGCATTGCTTCCATGAGATTAATCCTCCCTTGCTTGTGGCTTTTAAGAGAGAGAGAGAGAGAGAGAGAGAGAGAGAGACTGCCCAGACCAACACCCATTTCCTAAGGCATGGGGCCCACCATTTAAAGGGACGGGTGTGGGGTGCTACAACCACATGGAAGCCTGGCCATTGCCACAACTACAAAGCTGCCCAGCAGTGTTGACCCAACATTTAGCTATTTCACTTCTGTTCCCAGCAGCCATCTTGCAGATCAGTGAGCAGCCCATACACACTGGAAGCTTAACTGGGATCTTGCATTAGTGCATATGTTCCTAGGTGAGATAAATAAAGTGAATGGATGTGTGGTAAAGCATATGTTCTGCCATATTGGCCTTGTAAAGTGGCAGGGAATCTCTTCACAGGTTTAGGAACAGCTAAAGTCAAATTCAGAAAAATATCTGTAAAATGTTGTTTGAAATGTCATGCGAAAGACTAAATCTGAAAACTGATACGTTTTTAAGACAAATTTACAAATTTTCTCTCAAAAACTTCACTTTTGTGACCCCCCCACTTATTGGTTTTGAAAACCATGACTGAACTCACAAATGTCATTGAATTCATTAAAAAATCAGAATGTAAAAAGTATGAACAAAAAAAAAAGCCCTGAACGATAGATACAATTAAAAATATGAATACTTCTAAAAAAAATATTTCAAACTATTCCCAATGAAAAAAAATCCAAAACCTCTGAAAGACAATTAATTTAAAGCGTTCCAATAAGATCAGTGCAAGCTTCCACTTACTTCTACAGCCTTGTGTCAAATTATACTTAGCAAAGTTTTGCATTAGATGTTTTCCTGGTTTTTACACTAGGGGGCACATTTAATAAGCTCGAGTGAAGGATTCGAAAGTAAAAAAACGTTGAATTTTGAAGGTTTTTTTGGGTACTTCGACCATCGAATAGGCTTCTTCGATCTTCGACTACGACTTCGAATCGAAAGATTCAAACTAAAAATCAATCGAGTATTCGACCATTCGATAGTCGAAGTACTGTACTACCTACTTCGGCACTTTAAACCTACCGAGCTTCAATGTTAGCCTATGGGGACCTTTTTTGATCGAAGGAAAATCCTTCGATCGATCCTTTGAATCGTTCAACGATTTTTCCTTCGATCGTTCAATCGAAGTATTTGCGGTAAATCCTTCGACTTCGATATTCGAAGGATTTTACTTCGATTGTCGAATAAAGTTATTGATAACTTTGTTTTTCAATGGGCAGGTAAGGGTTGGGTGCTGGTTCCAGTGTCCAACCATAGTTTGTAGAGATTTTTGGGTCTATAACCCTACCCCCCGATAATTCGAAATGTATGGGGGATGGGGGTTTAAACAGTTATCACTAGTATGGAGGAGTTTGAACTGCGACCTGCCTAAACCCACATCTAAACATAATTTATATGTTACTACATTTTTGAGTGACACTAATTTTACCTGAAAGTAGTACCATTTATTTATACAATGAATATGTGCCGATATTAGTGTTTCTACCTTGAAAATATGGAAATGTTGCTTCAGTTTGGAAATAGCGTATATTTGTTGATGCATATTTCAAACAAAAATAGTAACTGGAGAACTTCATGACATGGAAAATTTTGAGAAGATTTGAATGCACAAATAATGTTTCAGACCCCATACATAGCAATTGGTGCCATGTATTTATTTCCATGGCAACATGTTACATTTTTAATGATAATGTTCCAAGTGCCGGAGGGTACGAAACACGTAAGCTTGGCCATGTGGGGTCAGTATGTACCAATTTTTAATGTGAATATTAATAAATAATTGATTTTTACTACAAATAAGCCTTGGGACCTATATCTTTTGATATATTTTTTGCATCACGTGTATTAATGGTCAATTTTGTTTTTTTAACATTTCAGGATTAATGATGTCATTTTTATTTTTTCAACATAAGCAAAATAATTGGCATTGATGCTGACTATATTTTGTCTATATTTTTTTAAAACTTTCTTTTTATGTCTAAAATTCATATCTATTAAAGGGCACCAATCATAAATAAAATCATTTACTAAGTAAATACACTATGTGAAAGTTCAAGAAATCTGATTTTTAAAACAGTTAGAATTGTTTGTACAATGTAAATCATCAGCTCACTATACCTTCTGTAAGATCTCCCCTATCTCTACTGCAGGTCTAGCTGAGGCAGACATCTTGGATTTCACTGGCTCCTCCTACCTTCCCAGCCAACTGTAGCTCTGAAATCTCGCACATGCTCAGTTGAAATTCCTTGGTTGCTTATCAACCCTTCTAAGCTATTTTAAAATCAGCCAAACCTCTGTGTTAGCGTCTGTTCAGCAGTGCCCTTCATTTGCATAATAACATCACCAGCAGGGGACAAGATAGGGAAATCTTGTGATACTTCTAGTGGAGGAGTTTACTAAAACAAGGCATCCTGGGTAGAATACTCAAGGCAGTGCTACAATCTGAGCATGCTCCTGAAATTTGCATGTTGTAGTCTCTGTTATAGTCTCAGTATGGACTCCCTCAGTGAAAGAACCCATTTGACAAAGTAAGAGATTTTTAAAAAACTGCAGGTTTTTTATCCAAAAAACTATATATGTAGTTTGATTAAACGTGTTTAGGTTGTACTGGTCAGATTGTTAATATGTGTTTGATTTTGTCTGTGATAGGTGCCCTTTAAACTAGCTCTGATTATTGGGATTTACCAAGTATAAAAATAAATATTATAAGCTTTCTATAAACAAATGACATACTATCTACTATTGCTAGTAACATTACTACATCATACAACCAGCACAGTAGATATGCTTATGTATTTGTTAGTGCTACACTTCAAACTCGAGAGTTGGAAACCAGATTCTCCTGAGACAAAAGTCATAAATCTAAACATAGACTGATTGTGTTGCTTTAGTTTAATTACCGGGCTAAGAAAGTTGTGCTGCTGAAGGTATAAGGTATGTAATCAGTAATAACAGAGTCTAACCGAAAAATTTGCAAAACACATTTAAGTCAAAGGGCGGCAAAATCTTTTACTCGTGACAATTTTTACACACGTGAAAATTTTTTCTCACTCCAAATGCATTAGAGTCAATTTTCTTGTGGTGATTTTTTTTTGTCTTACCAACTTTTTTTTCTCTTTTTAAAATACATTAAAGTCAATGGGTGTTTTTTCTTATGGTGACTTTTGTTTGTCTCCGCAACAATTTTGCCTTGGCTACTTTTTTGTCGCAGAGAATCTTTTCACAGTTAATTTTTGCCTCCGTTTCGCAAAAAAATTTGCAGATGTCGAAATCACAAATTTGCCATGAATCCATGCCTGGTGAAAAATGTGCTCATTAGTACATGTACTAAATTCATTTTGACCTTGCGTTCTTTGAATATGGTAACTGTTAAATATTGTTGTAAAAATAGTTTAATTTTTAATTCTACCAACTTTAAATTAAACAAACTTGCTATTTACTGTATGTTATTTTATGCAATGATTAACCCTTTTTATCCACAACATTTTCTGTTTTCCTATGACATATATGACTGGCAATGTTTCAGCATTCTGTTCTCTTCACTTTTGGACCTTTTACTGAAAGACTATATAGTGATGTAATTTGTGTTACATGAAATTATATATTCCCTCTTGTGCAGTATGAGGATATTAGAAGTCACCTCACGACCTGTATAAAATTACAGCCTTCAGCCTCATTCCTTTATGTGGCCATGGAACACTTTTAAGATCCTAGTATTTTACAGTAGGGGAAAAAGTATTCCCTATATAAATTTACAGCATCTTATCTCCCACATGCTATAAGATCAACACCATGATTTTGAATTCCTCTAAATATATACTGCAGAAAACCATGTATTTTTAGAATATATTTGTGAAATATTTAAAGCAGAACTAAACACTAAACAACTTTATATTCTATATATACATGTCTGTCCCTAAGCTCATATAACTGACGGCAGCCCAGAGCATGTGCTGTGAATCAACAGAAAAGAAGATGGGGAGTTTCTGGGGCATCTTTACCATTAAAGTGCTGTAAATTCCTTCGTTAAAAATTAGTTCCACTTGAATATATATTTCTGTTTATACAATGATCCCAAACGGCAGACCTTTAAAATCAAGTGAAAATTGGCAGCATCTCCCACATTTTATTTGAAACAAATTTGAGCTATCCTAAATATTAATGCCACAAGTCTTCTGAAATGTTTGATATCTCATATGCATTTGATTACTGTAATTATGGGGCAGATTTATCAAGGGTCAAATTTCGAGTTCATGGGAGTTTGTAAAAACTCCCATAAACTCCCATGAACTCGAAATTGGAAAAAAAATGACCAGTCGAACTTTTTTCTAAAAAAGCGAATTTTTCAAATTCGGGTGATTGGGAATCGACCCGCAAACTCTAATTGAATTCGAATCAAATTAGACTAGAGTTTTTTCACCAAAAAAACTCTATTTTCAGGATGTCTCCAAACAAATCCAAATTGATTTCAGGACTTTCCCATAGGCTAAAACATAAATTCGGCAGGTTTAAGGTGGCGAAATTTATATTACATTTTTTTTAAAAAACTCAAATCGAATTTTAACTATTCCCTAGTCGAATTAAATTACAATAAACTCAAAAATTCTAATTTTTAAATTTGAATTTGAAATTCGAATTTTCACTTCGAACCTTAATAAATCTGCCCCTATGTGTCATGTAGAAATTGCAAATTATTGACTTTGCATACATAATTTTTATAGGCAAAAGAAATTAATCAAGAACAAATCAGAATGCAGTACAATTACTTGATATTCGTTATAATAATTCAAAGCAAAAAACATCCAACAACCAGACAGCATTTTAAGCTGCAGGTTTTAAAGAGCCAGTATAAGAAGGCTAATAATTTAAAAACCAAACAAAAGAAATAATTACCTTTTTAATGAAAAATGAGAGGAAAAGCCCTGGACTTAATTTTAAATATATCCTGTGGAAAGAAAGGGACTTATTTTTAAATAAATGCACTCCCATTGTATAGCACTGATTAATGTAACAGTTTAAAAATAAAATGTGTCTTTAAAATGAATACTCTCTGTGCATTGGCAAAAATGGCTCTAATTGCAGGCATATGTTATTTGTCCTGTAATCTCATCACCTAGTCTGGTTCTTTTTTTTTCTTTTTTTAATAAAACAAAAGGTGCAGTCCATTTGCCTCACAACCCCTATATTTTGGCTCATGTTAAATGAGCATTTCTATGTAGACCTATATCCCTGATCATTAAAATAAAATATAATGGTAGAGAAAACATGATTTAAAACTGTTAAAAGTAGCATTAGTTTGTACATGTGTCGGTGCTATTGCTTGGATTTGATTTGAAAAAGCATAATCGTATATATAGATAAAGCATGTGTATTTATAGCACTGGAATGGTACACATTCTATACATATTTACAGTTTTAATATTTATATGTTTCAATCATTTATTTACATTTATAGATCCTGTAGCAAATAGTGAGTCCCCGCTGAGCCAACCAGCAAAGATGAGCCAACGCCAAGGTAAAGATGCATACCTTTCTCCAACCAAAGATTTGGTCCAGGCTACACTCAGTCCCGGCATTATCCACAGCCATGGTAAGAACTAGTCTCCTTGGGTTTTTTTTCTACTTAAGTCTACTTATGAATATACTTTTCCAGATTGTATAATAAGCTTGCAAATTAGATAAAGTAATCTAATCACAAAATAGCATCTGTAAGCTTTTTCTTAGACAAATAGTATTATTTTCCCTGTTCTGGGTGTGGGCTATGTTAGCCTGCAACTCTGGTGGAGTACACTATTTTTGTAGGTGTAATTTAAGCCTCCCATGTTGCTGGACAGTAATTGCCAGAATACCATGACGTATATATTGCATGAAGCTGGAAGCTATGATTCAGCAGCATCTGGGCTAAAAACACTGTTCAATATATTTATTTTTAAAGGTATAGGATCAGTGTCATTCATTTAAAAATTGATATTGTATATTACATGACATGTTTCATGGCTGATTAGTATTGAGTTTGGCTACTTTATACATTTTAACATTAAGGAGCAGATTAATCAAAATGTGAGTTCAGATTTTATTAAATTAAAACTTGCATATGTTCTATTCATTGCTATGGAATTTTTGGATTCTTATTTATAAAATGGTGAGTTCTAATTTTTACCCATTGATAAATATCATTCTAAAAATCCCATAGGAATCAATAGAACATGGGTGAATTTTTATTTATTAAAATCTGAACTCACATTTTGATAAATCTGCCCCTAAATCTGATGGTCTACACAGCATGCGTTTACTCTGTCTAGTAAATGGTTGTTTATTAGCTTACTGTATCTCTTCTTGAAGGGGTTGTTCACCATCAACACTTTACAGTTCAGTTGGTTTCAGATTGTGCACCAGCAATACAATTTTTCGAATTACTTTCTAAAATAAAAACATTTTTTCACCTTTTAAAGCAGCTCTTTGAGGGGGGTATATAGTTTATAATGTACCCCCTACTGTAATTTATAAAGATATTATATGTCATCGAGGAGTTATGTGACCATATAAAAGCACAAGGCTGCAGACCGAGTGCTTTTATACAGTTCACATAACTCCGAGGTAACTTTTGATATCTTTATAAATTTCTAGTAGGGGGTACATTATGCATTATAATCTACTTTTTGTGGGGGGTCGGAGTCAAAATTCTGGTCGCCGGCGTCAAATTCGGATGCCCAGCGTCAAATTCAAATGTGCTGCGTCAAATTCGGCAGCCTGGGGCCCCTGTTACAAATGGCGCGTTCTGACATCAGAACGCGCCGTTTATAAGGATATAATTTACAGTCTGGTCCCATAGGGAAATTACCAGACTGTAGATTATAAATGGATACATTTAGTTGATACATTTTTTATCTTTGGCCCTGTTGAGCAAAATCCCTGAGTTTCATTAAAAACAGCTGTTCGAATTGATAAAATAGTTGCTAATATTCCCCCACAGATGCTGCTGACTAGCTGAAACTAAATTTATCAACTAATATAGCAAATTGTAACCGTTTAGGTTAACGTTTAGGTTAACTGCTTCTGGATCATTGAGCTTCCAGTCTGAGACACTAGAGACAAGAACATTTAACTTTAAACTTAGCTTGTGGGCAAATGGTAAAAAATAAAAGAAGAGAAGAAAAATCTATTGAAAAAAGACTTTGTTTATGGTGAAAAATTTGAAACAACTGAAAAAAAGTGTTTGGAAGGTGAACAACCTCTTTAAACCAGAAATGCAGTAGTAAAATGGGTAGTAAAATGGGTAGTAAAATGGGTGCAGTTTGTGCTTTCAAGGTTATTGGTGTGCACAACCTTCAGCTGGTCCCAGTGGTTTCCAGTACATTGTACTTAATGTATGGTTGAGCAGGTGGTAAGTACAGTGCTCATAATCTTGTGCCTAATGCTATTTGTACAGGGATTGTAGATTTGTATAGATTAATGGACACATCAATATTGGTCCATTTTCTCTCCCAACACTGTTGCGCAAAAGGAGATCCTGTATATCCACAGTGTTTGGTGTGAATTGCAATTAAGAGTCTCTCTGTATGGCTTTTTGTGTTTTATACTGCTTTGGATAGACTTTAGTCTTTTTGTTGCTTTAAGTTGAAGGGGCAGTTCACATTTTAGTTTACTATTCATATGTTGTGGAATGGCCCATTCTAAGGAACATTTCATGTAGTCTTCATTGTTCAGCCTCTTTATTATTATCATTATTATCATGTCTTTAAAAGCTTCCCTATAAAAATCAGATCATTAAACAGTCCACGTGTAAATCTGTTGCATGTAAAATATACTTTTCTTGTAGTATGTGCCATTGGATAATACCACATGGCCATTTTAAGTACTAAGGACTGCACCCTGATGAGGCACTGTACTCTCACAAACCAAGCAAATGTATACATTTTAGATTACATCAGCCAATTGATGGACAGAGCTCTGCCTTTTATTTCAACACTTCTTCCTGTTACAGTTAGAGCTGCATTATTTCCTGTCACGTGATCTCTGAGGCAGCACACAGAAATTCACAAAATGGTGACTCAAGGTATAAGATGTGAAAAAGTAATGTTTACTGATTTATATGTCAGTTTGGTAAGATTATGTAACAGGTCACTTATTATGCTATAAATTATCAGTTGGTTGAATATTAATTCTGAACGTATAGTTTTCATTTAATCGTATCTACAGTTAGGCCCATAAATCTTTGGACAGAGACAAATTTTTTCTAATTTTGGTTCTGTACATTACCACAATGAATTTTAAATGAAACAACTCAGATGCAGTTGAACTGCAAACTTACAGCTTTAATTCAGTGGGTTGAACAAAAAGATTGCATAAAAATGTGATGAACTAAAGCCTTTTTTTGACACAATCACTTCATTTCAGGGGCTCAAAAGTAATTGGACAAATTAAAAAACTGAAAATAAAATGTTAATTTCTAATACTTGGTTGAAAACCCTTAATGACAGTCTGAAGTCTTGAACTCATGGACATCCCCAGATTCTGGGTTTCCTCCTTTTTAATGCTCTGCCAGGTCTTTACTGCAGCGGCTTTCAGTTGCTGTTTGTTTGTTGGCCTTTCTGTCCGAAGTTTAGTCTTTAACAAGAAAAATGCATGCTCAATTGGGTTCAGATCAGGTGATGGACTTGGCTATTCAAGAATATTCCACTTCTTTGCTTTAATAAACTCCTGGGTTGTTTGGCTGTATGTTTTGGGTCATTATGAAATGCCTTCCAATCAATTTGACTGCATTTAGCTGGATTTGAGCAGACAGTGTCTCTGAACACCTCAGAAATCATTTGCTGCTTCTGTCCTGTGTCACATCATGGATAAACATTAGTGTCCCAGTGCCACTGGCAGCCATGCACGCCCAAGCCATCACACTGCCTCCGCTATGTTTTATAGATGATGTGGTATGCTTTGGATCATGAGCTGTTCCACACCTTCTCCATACTTTTTCTTGCCATCATTCTGGCAGAGGTTGATCTTGGTTTCATCTGTCCAAAGAATGTTTTTCCAGAACTGTTCTGGCTTTTTAGATGTTTTTAGCAAAGTCCAATTTAGCCTTTCTAGCCTAATGTGCACATCTGAATGATGCACATGCTAGCCAGTGGGAGGGAGGGTACCTGCGTGCTATCTCCCTTACTGTCCCTCATGAATACAGTGCTGCCGAACACAGTCAGCAGTGTTTAATTAAGAGCACACAGAACATGCAACTGCCGCTATATAGAGTGCAGAGACCTGAGGCTATTTGTTTGAAGCTGGTAGGCAGGGTTCAAATTGCAAAAGGGTGGCAGGTTATGCCCGTTTTTGCAAGTTACACCCTGTCTTCAGTTTCTGAATAAGCTATTTTGTGTATCAATTTGTAGAAGAGTGGTGTACTGTGTTAGCCATAGTTTAGAAAAAAAGGCATGTGACATGATAACCATTTATTGGCTAACTTATATATCTAAGAATGTAAGCATTTGAGAGAAAACAATAGAAATTGCCAGTGCTCCTGTGTTGGATGTTATCTGATCTTTTTGAGCTACTGTAATTTCTTGGGTTGCATTGAATCATATAGCAACATAAAAACAAGTAGAGACCTGAATCAATTTAATTATCATATTAATTCAGTTGTCATACTACAGACTGTAAAGAAAACACCATACAATAAAAAGATATGAAAATTCTAACCATAGGATGAGGTTAATAAACTTGGATTTTAAATCTGGTGTAAAGTGATTGTGCCATGTGCAAATAGTTAGAAAGCCATTATGATCAGTGGAATGATTTTATTAAAGTAATGATGTTGCACAATAATTACTAATCTAATTTCCATGTAAGTATTTTGCCCATATTTTTCTTTTTTAATGTATTTGTTGCTGCCAAAAGTAGCTGGTATAAAGGAAAAAACTTTGTGATCTAGAAAGGTTTAGGGATACAAGTTCATTACTAATTTTATATTTGATATACTTTAGAAGAAAGTTATTTTAACCATATAAATGCTGATAAATGTTGCCTAGTTTTGTGAAAAAAAGGTTTTAGATCTAAAGAAATGAGTGTAAAATTTAGTACAAAAATGTTGCTGCATTTAAAAAAACGATTAAAAAATAACACGGCTGTTTAACTAAGTGTGAGATTACATGGTATAAAGTGCTGATATTTAAGTGCCGTTTAGAATTGTGGCGTATAGTGTAATGTATGCTATCTTCGTGAGTAGGCCAAAATTAAGAAATTGTGAAGGACCATTAGTCATTTTTTTCTGTGATTAGTAAACTCTAAATCATTGTCCCTTCCTAACTATTAGGCATGATATGTCACACTATCTGATTATTATTATTATTATTACTACCCTATTTTTGTAAGCATGACCCAGTTGACTTTTTTATCTCTGTGGTGTTACTGAAGCACTTAAGGTAGCATGCCACACAGCTACTCAGATAGGATGTCTGTACTTTCCACTTTTACAGTACTGGAACGCCGCATTCCACATTGTTATGATATCATTATGCAAGCAAGGCCTTTTGGCATAAATACTAGCTATGAGCAGCTTCTTTTACTTTCTCTTTCCATGATTACATTCCTAATTAGTGAATAGTTTTATAAACAACTGGTTTGTGTATGGTTGCATACAGTAAAGAAAGAAACGGCATACCTCAACCTTACCAGATTAAACAAGTAAAAGGCATACCTTATCCATTCCAAATTAAACAAGTAAAAGTCATACTTCACTTTACCAGATTAAACCAGTAAAGGCTCCTTATATCTAGTATACTTGTTTGTTGGGTAGTTTTTACGACCAATAAATCTTAAAAATTTCTACAGGAAACCATAGCTGCTAGCCAAGTACATGTGTACAGCTCAGTATTCTTTGTCATTATGGACTCCTACACCAACAATAGTCAGTGTGGGGTGTTTATAATCACAGGGCAAACCAGTCAATAATTCGCTTTCTTCTGTCAGCTGTAGGTAGGGCAATGAAAGCAATCACTGATTGGTTGCTATGTGTTACTGCCTTGGTGCAAATTTGCCATTTGTTTATAAATGAGCCTATCATCTGAGCTCTGTTTCCAAAGGATTATAAGGACCTCAGGGGGCGTCTAATCGGTGTTGTGCTTTCCAGGTTGACAGCACACCACTGACAACGGCTTCCTATTTTCTTGAACGGGAAATGCACATGTCTGTGGCAGGTGCCTCTGCTAGTAGTAAATTAATAAGTCAGGATGTATATCTGCCTACTGGTAGGATTGTTAAAGGGGTGGTTCACCTTCAAACAATTAGTTGTTTTCAGATAGATCACCAGAAATAATGACTTTTTCCAATACTTTCTAGTTTCTATTTGTGTAAAGTATCATTTTTCACCTTCTAAAGCAGCTCTGGCAGAAGGGGGTCACCGACCCCCCAAACTGTTCTAAATTGATACATTTAGTTGATACATTTCTTATCATTGTCCCTAGTGAGCAGAATCCCTGGGTTTCATTACAGGCAGCTGTTAGAATTGATACAATAGTTGCTAATACTCCAGAGATGCTGCTAAAAAAATCAACTAAGGGCATGCCTACATAACAGATTCCGCCGCGATCCGACACGCTGCACAAAATTGCAGGCGTCACGTCGGATGCAACGGAAATAAGGTAAGTAATGCCAGTGTCGGATCATGTCGCATTGTAGATGAATGCAACACGACTGTCGGATGCAGACTGCATGCGACACGATTCGACAATTGAATTACTTACCTTGTTTTCTTCGCATCCGATGTGACGCCTGCGATTTTGAAAAACTCTATGCCATATATTACTCTATATATTATATATTATATATATATATATATATATATATATATATATATATATATATATATATATATATATTTTTTCTTTTTTTTTTTCTTTTATCTATCTAGAAGCGGGTCGTCTTTAGATTAGTTGAAGCTTATATTACATTGTAATTTTCGTGATAGTTCCCTTTTTAAATATATACCAGTTCTTTTTATATACACTAAGAGAACAACAGTGTTTTCACTTGTGTGTGTGTGTATAAATAATTAAGAAAATGTTCATAACCAAAGCGTCCATGCTTTCCGATCAACCAAGACCATCTATAAAAAAAAATTCCTTCACATATTGCTTTCAGCATGGTGTTCATCCTACTGCTGCCTGCTTCACTGTCAATTTATATATTAGTAATGTGTGAAAGGAAGAAAATGTGACTTCAGAAGCGCTGTATCTGACCTTTTTGCCCTTTTAAGCTTGTTCTGAAGCACCGTCATGTAAATGCAGCCTGGCTTATTGGCTAGGAAATGTGAGCAGAGACGAGCCACTTATCTAGGTTGGGAGGGGCCAGTGAAGAGAACAGGGAGCTGAGTGTCTACAGAGTAAAATCATAGCCGTAATCACACAGACCTGAGGCTTGATAGTTTCTTCTCCTTCAAATGCCTCTCCATGGTAATCTGCCCAGCTCTTTAGATGAATAAATACTGGAGAAGGAATTAATTCCAGGAATGCATACCTCTGCAGAGTGAGAGCACTACATTAGCAACAGGAATACCCTTATGTTTGGATTCAGTGAGTCAAGCTGCTAAAACTGAAGGCAAGTATATAGCTAGAACAGCTTGTTGATTCAGCATTGTCTGCTTTTTTCCAACAAAGCTGCAGTGTATTCATTTGCTTGCGAGAAGGGATTTTAGTTGTTTGTTGTGCATGGTGGTTTGTGTGTTAAACTAAATTACAGGTTCCTTTTTTCCAGTCTGTGTAGGATTATGTGCTTTACAGCTGAACTGTCAAACACCCTTATAAATAATATGGACTGACAACAAGCTAAGAAGATTTTGCAGGACTTGGTGTTATGTCCATAAGTTAAAACAAATATGGTGGTCTTTGGTCCAAGATCACTAAGACTCACTGGCACATGATTATGTGGTAGCATTGTAGAGTAATGGTCACCACAAGTTTGTTTTCATCAAGCTTATTATTAAGGATGCTTAACACAGGAAAGCAAAAGGTAGAAAAATCTCTTCTAGACTTTATTAAGATGAGTTTAGTAAAAGAATACTGTTGTACACCAACCTATAGGCATTAACCAAATGGGTTTAATTTAGATGGTTATCCACCTGTTTGGTGATTTGGCCAGTCTGATTTTTATTCCAGAGAGTTTTATTCATGTTTACAGAGGTTCATTGTTTGTTTTGATCTTTAGTGCAGCCCACAATAACAGTAAGCTGCTAGACAGGTAAACTCTATATCAAGTTAAATCCAATGTTACATTTTATCTAAGTCAGTAAAATATGTCTTGCTAGCAGATTGCTGTTACTAAACCTCTCTCACAGTGTGGACCGTTTTGTATTCATTGGATGCTGCATGTGCTTTTGACGTATCTCTCAAGCTGTGTAGCTGTCAGTACTCTTTTGCGGTCTCCGTATCAATTGCAGCTGTCACTGAAGAGATTTTCAATTAAGTCCATTTTTATGCTTAATAGAAAATAGATAATCTTCTTCCCTGTTATGCTTGTGACTGGGTTATCTCGAGGCATGTAGCCATTATGCTCTTTAATATTAATATTGTGCAGTCTTTGGTTGACTTGTTGCACTGATATATACTTTTAGACCATTTATTTATTTAGCAAAATGCTGTCCATTCACATAATTTATGAACAGTAAGGGGCAGATTTATCTACGGTCGAGGTGAATTTTCGAATGAAAAAAATTTGAATTTCAAGCTATTTTTTGTGTACTTCGAAAAGTTCAAATTCAATAAGAATTTGAAAAAATTTCAACCATTCTTCATCTAAAACCTGCTGAATTGCTGTAGCCTATGGGGACCTCCTAGTACCTATTTGGAGTCAATTGGTGGACTTCGATCGAATGCGCTATTCCTTTGATTTGTATGATGCGAAATCGGCCGAATACGGACCTATTCGACCCAAAAAAAAAAAAAACCTTCGAAGTAAAGGGATACTGTCATGGGGAAAAAAATTTTTTTCAAAATGAATCAGTTAATAGTGCTGCTCCAGCAGAATTCTGCACTGAAATCCATTTCTCAAAAGAGCAAACAGATTTTTTTTATATTCAATTTTGAAATCTGACATGGGGCTAGACATATTGTCAATTTCCCAACTGCCCCTGGTCATGTGACTTGTACACTGATAAAATTCAATCACTCTTTACTGCTGTACTGCAAGTTGGAGTGATATCACCCCCCTCCCTTCTCCCCCCCCCCCCCCCAGCAGCCAAACAAAAGAACAATGGGAAGGTAACCAGATAGCAGCTCCCTATCACAAGATAACAGCTGCCTGGTAGATCTAAAAACAACACTCAATAGTAAAACCCATGTCCCACTGAGACACATTCAGTTACATTGAGAAGGAAAAACAGCAGCCTGCCAGAAAGCATTTCTCTCCTAAAGTGCAGGCACAAGTCACATGACCAGGGGCAGCTGGGAAATTGACAAAATGTCTAGCCCCATGTCAGATTTCAAAATTGAATATAAAAAAATCTGTTTGCTCTTTTGAGAAATGGATTTCAGTGCAGAATTCTGCTGGAGTAGCACTATTAACTGATGGGTTTTGAAAAAAAGATGTTTTCCGATGACAGGATTAGGGGTGGGCGAATTTGACCCGTTTCGCCAAAAATTCGCCGCTGGGCGAAATGTCGCAGACGCCCATACAAGTCTATGGGCGTCATTTTTCCGGCGAAACAAGGCGAAAAAATTCGCCCATCCCTAGACAGGATACCTTTAATTTCTGTCTTTTTCAATTCAAATTTCGAAGTTTTTTCAATTCGAAATTCGACCTTTGATAAATATGTCCCTTAATGTCAAGGAGAGAATATCCTTCTCACCACACCAGGAGGCAATCAAGGTTAAGATCGAAAGGGCACATTTTAAAAATATTTAAATTTTTTTTTAATTTTTTTTTTTTAAACTGATTTAAAATGCCAGTTTAGAACTCGTTGCTCCACAATGCTTCACAGAACCCCGTTTTCAGTTAACTTAATCTTCCACGCCAAAGTTAAATAATTAGCACCTCCCAGGACCTACTTCCAGGCACATAGTTGATCCCATTTTCCTCTCTGCCTTCTTGTTATTTAGCCCTGTGCATAGTTAGGGGATAGCTACTCCATTGGTATCACAGAATAATCAAAAAAACAAAGGGCACCTCCCACTTTGAATTGTTATTGTGTGTAAGTTACATGTCTGTTCTACAACATAGATCCTAGCCTTGTCTGTTGCTTTGACTCAGACACCTGGCTTGTGTGTTTTCTTATTTCACAGCACTTCTATCATATCTTCCCCCACGTATCTTATGAGTGCAACACCCAATGTTATGTTTTTCATACACCAGCAACAAACCCTAAACTTTATAAAACAGGGCAAAATTTAGATATCTTTTGCACTTTTATTTGTCTATAGTGCTGCTTTTTTAAAATATATTTAAAAAGGAGCAAGCCCTGTTTATTTAGATCAAATTAATGTAAACACAGGCATTAACGATGTCCACTATATGAGTATGCAGATGGCTATTAGACTATCATCCATCACTTAGGGCTCTTACAGACGAGCGTTTTTACCTGCGCTCCACTGCGTTCCGTTTGTCTGCGTTCAGCCGCAGGGGAGCGCAGGAATAGACGCATTACATTTTTTCCAATGGGGCTGTACTCACACAGGCACGGGTAGGCGCCGAACGCAGGTTCAGACGCAACATGCTGCATTTTTCCTGCGTTCGGCACCTACACGCACCTGTGTGAGTACAGCCCCATTGGAAAAAATGTAATGCGTCTATTCCTGCGCTCCCCTGCGGCTGAACGCAGAAAAACGGAACGCAGGGGAGCGCAGGTAAAAACGCCTGAGGCATAGAGGAGGGGCAGGCAATATATGATTGTCAGCTGAGACTTTTAAATTAGTTTATAAAAGGTATGGATGTTTTAAAGAAAAAAAGACTTTGGGTTTCATATTTAATTTGCAAAAAACTTTAATTATACAGCTTTCTATGTTTGGATGAGAGGTTCACTTTAAGGCTAGTTTTTGTGCCAGTGTGTTATAGAAAGCTGTACAATAGATGTTATACAATCATTTACTTTTTACTGAGGTTATATATTAATGAGGTTATAGATACACTATTTACATATTTATTATAGGTGTTTGACAACAGCTGTAGAGCTACTTGTTTATTACAAAAACAACCCCTGATACCTTTAAGAAACATGTGTGATTGCTTGTGTATGTGCTCAAGTCGCTGTACTGTGCTCTTGTATTTGTAATCTGAAAGCCGTAGTTCCAACATTCTTGTTCTGACTAGCTTTCCATTTGAGAACAAACACCCTCAACAAACACTTGGCCATGAAAGAAGAAGGTCCATTGAGGCGCAGGTCATGTGCTGGGGTTTCAACTGGCACCTTCCTCTCGCGACCTGATGGACGGAAACTTGTCAGAAATGCATCCTTTGGAGGATATAATGAGCTTTCCCCTGCTCTACCAGGTTTGTTTGCTTTCTCATTTCCTTTGTTGTACTAAAGGATCCAGGCCTGCAATTGCTAACTGAAGCAATGGATTAGGTTTAGTAAGCGAAGGGTAACATTTATGGAACAAGCAAGAAAAATCCAGTTTCATTAAGGCATGCACTGCTTTCATAATGTTTGGATTTGGCCAAATGACTCCTCTGCATAAAATCTTGGCAGGATATTGAATTGAATCCTAATTTACAGTTTGCAATCTGAAAGAAAGTGAAATGCCAGGTTTGGGATTTGTTTAGAAAAACACTTAAAATCTTGAAAAAGGTGCTAGTGTTTGACTAAAACAAGCTTACCCCTCTATTTGTTTTACATACCTGTGTCTTTCGACACCTGTACATACCAGCACAGCAGCTGGAAAGTTATTTGTGGCACTTTGCAATCAAGCACCCTTATGATTTTTCTAAGTTTTTTTTTCAATGAAAGTAGATAAAAGATCTAGAGATTGGTGGGAAGCTGTGGTTATCCTGATTTTCATAAAACCACTCTTTTTAGCAGTGTGAATGTGGGCACTATCATCTTGGAATTGAGGAAGAACATTTCCTTTCTAGATACCTTCTAGCTCTGTAAATGGTTGTTTTTTTGCCATAAATATGGTAATTATCATCCCTAATGACTCATGTGAGTTATCTGTCCATGCCAGGAGGGATTCTCTACCATTACTACTACAGAGCAAATTTGCTTTGATCAGTTTGATGCCGATAATGTACGGAAAGAAAATATCTGGTTGCTTTGCAGAGTCTGAGTAGACCTAGTAAGGACACACAAGGTCATCTCTGCTAAATGTATAAATACACAGGGGCAGATGAATTATGACTTAAGAGTGTGGTAGATGGAGGAAATCATTTTTGCTCTCCCCTCCCTTTGGATGTAGTTTTTGGTATTAGCAGCATTTCTGGATTTTGTGATGTTCCTTTAAAATGTCACGGTGATCTTTTTAAGGTAATTTTGTTGGATATATACACACATGGGGGAAAATTACAAACTCTGCAAATATTATCCAGGTTGGACTTGAGCTTTGAACCCTAATTAGTTCCAACCACTAAACAACTTTCATAGCTTCAGATATAATGTACATTTCCATGCAGTTTGTATTTCCATGTTCACTGCTTACTGTGTACGTTAAAACATATTTGCACATGTACTTTTTGCTCTGGTAATTGAAATATCTTCTACAGACTTAAATTTACTCAGTGGCTGTATTGTAATATAGAACTGGAATTATTGCTTGGCGCTGTAAGATTGAAAAAAATCTCTTGGAAGTTAGAATGTCTTTTATATTTTATTAAAAGGCAAGTTAAATATTTATTTTCAAACAAACTACAGTAATTGTCTCTGTATTATTGAATGTCCTTTTAGCAGTACACTTATTAAAATGATTTTGGAAGAAAACGGTATTGCTTCCCTGTGTGATTGATAGTGTAGTTGATTTTTTTTTTTTAGGCTTACAGTTATAAACTGCTGATTATTTAAATCACCTTGAACATCCACTTATTGCAAATACTAAGTAAAATAAGTATTTATCTACACCTAATGAATGTAATTAATTATGATTTTTTTTAAAGAAATATATATAAATTAACTAATTTAACTAATTTAACCTAACCTAAAGACCTAAAACAGTCAAATAATGTCCTAAGAATTGCTGTAGTTCAGTTACTTTCCCACTAATTATTTTTTTCAAAGGACATGGAGAATCCAGTTTACATTATAATAAATTAGATTAACTGTGGCAGATTAAACTAAAATGTTAGCACATTAAAGCCTTCTCTGTAGAAACATGTATTAAATGCAAAGTCAGGAACAATATTTTAGTCACCTTGTTATATTGTCTCTGGGTTCCCTTACACACTCCAAAAGCATTCAGGTAGGTAAACTGGCTCCTAATAAAATTGCCCCTGCTATGTGTGAATGTGATACATTGTTACATACATAGTTACATCCGGCTGAAAAAAGACCAAGTCCATCAAGTTCGACCCCTCCAAATGAAATGATGAATTTGAATGATGTATAATCCCTGTAATAGAGCTGCAGAATTTTGCAAATGCTTGCTATTATAGATAATACTTGCTATTATAGATAATACTTGCTATTATAGATCATATTTGAAGGAAAAACGAAGTCACCGACTGTTTTTCTGTATAAAAAGGCTTGTTATAGACAAGCATGCTTAACCCAGATGTCTTTAAGATGTTTTTTGCACACAACACTATCCTTATGGTCTCTAAATTAAAAAAATATGGAGAAAGCACAAACTTTCTGATAGTAGCTACATAATCAATTTCAGCAATGGTGTTTTTGGACTGTGTTGTCATAAAGCATGGAGATTTTGAGCATATAACTTCAGACTGATATTTTCCTGTGCATATGATGTTTTGATCTTCTCTGTGGCTTCAAGTGGTGAGAGCAGGCTTCCCTGGGGCCCTGAGGGGTACGGGCCCTGGCCCAATCGCACCCCCTGCTCCCCAGGTCGTTCCGCCACTGAAAGATCTGCTTGTGTATCAACCTTGCCAAACGTGGATCTTTACACGTGACCAGCTTTCGTGGGGCTCACAGGGACGGGACGTGGGCTGCTTTTGCAGTGTTCTGCTTGTCACTCACTGGCATCACCAAATTATGCTAATGAGAAAGTGCAATCTACTTTCCTGACTCCTAACATTAAGCATAGCAAGTAAAGGAAAGGGGAGGGGCTGGCGATTATTACTTTTTTTTTTTGAAGAAGAAGAAACTGAATTCAAAAGGTATGCTAAACTTTTTTTTGTCATGTAAAGGCATATCAAGTTAAAATCAAGGTCTATGTCCCCTTTAAGCCATTTATAAACATCTGTCGTTTAGTCTATTGGACTGTCGGCTAATGGTAATATCTCTGCAATATGTTGCCTATCTACCAACTTTTATTTGTTGGATGTAACTTTTGTTCGATTGCTGTCTGCCAATTAAGGGCCAAAACCTTGTCTGCTTTGTTATTTTTACCACTTTATTTAATCTTAATGGTTAGTGGTAGGTTGGTAGATAGCAATGAACAATCGTTCATGAGAATAAAATCTACACGACCAGCATAAGATAGGAGACATGAAGAAGATTATCAGAGGTTTCTCATCTCTTTCCTGAGAAGAGCAGCATCATGTCCATCAAGTTCAACCTTTTAGGTCTATATATAACCTGCCTAACTGCTAGTTGATCCAGAGGAAGGCAAAAAAAACAATTTGAAGCCTCTCTAATTTTCCTGAGAATTCCTGACTCATATATATATATATATATATATATATATATATATATATATATATATATATATATATATATATATATATATATATATTTATTTAAGTAAAAAGGTTACTTGCCTATTTTTAAGGCCATTTTGGGAGAACACTTATCACTTTATCACCTAAAATTTGACTTGATTTCACCATTAGGTTTTGTTTGCTTGCCAAATTTTTAGTTTTAAAGTCAGTGCACTGATCTACTTCCCCCAACCATATAATTCCAACTGGGCTGTGGCCCATTGCCATCTGACTTGTGCAGTAGCCCAAGTTCTCTGTTTGGCTTCCATTGTACATCTGCTGCTTGCTGATCAGCAAAGTGGATGCTAGAAACAGAATGTCTACTGAGCCCAATTTCTTTCCTGTTTTTCTGCTGAATGCATGTTACCAGTATAAAATGACTCAGCAGTATGTATTTATAGTTTATGACTTGAAATATATTTTCATTGTGTAAAAAGACTGTGTTAAATTATCCATTATATAGCTATAACCTTACTTGGTGAGAAGTCAGAACGAAGCTTACTTGTGTTTTGATGAGAATAAAACAGGTTGTGTTGTATTACTGTCAACACTGAAGCCCCTTTTCTTGATGCCCTTTTGAAATGTCAGGGAGCAAGCACGTTTTCCTTGTTCCTGCTGCACAGATGCACATTGTCTTTTTTGGTCAATAAAGTGGGTTTCCTGAATGCAGACATTCCTGGCATATTCTGGAGAGTTTTTCAGCCTGTTGTTGAACAGACATTCTTTTAAATAGCATTGAATAGCACATTATTCTGTATGTAATTCAGTTTCCCTGTGCATGTATTTGCACCCTCATTGCTGATGTCTGTTTTTTTCCCTTCTGAACAAACTAGTGCTGTCATTAAAAAAAATAAAGATTATCGGATGTCCCATTGGCAGTGTGGCTCTGGATAATATTGCAAGGAGAGTGTAAAATTGGTTATACACAGGCACAATCTGTCCAGCAAATCCCCTTGCCCTATTTGGCATCTAAATCTACACAGACGTGCCTATTTATCATGCTATGTAAAACATATTTGACACATATCACTGGTGATGTTGCCCATATTAGTCAATCAGATATTTGCTTCATGACTGTTGCCGATTCAGATGATGATATATACTATATAGTCGTATTCTACAGTACTGCTTTTCAAGTCAGGTATATTAATTTAAGTATCATATATAAAAATGAATCCCTAACAAAGTGTACCCCCAGTCCAGCAACATTTAAGGCTCTCTTCCAGCTTCAAAAATATAATTTCCAAAAAGAGTCACTGCAAATGGGAAAAAAAAACTGAAAAAATAAAGTTTTGCATTGTAGTTCAACAAGAACCCTCTGTGTTCAAGACTCATATCAGTGCTGTAAAAAAAATCCCACCATGTAGATTATGAGCGTTCCAGTAAGAAGTGAAACTATATCTAACACACTTCATACACAAAGTGAATGGGTGATAAAGAAGAGAGAAGTAGAATATGGTTGGTACCCACACTTCACCAAGCAGTCGCTGTGACAGTAGATTATAGGCATAACTGACTGTGTTTGTGAGTATAGAGTCAAGTTATGCAGACTGCGGGGACTTTTGATTTTAGATGTGCATGTAAAGAGAATTTCTATTGAGTGCAATTTTATTTATTTATTAAAGCATTGTTAATGCGATGTAGCTAGACGTGTTTGTGTAGAGCTCCTCTCTAAGCATTAACTAACAGACAAATCCGGAGGCTAAAACTTTATTTTCACATATCTTACTGGTCTTCAGGAGTGGTGGAGCAACACCGGAGCCCAAAGCCGCCTACTAAAAAGCAGCAGGACATACGAGACAAACTTGAGAAACCTTGACGGCCTGACCAAGATGGCGGAGCGAGAGAAAGTACCAGCACATGCAGCGCAGTGGAGGAAGGCCAGCGTGCGTCATCTTCTCCCTCTGCGGGGACAAACTTAAATTATAAATGGTTCTAGAAGCTATCACTAATTGCCAAACCTTCACAGCCAAAATTGAAGAGGTGAAAATCGACATCTCTCTGCTCCGCCAAGATCTGCAGAATATACGGGCCAGAGTGACTGAGGCGGAGAACTCAGTGCTGCAGAGGATGTACTGCCACCATTACAAACAACGGTACGCCAACTTGAAACCAAACTCACAGCACTGCAAGCCCACGCAGATGACCAGGAGAACTGCATGAGACGCAGCAATATTAGGCTGGTAGGCCTACCGGAGCGCGCAGAGGGAGACCATCCAGAGATGTTCCTGGAAAAGCTTCTGATCAACAACTTTGGCAGAGAGGCCTTTTCTACGGGTTTCGCAGTGGAGCGTGCGCACCAGTTCACAGCCAAACCACCTATACCCGGGGGCCCTCCCAGAACCTTTATCGCCAAAATTCTCAACTACCACGATTCTGTTCTGTCCTTTTTCCCGGATTTCTCCATAGAGCTGCAAAAAAAGAGAGCCAAATTCTTCCAAGCCAAGAAACGGCTTCAGGAGCTCAACGTGTCCTACACTATTCTGTACCCCGCCAAGTTGTGGATCACCCACAATGGGAAAGCTGCATTCTTCACAGCACCAGAAGAAGTCCACAACTGGCTGGAGACCACCTATAACTCTGCAAAATCTCCAAGGGGTCCGTGAGTATGTATTTTCAAAATGGATACATGCTAACTTAGCCTTGACTCAGCACAGCTGCACTAGACGCTACTGAGAGATGTACAAAGACTCTACCTCACATTTACTATCACCTATCACATCTTTTTGGTAATTAAAGGGAAGATACCTCCAACTAATAATTTTATTGGTTGACCGTTACTTCTGTTAGGGTGCAAGGCTGCATTAGTTTTGGATACGCAGCAGGGTGGGAAACGGGAATGGAAATCCCCAGTAGGAAACTGTTCGGCAGCCTGTTGCGCCAGCTCCCCTACCTCCCACATATTGTTACCAGTTACGCTATACTGAGATGGCAATACACAGATACCAACAACAAGACATACAAGTAAATAGACTTCCTTACTGGCACAATGGCACGTGAAACAAAGAAAGTAACTCCCCAACAATTGTGTATTATGGGATGGAATGTCAGAGGGATGAATGACTGTATTAAAATAACTGCAGTATATTAATTTATCAAACAACACTCTCCAGACATATTATGTCTTCAAGAGACTCATGTTATGGGTGATAAGAGTCTTGCCCTTAAAAGCCCCTGGGTGGGATGGGCGTACAGTGCTACCTTTTCGCGGTATTCAAGGGGAGTCACGATTCTAGTCCGAAGGCCGGTACAATTTAGTTTGTCCTCAATACAACAGGACCCACAAGGTAGATATGTATTCCTTAATTGTGTAGTAAACTCTCACCCTTTACTAATTCTGAATGTGTTTATACCACCGCCATTTCACCCTGAAGTGATTCAAAAAGGTGCGCTGTTCATGTCTCAGGCTCCAAACATCCCTGCTATCTGGCTTGGGGACTTTAATAATACCTGGGACTACACACTGGATAAGTTATTTCTCAATGTGCCAGCACAAACTGGACAATCTCCATCAGGTAACACCCCATTTGCCAGACTGATGACTGAACTGTGCCTTATAGACCTGTGGCGACATAACAACCCCACAAAACGCTTATTTACCTGTCACTCTGCTACACACAGAACTCTATCCAGGCTGGACTATGTGTTTGTTAATAAAATGGCGCACCCACTTATTCTCAAAATTGAACATTTGCCAAGCAGGCATTTCTGATCACTCCCCTCTGTTGGCCCTGTTACAATGGTATGATATGAAACCCCAATAGACGTGGAAATTTAATGCTTTTTGGTTAACTCTATTCCCTGAACAAGAAATATTGGAACAACAATGTGAAATGTTTTTTTTAAAGATAATAACTTCAATGTTAACTGTCGATTGCTATGGGATACATTTAAAGCATACCTCAGGGGATCACTGATTGCACAGGTCACTGCCATTAAACGTGAGAGTAAAGCCACAGGACTCCAACTGTGTGACAATGTCACACAGGCTGAGGCCGTGCACACTTTGACCCCCTCAGGTCCTAATTATGACAATCTGAAACTGTGTGAAAGAGAGCTAAGTAATTATTTACACGTCAAAGCGTAAGTTATTCTTTACAAAACAAAACTACTTAGAGCATGGAGAACTTACTGGTACCCTGTTAGCACATATGGCCAAAGCTCAAACCACACCCTCAGTATAACTCAGATTAGAGATGAAACTGGGACTATCCTAACTGATCCCTCAATAAATGAATGCTTTTTTAATTTTTTTATCAGAAACTGTATTCCACCACTTCCCCCTTCTCCCAAACAGATTCTCAATTATACCTGAATGAGATTAATATGCCTAAATTCACATCTGAACATAGAGATATTCTAAACCTGGAGGAAATTAAGATAGCAATTTCCACACTCCCCAACCGTAATGCCCCTGGTCTAGAGGGACTCCCGCCTGAAATTTACAAACGGCATACAGACTGCTTGGCTCCTGAATTACTAATGCTATATAAAGATGCAAAGTCACAGGGCTCTTTGTCACCCTCCATGACGGAAGTGTCTATAGTGCTTATCTCCAAGCCTGGGAAGGACAGGTTAGACTGTAGCTCCTACCGCCCTTTATCTCTGCTCACAACAGATGTTAAAATTCTAAAATTCTGGCAACCAGGCTCTCCTCTGTAATACAGGTATAGGATCCCTTATCTGGAAACCCGATATCCAGAAAGCTCCGAATTATGTATTGGCTGCCTCCCATAGACTCCATTTTATCCAAATAATCCAAATTTTTAAAAATGATTTCCTTTTTCTCTGTAAAAATAAAACAGTAGCTTGTACTTGATCCCAACTAAGATATAATCAATCCTTATTGGAAGAAAGACCAGCCTATTGGGTTTATTTAATGATTAAATGAATTTCTATTAGACTTAAGACATGAAGACCCAAATTATGAAAAGATCCGCTATCTGGAAAACCCCAGGTCCCGAGCATTCTGGATAACAAGTCTCATACCTGTACTGCATATCATACATCCGGACCGAACCGGTTTTATGCCAGGGAAATCCACTGCTCTAAATATATGCAGAGTCTACAAGGTTATACAAGCCCAATACGAAGAGGTGGAGGGCAGGGCCTTGGTTGCACTAGATGCGGCCAAGGCCTTCGACTCTGTTGAGTGGCCCTTTTTATGGGCAGTTCTGGAGCGAATAGGTTATGGAGCGTAATTTATAGCCTGGGTGCAACTGTTATATTCCCTTCCCCAGGCCAGAATGATAACAAACGGCTGGACGTCTAAACCCTTCTCACTTTGCAGAGGAACAAGGCAAGGGTGCCCACTGTCACCCTTGTTATACGCCCTTGCTATTGAACCCCTAGCAGCTAAAATACGACAGGATATACTTATTGAAGGGCTCTCAACTGCTGACTGCAAGGATAAATTAGGTCTGTATGCTGACGATATGATACTATTTTTAAGAGACACCGACAAATCCCTAGACCAGGCACTTATGATAATTGTGGAAATGGGCCAAAACTCAGGCCTCCGCATAAATTGGGCAAAATCTAATGTTTTTTTACATTACAGAAAGTAGAGAAAACAGACTTCCCTTGAGACACCTGCTAATCATAACTAACAACTCCAAATACTTAGGCATTTGTATTACTAGAGACCCACTAAGCTATCTACAAGAAAATTTATATCCCTTACCGAAGTACACAAGAGAGAAAACACAGGCATGGGGGAAGCTACCACTTACAATCGCTGGTAGAATTAACCTGGTAAAGATGGTACTCCTCCCTAAAATACTATATACGGTAATGCACTCCGCCATATTCTTGTCACAACGGTTCTTCAGAACCCTTACGTCCCATGTACTTACGCTTTTGTGGAAAGGCTCAAAACCTAGACTTAGATTATCTCTCCTACAAAACCCAACTGCTAATGGAGGACTAGCACTTCCCCACTTTTATCTATATTATATCTCTTCACAATTAATGCAACTTTCGCACTGGTTCCACTTACAAAGCCAAGACAGCGCTAGGAGAATGGGACATACAGGCCCCATACCCACTAGAGATAGAGTGTACCAATAACTTAAAGGATATCGGGCATACCCCACCCCAAAACCCAACAACGCACTTATTGTACAAGCTCTACGTGTTTGGGACAAAGCAGACAAATTAGTGCCCTTGCCAGCAGGGATAATCGAACACTATACACCATTATGGGAAAACAATGCACTGCCTGAATGTTGTAAGATTCAGGAGACCAAGCTCTGAAAGGAGAAAGGTATATGGTGCTAAGGACAGGTTCTAGACAATGGCAATATCAAGTCCTTTGAACAACTTAAACAACATCCCCAACCATTTTTTTCTTTAGATACCTACAACTCCATCATGCCCTAGCTACACAATACCCCCAAGGGCACCCCACCCTGGAAACCGATGCATACATTTGCTGTATCCAAGCTGGATACTCTGAGGGCTTTATATCCAAACTATATGGTATTCTACTTACACCCACATCCAAAACGCACACCCAACATTCTAAATCTGCATGGCAAGATAATGTAGGCTAGATGGACCAAGAGGAGTGGGAAGAGGCCCTTGAGGCCCCCAAACATACCTCCTCATATGTACGTGAACGTATAATACAAACCTATATTTTGCACAGAGCATACCTCAACCCCTTAATCCTTAGACACTTTCGCAGAAGCACGAATCCAAACTGCCCCAAATGTGGCTCCAACCGGCCTAACTTTTTGATATGGGCCTGCCCAGTTATTGCCAGATACTGGGTACAAATAACTAAGTTTATACAGGACATCATGGGATCCCAGTTCCCCTGGATCCTAAAGTCTGCCTGCTGGCAATTATAGAAGATTTATACCATAGCATTTACCTGAGAACAGCAATGGCAGAATTACTTTACTGTGCAAGGAAACATATAACCAGCAAGTGGCTATCACCTCAGCGCCCAACACTAAGTGGTTGGATTGCCCTAGTAAACCAGGCACTCCCATACAAAGCAGTAACCTACAAAAACAGAGGGTGTGCTGATAAATACAAACGGATACTACGCCCAAGTTGAACAATCTCAGGATATAAAACAATCAAATGCAGCTCTCTGCGAGCATGATGACCTGCATCCAGTTTTGGATATTATAAAGTAGATATAACTATATATCTTATAAGTAAGATATAACTGTGTAACTTATAGTGGAAAATGGTGTTGCGTAATCACATAAAACTTGTATTGAAAAATGTAAACAAAGAAGATGTCTTTGAACCAATGCATGTATATGCCATCTCGGTGTTAAACCCTGTAAATAATAAAAGTGTTTGAAACAAAAAAAAAAAAAAGTTTAAAGTGCTTATTTATAAATATTACTGTATATTATGAGCATGCAACAACCACTTTCACTTCATCTTCAGGTTAGGTCAAGATTGGCTGCCATTAAAACTGACCATAATGTGTGTAAATGTAGTTGTGGTTTGGGTGTATGGTTTATCAGATTCCTATCCTTCGCTTACCCTGCACAAGTACAAATTTTGTATTTGCTTCAGAAGCACTACTACAGTTTATGTAAATAAAATGCTTTGTAGCCGTGGGAGCAGCCATTCCATTTCGAAAATGGACTATAGGGCACATGTTTACATAAGGTATATAAACTGTGCAGAATACAGAACTATATAAGAAAAGATTTATTATGTAAAATAGGACATTTGGTGCCCCTCACCTGTTTTGTAACTGATTCAACCATTTATAAATATTCTTGGTATTCTTATTATTAATAGATTCTGACTTGTGTGCTAGAATCCTTGGAAATGGTGTTCCTACAAAGCCCTCTTAGCAGTCTTATATTTTCATTCTAGATAAACAGTAATACCTTGAAGCATAATGTCTCCCTTTTGCGAATGTGGCACAGGGTGTTTTGACAACCAGTTTGCTCTAAGAGTGATGTGCTTCAGCCAAAACACCAAAAATCATCTTGCGGTGAACCCCATAGCAAAAATTATGCCTATTGCAGACACTTGTGGTAACAGTTTGTCATGGAATACAGAAGCCGGATTTTGAGCAGTATTAGTCTGTGACACCACCTTTATGGGTTGTAGGAGGCTATTCCTGATGGTTTGACTGCTGGAGTTTTCTGCTACAACATGACAGTGATCATAACACCTCTTATGCTATAAGCCTTCCAAGGGCATTATACCCCCTTGTTCAATAAATAGGGCTTCAGCTGAACAAACCTTTTGCTTATTCTTTCAATCAAGAAAAATTATGGTTTTTGTTTTTTAAAGTTAAACAGAGAAACAGAAATCTCATCCATGTTTGGTCCTTGTGAGGTAGATGATAACATTACAATACCAGTGTATACATAATACCACTGCATAATGGATTTATGCTTATCTGTAAGCCATACAGTCAAGAGTTGAAGGAAGTCTAGTTATCTACCTTGAATGGAACAAACATGGAGTTGCTTCAACCATGATTAACTCAAGAAATTACAAAAAAATGACATGTGGCTTAATGGGATTAAAACCATAGGTAAAACAAAGTATTATGAGCATGATTCCTGTTCAATGGATTCATGTTGTACAAGGAGTCACAGAGACCTGAAATAGTCTATGGAAGGAATATGTAGATAAAGAAGACCTATATGTGTTTACGGCTAGGCTACTGCCTAGGAAAGCTCTTCCAAGCAACAGATATTTTATAGATATTTTAAAAAGACACTGAAAAACAGCACTGAAACAAGAAAAGCTTCAGTATATCTCAAGTGAAGCACCGATCAAAATAGATGTTTTTGTCTTGTTTTGTTCACACTAACTGTGCAGGTGTGTATAAAGAATCCCCTGGAGTGAGTATGTTATTCCATGTGAGCAGAAACAGCTGCCCCTTGGGAGTGCGGTGACTGGAGTTCTTTAAACAAATAAAGTGGATTTCAATGTAAATGTAATGTTATTAAAAGGTGTTGTTTTTAAAATTCATAAATAAAACAACTCTTTTTGCTTGGAGTGAAAAGTCTGTTCTTTCCACCCATTATAATCATTAAAAAGATGCTATTAGATTAGTCAGAACACATAACTGTTATAAAGGGGGCTGATTGCATTCTTACTGTCAACCACATTTAGTTATTTTTTATTATTCAGAAAAATAAAAATATTTTCACGATAGTTCCCCCTTTGAATGAGTTATAACCAGATTGCTTTAGTTATTGACGGCACCAGTCAGTGATTTCTTTTCTTAAAATGCCTTTATTGGGACATGGGCTCTGACCCCAAACACTTGGCAACGTTTCAGACCATTCCCGGTCTTTTCTCAAGCCAGGTTGCCAAGTGTTTGGGGTCAGAGCCCATGTCCCAATAAAGGCATTTTAAGAAAAGAAATCACTGACTGGTGCTGACTTTGAATCTTATAACCAGATTGCTGAAATGGCCACCTGGATAAATAATAAAGCTAAATAACCCAAAAACCACAAATAATAAAAAATTAAACCCATTTGCAAATTGTCTCAGAATATCACTCTCTATATCATGTGATGGGTGTATCAATGCTATGATCTACTAAAGGAGAATGTGCTGACCCCATTCTGTGGGCAATGTCTGGCATCCATATTTTCCAGCAATATTAGCTGAATGACCGTAAACCTACTATAGGGCATTGCATTTCTCGTTCTTAAGACACTGACAAGGACGTGGTAATGATTGGCTGAGTGCAAATGATCTATAGTGCACCTGCAAGCTGATCTTAATACAGTGTTTGTGCCATTTCAGTATAGTCTCCAACATCATATTTATTAATTCAGCTTTAGGAGTTTCTGCCTCACTGAATTTACATTGTCTGATGTCCTTTTATAATACTAAATGCATTCATGGTTATGCATTTGTTTGGGAAAAGTTACTGCAATACCACTGGATGTGATAGAGGTCTGTACATATTTTGCCTTCATTTATAATGCCTTTTGAACACAGACAGTATAGAATACTATTCTTTTTTTTCTTTAGGTTTTGACAGAGGCAAAGATGATGTCTTGCAAAGCAAGGAAGATACTTCTATTTCAATGTCAAAGAGCAAGGTGAGCCTTTTCTCTGAACCTTAAGCAAACCTCCGCCTATGTTGTGAAACAGATACAAAATTAGTAGTTTGAAAGTTGATGGGTACATTGAATCTGTAGTTGGCCAAAATCAGTGACAAAAAAAGGGGTTCATTATTCCTCATTTATGACTCATTTTTGCAGTTACTCCATGACAGTTGTTTAATAATAATTGCAGAGCGGCAATTTCCAAAGTGCTGTTTGTTCTATGCCCAGCGTTACTATCTTGTTTCCTGCAAGTGCAGATTATTCTTTAGTCTCACACATATTAAACATATGTGTAGTATATCTAATTACCTAAAACAGATTGTAAAGGGTAACTAAACTACAGCATAAACTTGAATAATAATATCTATATTAATTCATGAGCTTGCTATAAAGAAAAAAAAGGCATACTATATATATGTATTTCAAAAACACGTAGATAACCATAGCTTTTATTGGCCATGTCAGAGAAATCACACTCCATTTTGTGGCATGTCCTCTTTTGAAGTGATGCTGTACATGGTATGTAACCATTAACTAGTATGTCAGTTGCATGTGGGTTTGTGGAAGCCATTAAACAAGCTTTTCTTTAATAAATATAAAAATATCAGTGATTCTTTGATTCTGGTTCCATAAAAATGCTTTAACACTGTGTTAAAATTGTAATGCCTAAATGTCATCTTTTATAAATATTTCAGGATATTGTTTCGGCTGACTGATTATAATATTTTTTTTCTTTATCTCCCCTTCTTGCCTTTTTCTTGTCTTGTTATATATTAATAGTCAGAGTCTAAATTATATAATGGCTCTGAAAGAGATATTGCTTCTGCTTCAAGCAAGCTTACAAAAAAGGAGTCTCTTAAGGTAAATTATTCTTTTTAATGTTGCCATTGATAAAAGTGAGAATGATTTTAATTCAAATCACAGAACATGAATTTGAGTTTACTGTGTTTATTTTCTTACTTGCATGTTGTTTTGTTAAGGTTTAGGGCAGAGATCCCCAACCTTTGAACCCATGAGCAACATTCAGAATTAAAAGGAGTTGGGGAGCAACACTACATGAAAACTGTTCTTAGGGTGCCAAATAAGTGTTGTGATTAGCCATTTGGTAGCCCCTATGTGGATTGTCAACCTACATTGAGTTTCTGTTTGGCAGTGCACCTGTTTTTTATGAAACCAAAACTTTACTTCAAGTCAGGAATTCAAAAATAAGCATCTGCTTTGAGGCCACTGGGAGCAACATCCAAGGGGTTGGAGAGAAACATGTTGCTCATGATCTACTGGTTGGGAATCACTGGTTTAGGGTATACTGTTTTAAATAATTGAGGTTTACTATATGCAAGCCCTTTGTATCATTTCTTGTAAACACTGTCTAATTTTATCTTATTTTAAACCATTTCAGCTGTCATTTTTATGGGGCCAAAGCAATACTGTAGTTCAAGGGAGATAATTAAGAGTTTGTAAACTCTGCCTGAGTTGCCTTATGGTTTGTAACTTGATTACTAATTGGATATGTAGAATGTCAGTAATTGCTAGTATTGTAAGATGACAATCTCGTGGGCAATGACAGATGTAAAATGTTTTGCATTACAAGTTATTTTCAGATGATGAAGGCCTGTAATATAATCAGATGCTACAAGGCTGATTATTAAATTCTAAGGCTAGTTGCCCTTATTTCTGCGGCCATGTAGTAATCACATGTATTAATTACCAATAAGCCTCATATTGTGACATTTATATTCTATGTGTACTGTATATCAGTCGGTCCCTAAGCTCAGTAAGTGACAGCAACACAGAGCATGTGCAGTGAATCAGCAGAAAAGAACATGGGGAGCTACTAGGGCATCTTTGGAGACACAGATCTTCACTGCTAAAGGGCTGTGGTTGCTTTGGCTGGTACAGAAGCCTAACACATAATGTACAACATTTCTAGCCTACTTATTAAGCTTTCATATCAATCCTTTTAAATGAACTAAATGCCAAAACAGTGTTTTGCCTTTGATTTACACATTGCTTATTGCATAAACATTTAGGTTTTATAGTCAGTAAGAGCAAATGGAAGGGGGGTACTTAACTTAAAGGGTAAATTGACTTTAAATGTAATGCATTGTCAGATGCTAATATTGTGAGAAATATTTGCAATTGGTCTTCACTTAGCACTTAGTGTTTTTTTAACTATTTAACCTTTTGCTCAGAAACTATCCAATTTTTTCTTTTCAATCATTTTTATTTGTTTTAACTAATAGCTATCTTGTTGTTAGAGTTCAATTTAGCGTAGTAAACACTGCAAGATAAATAGGAGAGGCACAAAGATAAAGATAAGTAATAAAATGTAACAGTATAACCATAATAATATTATTAAATCTGTCCCCAACTGTCTATACACTTTCTGTATGGTCAATTAACCTCGGGCTGCTGACTCTGACATTTACAAAGAGCTTTTGAACTAAAGGCTAGCCAAATCTGCTAATATTTAAAACTGCTAAAAGTAAAACATTTCTGTACATTGCAAAAGTCCTCATGTATTTTTGTAACTTTACAATTCATTTTTTGGGTTTAGAATCTGTTTAAGATGCATTATGTCTTATTATGTGTAGAATGATACGGCACCTCTTTAATGACACTAGCTTATTGACATGAAGGATTACATTTCCGCTGTTGCCTCCCAGATGTTGCCTCCCAGATTCCCAAAAGTTAACACATAAATGTGGTTTTTCCAGGTCCCAAAAATTCTCCTTTTTCACATCAAATCATCTTTGCTTTTTTGTTGGTTTTTTTTTGTAACTTTTTTAGGTTCAAAAGAAAAACTACAGAGAAGAAAAGAAGAGAGCCGCAAAAGAATTGCTTAGCACGATCACAGACCCATCAGTTATTGTCATGGCTGATTGGCTGAAGGTGAGTATATTTCTGACATATATATAACTATATGTGAACATTTTGGAAAGGAGAAGGAAAGCAACATAATTGTAATTAAAATGCCTCTCACCACACAATTAGGTTCAAGGAGCTCCAGCATCCTTGTGCACCATCTTGGTAATTAGTTATTTCACTACTCTAATCACAAAACTCTACTTGCACATGCACATTTAGTCCCTCCTAGTGACTTTGGACATTCAAGCAACAGTTGTGGTATGTGCAACTGCTGGGCATTGCCCATATTCATTTGCATGGGCTGATTGGAGGAACACTGGGATGAAGTGGAGTCCAAAGGCAATAAATCAAGGAAAGTGGTGAACTTAGCAAGGAAAGCTGCACTTGCCCTTCACAGTGGCTTGATATAGAACACTGCACAGATATTGTAAAATGTGGGTTGCTTGTGATTTAGTTTTCCTTGTCCTCTAATATGTATATCTCTCCTTCTATGTTAATTTAATCTGTTCATTTATCTACCTGATTTCTTAATCTATCAATTTACCTTAAAGATACGTGGGACTTTAAAGAGCTGGACCAAACTGTGGTGTGTGTTGAAGCCTGGGGTTCTGCTAATCTACAAAACTCATAAAAATGGCCAGTGGGTTGGTACAGTGCTCCTGAATGCTTGTGAAATAATTGAGCGTCCATCTAAAAAGGATGGCTTTTGCTTTAAGCTGTTTCATCCGCTGGAACAATCAATTTGGGCTGTTAAGGTATGCAGTCAAATACCCTTTACATGTGATCTTTGTGGACTTAATCAAGCTTATACTTACTCAATGCTATTCATTTATACGTTGAGCATAAGAAATACTGATAACTGAATGACCGTTGCTGCTCTCCTGTCTATCTCAATCAATACTTTTATTAATGATAGTTTTTATCATGCCTTATTCATGAAGTGCCTACTTGAGTATACAGCAAGAATGTTCATCAGTCACATCTGACTCTGTTTTCTAACATACATACCTACACACACACCTACCTTTTAATCACAAGCCATTTGATTTCTTTGTATGTTTTAAAGAGTTTGAGAAGACTAGAGTAAAAGAAACCCACACAGAGATGGGGAAAATATACAGTATCCTTTTAGTAGTGCCCTTGTTGGAAGACCTACTTTAAATTCACTAAGTACAGCAAGGGACCCTGGCACGCAGTAAAGCTGGCCATACACGGGCCGATAAAAGCTGCAGACAGACCGAGTCGGCCCTCCGACGGGCTTCCCCGATCGTTATTTGGCCGAAAGTTGGCCAGATGTCGATCGGGCAGGGTTAAATATCCCCGTCAGATCTCGGACCGCATCTGTTCGTTCAGGCGGTCCTGCTTCGTGAAAGATTCGGCTGAATACCGAATTGAATCGGAATCCCAATTTGCATATGCAAATTAGGGGCGGGAAGGAAAAAGTGGAAATTGTTTTTTTACTTCCTTGTTTTGTGACGAATAGTCACTTAATTTCCGTTCCCACACCCAATTTATTTATGCAAATAAGGATTCAGATTCAGTTCGGAACAGGCACAAGTATTCGGCTGAATCCTACTGAAAAAGGCCGATTCCCAAACCGAATACTGGATTAGTTGCATCCCTTAAATGGACGCAATGAAGTGCACATATCGATGTAATTAAGATACTTGTGTCCAAACACAATACTGCACTTCCATACAGCTGCCAATGCAGTGATCAGTAGTGTGCAACTGTACCTTTTGATGCTGGGGGAGCCTGAAGCTACACAACCTTGGACCTAGAGGTAACGCTAGGGTCCCCACAGCAGGTTGCTTCAATAAATGCACCAGACTTGCAATTGGCTTCAATTCAATCAAATTGCAATTGTCTTCAAATGCTATTTTGAACACTCTCACTGCACTTAATTTAAATCAAAGTGCAAGCAAAATTGTGTGCAGTTTGTTATGGGAAGCACAGTTAAGGTGGATTATGGGAAAAATGCAGCATTATAGGAAAACAAAATTGTGGTACTTGTCTGAAATCACACTTTCACGCTGTACTTGCCTTTGTAAATTACTTTTTTTACATTTTTATTGCTGTTGCTTGTTGCTTTTGAAATAATATAGTATGTCAAGCAATGCATAACTGATTTAATGTAGAAAAATATATTTTTTTGTTTTATAAATCATTTCATTGTTCTATGTAAGCCCAAATCTTCAATATTTTTTTTTCATTTTAAGGGCCCCAAAGGTGAAGGAGTAGGTTCAATTACACAGCCTTTGCCTGGCAGTTACTTGATAATTCGAGCTGCGTCAGAATCAGATGGTAAATTCTTCTTTATATTTTAATTTTATCCTCACTCTTTCTTCAATCAGTTAATATAACGTTTTTTGCTAACAGAATATGTAAAGGTAAATTAGGCATATAGTGCAGAAATATACAGGTTTATTTCGTTAAGGCATGCAATGCCCAACGTAAGACCAAGGCTGCACTCGCCTAACTCTTTTGAGTCTCCAAGTACTTGCTGTTCTGTGTTGGGTGGTTATTCTATAATTTATTGTGCACTTAATGAGCAGTAGAGATTTGGCCTATAGCATGATCCAAGTATGTTATTGTGCCATCACCCTCACTCAGTTGTAACCTCCTAGAATGCAAGGATCATAATGCTTTGTTCATTAATGTGTGCCAGTATATTTTATGTGTACCATGTTACTAGAAGAAGAGGATAGATATTTCCAACTAAAATTACAGCATTATGTAAACTACATACAGTTCCTACAGTGTTCAGAATAATAGCATATTATAAAAAGTGAAAAAAGCTCAAAATCCTTATGATAGCTTTTCCATACACGCAAATGCATTGGGAACACTGCGCATTCTATTCCAAATCAAAACATGAAGAAAAAGCCATCAAATTTGTGTTATTCTTTTACAGAAAGTAATGAAAAGGGAATGTTAGACTGTTCAAAAAAATAGCAATGTCTACATTCTTCTTTACATGTAGTCCAAATTACTGTTGCACACTGACAGAGTGAATAAACTTTTTAGATGTGCAATTTTATTGGCTCACAAAGTAGGCACAAAAAAAAGGCAATGTTTCAGGCCTCACAGGGCCCGTTATCATGCCATTCTTCTTTAAAAACTGCCTAACTGTCTTAAGAGAAATGGCGCAACATTTTGTCGACTAAGGAAAGCAAAATTGTTCTTTTTGGGTCTAGGGGCCATTTAACAAACTGTCAGTGGCCCCTAGACCCAAAAAGAACAATTTTGCTTTCATTAGTCCACAAAATGTTGCACCATTTCTTTTTAGGCCAGTCAATGTGTTCTTTGGCAAACTGTAACCTCTTCAGCACATCTTTTTTTCAACAATGGCACTTTGCGGTGGCGTCTTGCCAATAACTTGGCTTCATATGGACGTCTTCTAATTGTAACAGTACTCATAGGTAACTTTAGAACTTCTTTGCTCTTCCTGGAGTTGATCATTGGCCGAGTCTTTGCTGTTTTGGCATTCGAATGGTAGTTTTCCTTTTTCTTCCATGACTTTCAGGTTTTGGTTGCCATTTTAAAGCATTTAAGAGCATTTTAGCTGAGCAGCCCATCATTTTCTGCACTTTTTATATGTTTTCCCCCTCCAATAAACTTTTTAATCAAAGTACGCTGAATGTCTGGAACAACCAATTTTACTCCGATTTTCAGAGAGAAATGCACTATAACCAGCATGCACAACATTTGCTGTCTTCCATCTTTCAATAAGGGACGTAATTGACACCTTTTTTTCACAGAATTAATGACCTCACTAATTGAACGCAACACTGCTATTATTTGGAACAAACCTCAATTAATTATTCAGTTACACAGAATCAGCAGCATGCATGTCATGACTGTTGGGTCTGTTTGTTTTATATTACTCTGCTACACCTAATAGTAAATTATTTGCCATGTAGAAATATAATTTCTACCAAAAACAGTGATTGATTAGGTTAGTGTTGTCGGACGGATATTATTCTGTAAATAACAGCTTTTAAGTGCAGGTACATTTCAGCTATGTTTCTCTAACCTACTGTATACATTTTTTTCCATTCTTGTTGCAATATGTTGGTGCTCTAAAAATACATGTTAATAATAATAAATCTTGTTACTTTAGGAAGGTGCTGGATGGATGCTTTGGAGCTTGCACTGAAATGTTCTAGTCTTTTGAAGCGCACTATGATAAGAGAAGGGAAAGAGCATGACTTAAATGCTTCTGCTGAGAATAGCCAAATGAGTTTTTATGGTCTGTTGAGAGTAAACAACCTCCACAGCAATGACAACTTCCAGTAAGTACATTTGCTTGCTGTAAAGTGCCACTATTTTTGGAGCAATGCTTCAAAGATGTAATTATAATCAATAAAACAGTATTCTTTCTGCTTAGAGGGCTGGGAACACCAATAAATTAAAATGCCCTTAAAAGTGTTTACATGTAAGGTTTATTTATGGGTGCAGAGTAAAAATGCCCTGCATTGTGTGCTTAACCTCACTTGCATACATTTATAATTTGTAGGATTATTTAACTACACTGTAACCCTGTGTGTTAACTTTCAAAACCATTGAAAACAAAGCCAGATATCAAGAACCTGCTTTAAAGGGGTTGTACACCTTCCAACCACATTTTTAGTTGCGTTGTTTTCAGATTGTTCTCCAGAAATAAAGGCTTATTTCAATTGCTTTCCATGTTTTATTTTTTACTATTTTTCCAAAATCTAAGTTTAAAGTTTAATGTTCCTGTCTGTGGTGTTTCAGTCTGGCAACAGTTTACAGGGTCGGCGACTCCCCTTCCCAGAGCTACTTTAGAAGGTGAAAAATTACATTTTACATTTCAATATTAGAAAAATGGTCACATATAGAAAATAGAAAGTAATTTTTAAAAAGTCTTTATTTCTAGTGAACGATCTGAAACCAACTGAACTAAAAAAAAAAAAGTGTCGGAAGGTGAACAACCCCTTTAAAAAAGTACTTTTTTTGGACTGTATGCTTGTTTTGAGGCTCTAAACTAGGGGTCCCCAAACTTTTTTTTTTTTACCTGTGAGTTACATTTAAATTTAAAAAGAATTGGAGAGCAACACAAGCATGAAAAAGTCCATGGGGATGTCAAATAAGTGCTGTGATTGGCTATTTGGTAGCCACTAGATGTACTGGCAGCCTACAGGAGGCTCTGCTTGGAAGTACACCTGTTTTTTTTTGCAACTAAAACGTGTCTCCAAGCCAGGAATTCAAAAATAAGCACCTGCTTTGAGGCTTCTGGGAGCAACATCCATGTTGCTTGTGAGCTACTGGTTGGGGAACACTGCTCTAAACCAGCATATAATGTACATGCATACATGTATCTTATGTTTAGGGATGCACTGAATCCAGGATGTAGTTTGTGATTCAGCCAATTTCCGAATCCAAGTGCCTGGCCGAATCAAAGCTTTACACTCATGTGACGTTTTGTCTCACACACATAAGGAAGTTTTTTTTAGAAAAATCTACTGTGTATCCTGTGCTTGAATGGCTGCCCCATGGCTATACAGCAGCTTTTTTTATATAAACTATAGTTGTGTTTCTGAAGCAAACACCCCAGTTTTACCAGGGCAATAGTGCATTATTGTGATGTGCGGGACAGCCCGATACCCACGGGAACCGCAGGTCGGCCAACCTCGCACCACCCTTTCCGGGTCGCAGGTGGGTGCAGGATGAGCTCTTCTGACTACTTGAAGTTGATTGTCCCAGTGAAGAAGGAGGCCACCAAGCATTCTTCTTGCAGAGATTGGTAACAAAGGATCCATTCCTTCAGTCCTCATTTGCATAACATGAATCGTATTGCCAGCCAATACATGCTGTGCTACTGTGTGAGGTGGATGGTCTACTTACAGCGATGAAACCAGTTAGCGTCAACTTATTAAAAAAATTAAACAGTTCTTAATGTCTAAATACTCATTTTGGCTATTGAGACTTGTTAAATAATTGTTAACAAAATGGCGGACACCCCTTTAAATGTGCAGGTAGGTCGCCCTACAAGATGTGTCTAGTAGAGCATATTTTCCTCTGCTTCTCTCAAATCCGATTTTCCCTTCCAGCCCCAAACCTGTCCCTGAATGACGTCACTCACAAGATACAGGGTGGTTGGTGGGTATAGGGTGTAGGGCCAGGTGATCCAAGCGCATGTCAAAGATCTGGATCAAATGTGAGTCCAACCAGTGAGAACATAAAGGGAACACCAGGTGCATCATGTGCTCCCATATAACATGATTAATCAGACAACAGGAATCACTGCTAATCAGTGTAAAATAGCCATCTGTGTGCAGAGATAATCCCACAAAATTAGGATGTCGTGAACAGAAAGGTGTTTTCTCTGTCATCTCTGTGATCTCTGTGGAGGTGAAAATGCCTTGTGTGTGCAGTGTAAATGGGAAATGAGCTGCATATAGGCAGATACTGGCAGTGTCAGACAGAGACTGGTTGGTAAAGCTATAGTGATAACTGTTCATGGTAAATCCCATATGAATTACTTCTCAGGCTGAACGTATTCTTAGGGGGTGATTTATCAAGGTTTGAATTTGAATTTTTGCCACGATTCAAATTTATTTTGCACAAAAACTTTTAATTATATTTTTAAAAACTTGAATGTCTGGTTTTTATTAAGAAAAAAAACCTCAAACTTGAATGTAAAATAATGGCATCTAAAAGCTAGCAAGTTCATGTAGAAGTAATTGGGAGTTGTCCTAGGCAAAACTTCAGCTATTTTTTAAATTTGAGTTTCCAAGGTTTAATTTGAGCTAATAAACTCACAAATTCAAATTATTCAAGCCTATAAAAAAAAAAAATAGTGTTCAGTTGCGTTTTTTACATTCAGATTTCTTCATAAATAAGCAAACATTTGAGGGTTTTTTTTGCTTGTAGAAAAGTATAAAAGACACACAAACCTCACAAATTCTATTTTTGATAAATAAGCCCATAATTGTCCATTTTGGAAAGCAGACTTCTAAGTGATACTGAGTCTGTGGTGCACTAATATAGACTGTATGAAATATATTTGCATTCATGTTGTTATTTCTGTGCTTAAAGGTTGAATGATAGTGAAATTGAAAGACATCATTTTAAAGACCAAGACACTTACTCTGATAAGTCTGACAAAGACAACGACCATTATCAGGATGAGTCTGACAATGACGGACTTGGAAAAAGTGAAGAAAGTGACAGTGACACTTCAGAAAGGCAAGATGATTCCTTTGTTGATCCCGAACTCCCTGAATTTATAAAAGAAACAACTTATACTGAAGAAGCACAAGAGGAATTGGGAGAGGTGAGAAATTAATCTATAAACTAAATTACAGTTAGAGGGCAGAGATTATAAATATATATGTACATTGTTGTTTGATGCAACCGCAAAGCAGGATGTATTTCTTAAAAACCTTACATTGACCTTGCTTTATAGAAACATTATTTATTTCTTAAATCCTGTGATGTGATGGGGATTATATCTATTATTTATAAAAGTCCTCCGTGAACTAAAAAAACAATTTAAGGTGGCTGCACATAGGAATATTTTCAGGATATTTATACATCATGGTCACAATAATGGATGGCTTACCGTATATACTCGCGTATAAGCCGAGTTTTTCAGCACCCAAAATGTGCTGAAAAAGTCTACCTCGGCTTATACGCGAGAGATACTAAAAAGTATACTGGTATGTTAAAGTTGCTGCTTACCGACGCATGCAGTGACTCCTCCGTGCTGTGTGGGCGTATTAAGGCACTACAAAAAAAGCGACGCTTGCACTGTCCGTGCTGATACGGGGGACAGACTGCCGATTACCGCATCATAGAGCACTGGGCGGGACAAGGTGTGCGTATTGTTCCCTGCTGTGGATTTTGTAAGGTGAGTGACGTGTCATACTCGTGGCCCTTGAGGTGCGCTGCCGAGCCGGGCCCCTGGATGGAGCGACACTGCCACTGCTAGGAGAGGGCTGTGGACGTTGCAGACGTCGCACTCTTCTGCAAACAGCTAGCGTCTAAGGAAGGCAGGTAATGTGCTGCTGCTGCTCAAACCGGTCAGACCGGTACAGGAGCGCAGCACACTTGTTGACACTGTTATATCTGCAGCACGCATACTCGCTCCAGTTCCTGCTGTATTTATTCTCTTCCACTTTCTTCTTGGCATTTTGTGAGTACAGAGAGTGGGCCCCGTACCCCAAGGGATGAATTAGGACGCCCCCAGAGGATAATTTTGCTGTCCGGCATTTAATGCTCATTCACTTGGGTGAGGGCAGGGGGGGGTGGCAGTGAGTGGGAAAGTTCAGGAGGCACCCGCAAGGTGAAAGTAGTCTAGTCCGTGGTGGGCTCAGCACCCTGTCACCAGTCACCATGCCTAGAGCCTTCCTAGTAAATTGAAGGAGTCCCCCACCCATGACTCAGCTCTGTTAATACATGACTCTGTGGAAACAAATGCACTTACAACCCCCCCCACAGCTGCTTTCTATTATAGAGCACTGGGACGCATATGCTTATAGCTAAATATAGCAGAGGGAACTCTGTATTCGAGCAGGTATTCACATTTATTCAACAGGCTGCAAACTGGCCATGTCCTAAAATGCATTTCTCACCCCTAGGCTTATACGCGAGTCAATTAATTTTTCCAGTTCTCTTAGGTAAATTTAGGTACCTCGGCTTATACACGGGTCGGCTTATACACGAGTATATACGGTAACTCCATTCCTCAGTAGGCTTATATGTTGATCAAAATAGTGCAGGCCTTTAAGCCAAAACCCCTATATTATACACTGAACAAAGTTATATGATAGCCCAGGTGCTTCCAGTTATGAGGGTATGACCATCCCCTATGTGAGTACAAGGTTTTGGCCTTACATGAATATATGTTTCTCAAAATGCTGCTCATTTGTCCTCATAGTGTTGAACAGGAAGAAAATGTTTTGTCTTTTAATATCTATTCTCAGTGGCACTTTTTGAACATCTTACAGCTCTTATGTCAGGAAAAAACAAAATGAATCCCCACAATTTTTCATTTCTAAGTTATAAATCATTTGCAGTTGAATTGATTTGAGTTGAAGTGTCTAAACTGATGAAAACTTTTGCATATCATACAAAATGTTATGTTTTTGATGGCCTTTGTTTCTGGGAACAAAAAGAAATTTTTTTAGCTGGAAAGAATGGATTTTATAGCAGAGCAGGTCCGTTGAGAAGTTTTAATGTACTCACAAATCACTTGCAGGAAAAGACATCACACATTTTCCAGGTTTGCAGAAGTCGATCTTAAGTAATAATTAGTATATTTAACTTGGAGATGTAAATTGAGACCAAACGTACTTGTTGCATCAGCCCTAAATATTGCACTGTAATTCAATTAAGGGGTTTTATCGCTGTTTTCATGCAAAAAAATTATATTTAAAGATTGCTTATTAAATTAAAACAGAGTCTGCCATATTTGGCTTGCATTGTCCAAAAGTTCTTTCATTTCACATCTCAGCGCAAAGAAGACTTTGCTACTGTTCTGAAAAAAAAATAATATCCAATTTCTGAAATCATGAACAAGTGATACAGTATATAATATTCCTTTTGGGGGGGGGGGGTTCTCCTTTACATGAACCTTTAGGACATTTGCCCCCTAATGTAATAAAAGGCTCTAAGTTTGCCATGGGGCAGTAACCCATAACAACCAATAAGATGGTTGCTTTTAAACAGGTGACCAGTAAATGCTGCCTGCTGATTGGTTGCTATGCGTTACTGCCCATGGGCAAACGTAGTGCCTTTTATTACATTACCCCCTTAGATATTTTAAGACAATTATAATTGGCCTTCCTTTTTATATCTTTTTTCTGGCTTTTGATCAGCAGTTCTCCAGTTGTGGCGTTTAGCCACTATTTGATAGCTAGGGACCATTTTACCTTACCAACCAGGCATTGGTGTGACCAAGAAACTGGAAGAAGAATAGATGGACAAATTATACAATTTTTTTTGTCTTCTGGTCTCAGTGATTTCCATCTGAAAGCTGTAAAGAGGCAGAATAATTTCAAAAACTATATAAAATATTCTTAGAGAAATACAGGGAGTTCTGCAACATACTGTCAGTTCACCAAAAGGAGTTGAAACACTTTTTCTGTTCACTTGTCTTCAGAAAGTATACAAGAAATACACATTTTTTTCAGTTGCTTTCTACCTTTTATTTTTAACAGCTTTTCTGATAATGAAGTTGGATTTTTCACGTCATGTCTAGCTGCCGTATCTCTGGGAAGGGGTATGGGGGGGGTACTGTAAACTGTTCTAATTTGATACATTAGTTGATATATAGCTTATCCGTTGCCCCACTGAGCAGAATTCAGAGTTTCACTAAAGGCAGCTGTTATACTTGATACAGTGGTTGCTGACGTTCCACAGATACTGCTGAGAAATGTATGAACTAATGTAACAGCTCTGGGTTACTGACATACTAGCCTGAAACACCAGGTAGGGAACAGTTACTTTACTCAAATTTTCATATAATAATAAAACAATTGACAAGTATTTATTTCTGGTGTACTATCTTAAAAAACACCTAAACAGAATTTTTTTTTAAAAGGTCATCTTTAAGGTTGACCTATCCCCTTAACCAATTATTCCCCACCAACATATTCTAAATTTCAAGTAATTATCAACTATAAATAGTCCACAAAGTTTAAAAGGGTAATTCCTTTTCACAAAACATATTTTCATGTTGTAAATGCTTTAGCTTAATCGGCTTATTTATTTATCGTTTATGTCTTTCTATACTATTCCATTTGGTACATTTTTCATAAGGATATACAGCCACTTTAAGCTCATGAACTGCTATTAAATTAACAAGCATTATGCCCATGTACCCTTGTGTTTTATATCTCATCCTTTCAAGCCGTTATGGCAAAGTAGACATGGTGAGAGTTAAATGCAATTTGAATGAATGCAGCTGTTCTGAAATGTTGTTGAGGTGTCTCCTGTTTTAAATAGCTGTTGCGGCAGTGTGAACTATCACATTAAGATGAAACCCATAACAGCTCAGTGACTGCCAATAACCCCCATTCATCTTTGGTTTCTCTCTTTTTTTTTTTTCTTCCTTCTGCATTGTGCTTTATTCGTGCTTTCAGTGGCCCTTTATTTATAGAAGCCCACACTGTTGTGGACTGTACTTTTTTTAATGCTATGTTGTTACAATATAACTTCACTATAAAGGGTGTTTGAAACCTACAACTCACTTGCATTAATATACATATATAATATATGTAATATACATATTTAAGTAACCAAATCTACACCCTGTCATTTACTTTAAAGGACAAGTAAAAGGCTAATTATAATATGGAGTTCAGGGAAAGGCGTACCTCTTTTTTGTTTTAGGGGTGTATCTCTTTACAGGCTATCAGTGTAGAAATGTTGCTGAAGTGTGCCTCTGTTTAAAAGATCCTTAGCCAATGATTTCCCAAAAGCTTGAAGTATAGAACGAGCGCTACCCAGAAGTCACCGCTCTCCTCTCAAGACCAAGACTCAAACGCATCCTAATTAACATGAGTGTGTTCTCTGATGCTTGTCCACTGTGAAAAAGAAAAAACAGCACAACTACAACGGATGCGGACAGGGAAAGTTCACACATGCACAAACAAATGGGAAGGACTCTCATAGTGAAGCCAAATGTCAGACGCCATATTCTAATGGAGAGAAACACTACACAGAAGGATTATCGACTTTACAGAGGGTATTTTAATAAAAAAGGTAGAGATCTTGGAGAGGGACATGTGACAGTTCAAATGATCGACTTAGTAAAAAAAAAAAGGTTTCCTTGTCCTTTAATGAACACTTTTCTGTCCAGATTCTGCCAGTTGTCAAACAGATCCCATTCGATTAATGCAAACTCATTGTCAGGTTTGGATTCTGTGTACAATATGTCCATGTGCCATAGGCCTTAGAAGTAATAGATTTGCTTATAAAAGCTTTCTAGCTCTGTGTTGCACAACTCCTTGTTTTTATATGCAAACTAACTTTTGTTAAGACACAAACTTTGTTATGGGCGTAACATGTGAACAGAGTGTTTTATTAATCAATGATATTTGCACAATATTTTTTCAAGGCTGGTGAAGCATCCCAAACAGAAACTGTTTCAGAGGAACACAAGAGTTTGATCTGGACCTTACTGAAACAAGTCCGACCTGGAATGGATCTGTCTAAAGTAGTTCTTCCTACATTTATCTTGGAACCTCGCTCCTTCTTAGATAAGCTTTCGGATTACTACTACCATGCAGACTTTCTATCAGAGTGAGTTGACTGCTATTAACAGAAGTAGGAAGGCAGAGAAGGGTAGCCATAAAGGATAACATGATTGCCAGAGTATAGTCAGAGTACCCTAGTTTAATAAATATATATATATAGATATGTATAGTGATGTAAAAATAAAGATAGCTAGGCATTTATAATGGAATACGACAATATTTACAACAGTAGAATGCTAATAAGCAACCACAAATATTCGCTAATCTATGTGCCCCAATTCATTATAACCTTCATGGGTTATACGTTTGTACTCATTTACATTTCTAATAAGCACCATTATGCCAACTGTATAAACTCCTAAAGTCTTTTGCAGGGGCTGCATGCTATATTGAGACAGGGTTAATGTGCTTGACTTGGTATTCTTTAAAGGGTGTGCTCATCTTTTCTATTATCTTTCAGTATGTATGTTATTGATTGGCCTATTCTAAGCAACTTTTGAGTTGGTCTTCATTTTTTATGTGATTTTCGAATGATTAGGCTTCAAATTCTGCCCTTTTCCAGTCTTCTACTCAAAATGCTAACTTGTTATTGGTGTCCATTGACCCCAGCAACCACAAACTAAAAAAAAAAATGTAATATTGTTGGTATACCTATTTTTATTCCAGGCCCTTTACCATTCATCCCTGCTGCTTGGTTGCTAAGTAAACCCTAGCACATAGCAGCTGAAATACCAAGCATGAGCACTGCAGAACAAAAAAAGTGAATATTTTAGTCTATAGGGTTTATTTCCCTCAATTTTTTTCAACACATGCACCTTTATCAGCAAATAACTTGGTTTACTTACAACAGACAGGCTTCTGAAAACCTATTTTTAAACATTCACATTATCCACATCATCATGACCATTAATCTTCTGTAAAGTCTCCAGCAGGAATTATGTTTCATATGTTAATCACCTTACCTGATGTTTACTGACCTATAACCAGCCAAGAAGCCGTTTTTGAAAGCCTCCTGTAACTGTTTTTTGACATGTTTTGCAGCAGAATAATATTAACTTCTTAAATACCATGTTAGACCACTTTACCCACATTTTACCATATACATTTTTATATAAATTATTATATATTTTTATTTTCATTCATATATTTAAAGGTGTCATATAACACAAAACACTGATAAAGGAGAAATCAAGAATAGGGTTATAATATCTAAGAAAAATTCTATAAATATATGTAAACTTGCTCAGAGTGCTTTTTTAGCTCATTTGCAATTTACATTATTTTTAAAAATGTTAACTGCTAATATGACTGTTGTAAAAACAGCGCTACCTGCTGATCAGTTTTCCAACTGTGATCCAGACGGCTTAACATGTTTCTATAATTAGGATTAGATTCGGTTCGGTATTCGGCCGATTAGTGGCGGAATGAGAAATCGTGGATTCGGTGCATCCCTACTTCCTATCAATGAATACTGTGGTATATACTGCCACTATTGGTTTTTATATACATATTTTCTTATACTGAGTTTGTAAGTGATGGCTTCAATAATGACACAGTAATTGTACAACATTTCATATTTTAAGAGCATGTATTTTTCTGCTTTCAGAGCTGCTCTAGAAGAGAACCCGTATAGTCGGATGAAAAAAGTAGTAAAGTGGTACCTCTCAGGATTTTACAAAAAGCCTAAGGTTCTTGTGCCCATCTCTTCTTTCTACATATTCATCTAATTAACAGTTTTAAATGATTATGAAACATTAAGTTTGCATTAAAAATTAACTTTTATACACTGTACATATGTAGCAGTTTGCCACTGATAAATGATTTCACTGTTTTTAAGTTATTTAAGTTTTTAGTCCACTATCTCTTACTTTTCAGATTTAAACAGCTATCTAGCATGCTGAACATACCAGGCACTGGTTGGGTATCAAATTCAAATATTAATGGAGAAGGAACTAAATGAAAATACAAGTAGTAAGCCATAAACATACTAATAATAAAACGCTAGCTTTGGGGTCAGCAGGCTTTCCTATTGATGCAATTGCAAGCCAATATAGTTATAAAACTACAAACAGTAAAACATTGTCGAAATGAGTTCCATCTACAACATACAAAGTATTAATTCGATTTTGCTTGTATTTGCACTTGTCCCCTTCTGTAGAGAAATTCCCATTTGCTATTTGGGTTACTGGAAATTTGGCCTCTGAATTGCAGCAGAATCATATTATATTTTACTTTTCAGGGTCTTAAAAAACCATACAACCCAATTCTCGGAGAAACTTTCCGCTGTTTGTGGATTCACCCTAAAACAAATAGCAAGACCTTCTATATTTCTGAACAGGTATGTGCGATATATACATACAACATATTTACTTATTTCTCTGTTTATTAGAAAATTTGAATAAATATCCAATGTTACTTATTTTACTTACAACATGGTTGAGACGTGGGGTTTTCTAGATAAGGGGCCTTTCTGTAATTTGGATGACTCTACCTTAAAGGAAAACTATACCCCTCAAACAATGTAGGTCTCTAAAAATATATTACATAAAACAGCTCATATGTAAAACCCTGTTCCATGTAAATAAACCATTTTCATAATAATATACCTTTTTAGTAGTATGTGCCATTGGGTAATCATAAATAGAAAACTGCCATTTTAAAAAATAAGGGCCGCCCCCTGGGATCGTATGATCCACAGTGCACACAAACATACATATTAGGTCACATGAGCCAATTAACAGACATAGTTCAGTCTTTTGCTCCCACACTTCATCCTGTTACAGTTAGAGCTGAAGTATTTCTGGTCAGGTGATCTCTGAGGCAGCACACAGATCATTAGAAAATGGTGGTTCAAGGCAAGAGATGTAAAAGGGCAATATGTTCTTAAATATATATTCCAGTTTGATATGATTCATTAATATGCCACTTAATTTGATATCTGTTGCTGTAGTATTCATAGTAGGGGTATAGTTTTCCTTTAAGTATACTTGGGGGAAAAAAGGATCATTTCACCACATGCATTTTTATTATTAAAGAGAATAAGGGAAATTAATATTTATTAGGATTTCTATGCATAATAAGCACCGTAATTCACCCTTCGTGCTGAATTCCAAAGCTTTCTCAATAAAGGGTCATCCTTTGTTCTTTTGGTCTAAGCATGTTGATTCTGTACACTTCAACAACAAAAACGAAACCAAACCTGTCTAAAGGTGTCTTAATCATTTGCACCCGATCTAGTGCCTGACTGTATATAATATTTGAGTTTTGCATCAAGTGATTTGTACATTACACTGTCATGATGATGATGACCTCTGCTGGCACATTGCGGAAGTTCAGTAACCTATCACTATGTTACTATGTAAAGCTGATGAGTCCTGATTGCTCCTTGCAGACATTCTCTCCCAGTTACCCTAACCCCTGGTAGCTAACTTGTGTTTGTCGGCTATAAACAGAGTACAGTTGTGAATAGCATTATGCTTGAATAACAGAGCAAAGACCCAACAAGCTAGAGGACAGTTAAAAACAGTGCCCCAGACTATCAGGACTTTGTCCCCCCCCCCCATACAACCCCAATCCCAGGGCCCCTCTGCTTGAAGTTGTGTTGGTGACAGACGCAGGTAAATTACCATGGATGCATGGGATGTTTATTGTTTAAAGATGCAGTATACACTGTACTAGGTCCCTTGCTTTTCAACTTGTTTATTAATGACCTGGAGGTGGGCATTGAAAGTACTGTTTCTATTTTTGCAGATGATACTAAATTGTGCAGAACTATAGGTTCCATGCAGGATGCTGCCACTTTGCAGAGTGATTTGTCTAAATTGGAAAACTGGGCAGTAAACTGGAAAATGAGGTTCAATGTTGATAAATGCAAGGTTATGCACTTTGGCAAAAATAATATAAATGCAAGTTACACACTAAATGGCAGTGTGTTGGGAGTTTCCTTAAATGAGAAGGATCTAGGGGTCTTTGTAGATAACACGTTGTCTAATTCTGGGCAGTGTCATTCTGTGGCTACTAAAGCAAATACAGTTCTGTCTTGCATAAAAAAGGGCATTAACTCAAGGGATGAAAACATAATTATGCCTCTTTATAGGTCCCTGGTAAGGCCTCATCTGGAGTATGCAGTGCAGTTTTGGACTCCAGTCCTTAAGAGGGATATAAATGAGCTGGAGAGAGTGCAGAGACATGCAACTAAATTGGTTAGAGGGATGGAAGACTTAAATTATGAGGGTAGACTGTCAAGGTTGGGGTTGTTTTCTCTGGAAAAAAGGCGCTTGCGAGGGGACATGATTACACTTTACAAGTACATTAGAGGACATTATAGACAAATAGCAGAAGACCTTTTTACCCATAAAGAGGATCACCGTACCAGAGGCCACCCCTTTAGACTAGAAGAAAAGAACTTTCATTTGAAGCAATGTAGGGGGTTCTTCACAGTCAGGACAGTGAGGTTGTGGAATGCACTGCCGGGTGATGTTGTGATGCTGATTCAGTTAATGCCTTTAAGAATGACTTGGATGATTTTTTGGGCAGAAATAATAGCAAAAGCTATTGTGATACTAAGCTCTATAGTTAGTATAGGTATGGGTATATAGAATTTAATTAAAGTAGGGAGGGGTGTGTGTATGTATGCTGGGTTTTCATTTGGAGGGGTTGAACTTGATGGACTTTGTCGTTTTTCAACCCAATTTAACTATGTAATTATGTAACTTATAAACACCTTAGCTCAATGGAACAATACCACCAAAAAATGTGTTTTAAAGTAATTAAAATATATTCTACTATTGCTATGCATTGGTAAAAAATGTGTGTTTGCTTTTGAAAGACAACTATAGTTTATGTAAATTGGCTGCTCTGTAGCCATGGAGGCAGCCATTCAGGCTAAAAAAGGAGAAAAGGCACAGGCTACTTAGCAGATAACAAATAAGCTATAGAATACAATGGGATTCTACAGAATGCAATTGGTATCTGCTATGTGACCTGTGCTTTGAATGGCTGCCCCATGTCTACACATAAGCTTGTTTATATAAACTATTGTAGTATTTCTAAAGCAAACACACCAGTTGTACCAGTTCAGGGAAACTAACTATACGTTATATTTTAATTACTTTAAAACACTTTTTTCTTTTTTTGGTGTTACTGTTCCTTTAACACAATCACAATAGATAGGACTTATTTTGAAGATGTAATCTGCCTAAATATTTTCCCCCCAAAAATTCCTATTTTTCAATTCAGTTTTGTCTTTATAAAGCATTAATGTAAATATTGTCTTGTGGGACTAAATTCAGGGAATCTTCCCATATAAATTAGAAACCGCATGTTATACATAGGCCTTTTGTTAAGCCTGGTAATTTGTTTTACTAGCTTCTCCTCTGCAAAAATATTTTCATTTTCTTGTTTTTTTCAAAAAATTAAAAAACTTTTTAAAAACGATTTGCAAAAGGTTGTATACTGTCCCTTTAAGTATATGGTACTAGTTTTTCTTGCTACTATTGTTCCGCAATTTAGGACTGACTTTTGAAATACTGTGATTGCAAAACACAACGTATTTAGAGCTCTGTTACTATGGTCTTAATGCCATATTGTGATTGCTGTGTTGAAATAAACGTGCACAGCTATAATATGTTTTGCCTATATATTTAGATACCTAATTGTATTTTTAAGGATTTGCTGAAAATTAATGGTCATGTTACTTTTGTAATTATGTTTTTGTACTCTAGGTGTCTCACCATCCTCCAGTGTCTGCCTTCTACGTTAGTAATCGAAAAGATGGGTTTTGTCTTAGTGGTAGCATACTGGCCAAGTCAAAATTTTATGGTGAGTTAAAAGAATATAATAATTTATGATTCAGTGTGTCTTTTTCTATATTTATGTCATTCTATATATATATATTCTATTAACCTATTTTTCTGTTCAGATACCGAAATATCTTTCATTTATGACTTGCAATTGATGTATTTGGGGTTTTTTTTCTACTGTGGAACAAAAAAGTTTGTTGAAAAAAAATTGTGTTAGTTACAATTTTGTATTTGGTTCAACCTAAATTGCAGAAACGTTACTTTACATTTATGCTACTGTAATATTTAACACACTGTATAATTCTCAACGTCACCCATAAATTCTTCCCTTTGACCTACAGGGAATTCACTGTCTGCACTTCTAGAAGGCGAAGGGAGGCTAACGTTTCTTAACAGAGGAGAGGATTACCTTATGACAATGCCATATGCTCATTGTAAAGGTATCTATTCCATTTTGACTACAAATGTTTAGCAGGGCATTGCTAGGCTCAGTAAAAATATAATCATTTTTGTTTTTATGTTTTAGGCATCCTTTATGGAACTATGACTCTTGAGCTTGGAGGAAGTGTCACCATCACTTGCGAGAAAACAAGCTATAGTGCCACACTTGAGTTTAAATTAAAGGTATGTACATTTCATTTTTTCCTATACAGTTTTATTTTGGGAAAATCAATGTGTTTTTCTCCTCCATTGGCTTTTAAAATTAGGATAAATGAGAGGAGCATAATTAGAATATCAATAAATATCAAAATCTTGAGAAAGTTTCCAGTTAATAATTTCTGTATAAGCTGTCTATACTGGGCTGCTTTTGTGTTTGTTTTTCTTGCTGTTTCAATATCTTGCTGGTTGTGGTACCATTTCCTGTACTTTTTACAGTGGATGTGTGGGCTGAGACAGAACACAGCTGGGTACCTTGTGTAATTAGACCACATACAGTAGTTTCATTAAAACACAGAGTAGGAGTTCATCATTTAGCATGAGGAAACTGAAGTATGTACTTTTAATTACACTTCTGCATACTATACAGCAAAAAAATTCCTTGAACAAATACCTGTAACATAGATTGAAGCCAGTGGTTCTCAAACTATAGGGAAAGAGGTTGGATGACAGGGGACCAAAGCCAGAACTAGGGGTAGGCAGAAGAGACACATGCCGAGGTGAACCACCCTTATAAATAGGTTTAGATAACGGATAAACACTTATTTTACTATCCTAGATATTCTCGGAACTATGCCTGAATGACTGAGCTTTTCCTGTATCCATAACCTTGCAATGAACTAAGAAGGCCTACACAAAGGCTGGATTCTAAGGGAGACTTGAATGACAAAAATCAGAGAACTGCTTTAATATAAATACCATTTTTGCAAAAGTTATCTTATTTTAGTTTCACGTAGATAGATTTATGTCATAGTGGTTTGGGAAAGTTTAATGAGTGGGCCATGTTCCTCTTTATTGTGTTTTGCAGCCATTTTTAGGAAGTGATGATAATGTTAATCAAATATCAGGGAAGATAAAGCTGGGCAAGGAAGTGTTGGCAACATTGGAGGGGAATTGGGTAAGTAGCATTCATATCTTTATTTTCTGAAGGAAACTGAAATGTGATACTATTCCAGTACAACTGTTTTGGATGATGTGTAAAGACATTGGCAATAATAATTTCCATAGTTTCCTCTTCATTTTATAGCATTGTTTTCTTGCTGTATGATTATCTATAGCTGTGTCATTTAATTTTATGTTGTATTTCTGGAGCAAAAACTGCTAAAATAAGATTCGAAGATGATCCGATTGCTTTAGTGTTATACAAATGAGCATTTGTAAATGCCATGCAAGGAGCATCTGCATTATTACAGGGGTCAGGCACAATGCATTTTATACCTAAATCACAGTAATAGGTGCATTAAAGCTAGATACAAGTCGTTTTGGTATGACATGCTATAATAATGCTTTTGTTTTTTTATATATAGGACAGTGAGGTTTTTATACATGACAAGAAGACAGACGTGTCGGAGACATTCTGGAATCCCACACTAGAAATCAGGCAGCGACGATTAACACGATGCACTGTGAACCAAGAAGAGCAAGGAGAATTTGAGTCTGAAAGGTATAACTGTTTGTTTGTAATTTTGTGCTTAAATTAATAATATCCAATAAGGTCCTGCAAATATTTTTCCTTTTAATTAAAATACTTGTGATTTGTAACGTTTCACATTCTCATTGGCCCATGACATACTAGTCATTTCAGAGATACTGGCATTCCATGGGTCTTGTACATTTAATGCATCCAAAACTAAACTGAACAGGAGTACAGGGCAGCATTAATAGCTGAAGCAAATATATTTCCATATCTCTATTTACTGTCCTATACATTACTTATTTGTGCATTGCTTTATCGGTATTGTTTATGTTTTATTAATAATTTTCAATTAAAATGTGTCTACTGTGTTGGATGAGAGCACACAAGTGTGCTGAAATGTAAAGAAATGGCAGGATGTTGATCCATGAACTTGCTCTATGAAGTCATGAAGGACATTTTTCTGAAAAGCTTTTTTTTGTTTCTGTCTTCTGCACCAACCAAAATTAACCATGAATTATTTGAAGAATACAGCATAAATATGCTACTATACTAAAAGCTGTGAATACGGGTATGGGATCTGTTATCTGGAAGCCCATTATCCAGAAAGTGCAGAATTACTGAATGGCCATCTCCCATTTTTTAAAATGATTTCCTTTTTCTCTGTAATAAAACAGTACCTTGTACTTGATCCAAACTATGATATACTTAATCTTTATTGGAACCTGGATAATAGGTCCCATACCTGTAGTTTGTTTACTGCTGGTGTTGAGCCTTCTGAGCTCAAAGAGGTACCCATGAGGAATATCTTCTTTCTTATCAAACTATACATCACAAGCACTTATATTCCAGCTTTTTATATGGTTGTCCTGAATGCATCTGTGTCAAACCTCCTCTTGTGTACACGGCACAAGGGAAGATCTGATAAAATGAGTTATTTTTTTAGCACAGTCCTCTGACTTAAGCCAGTAACCAAGTTACATCCACTTTTAACTAGAACTATTTCTTTTCCAGGCTTTGGAGACTTGTTACTCTGGCCATAAATAACAAAGACCAGACAGAAGCAACACAAGAAAAGTTTGTCTTAGAAGATGCTCAAAGGAAAGCAGCCAAAGAAAGAAAAGCAAAAGACGAGGATTGGACTTGCAAACTTTTTGAGCAAGACCCACTCACTGGAGAGTGGCATTATAAATACGCAGAGTGAGTTCTTTTTTCATCATTTTTGTAAATGCATTAATGTGGCAACTTATGACAACCATATATGACATTGCGTATGTGTACTCTAACCTGTGCATCTTTATGTTCAGTATATTACCTACACTTTTTCACATATTATTTAAAGGAGAAGGAAAGGCTAGAATTTTATCAGAAAGGTCTATATAAATACATCAGTAAACCCTCAAAGAAATGCTGCTCTGAGTCCTCTGTCAAAAGAAACACAGCATATCTTTCCTTCTATTGTATATACAGTACATGGGCTTCTGTAGATAGAGAGAGTTTCTAGAGATGTTTACTAAGGTATGGTAAAGCATTCTGCAGAATAAATATAGTGTTATAGATTGCACTATTGTGGCTAATCTATTAGCAATAAACTGCTTCGGTAGCTTTCCTTCTCCTTTAAGATTAGTAGTGGAATCATTTACCAATCACGTTATTGTTTTTTCAGTACAAGACCGTGGGACCCATTAAACGACCTGATACAGTTTGAAACGGATGGTGTCATCCAGACAAAAGTCAGGCATAGGACTCCAATGGTACGTTATGGGTGTGTAATTAATCTCAGTAACCAAGGGGCAAAGCGGGAGAAATGCAGTTATCAGGTAGGTCTTGGATGATTCAAAGACAATAACAATGGCTTTCCTTCAACTATGTCCTATCAAGAACTTAGACGCGTGTTTATGATATCAGATTACAAGTACTAACATTTAGCTGCAAGAGCACAAAATCTCTGTGATATATAAACCAGTAGCAAAATAAGGAACTTCAACAGCAAAATATTCCTAAACCCCCCTTCCCGTCAAACCTTAAGGAAGCTTACCCCAATCACAATAAGGCTGTCTGTTTTTCAAACATACAGTATGTCGTCCATATTGTTTTACCCTTAATACAGATTTGCTTGGAGTACTGAAATGTGAAATGGTCTGGAAGCAGCACTAAACCACAGTGAGAAGAGCTTAGTATTCCTAATGTTTCTCATTGTGGCCAAACATTCATAGTGGGTCCTGTATTAGTACATATCATTAAAGCTAGTGGGAAAAACAGCCTTGGGTTTTTTGTGGGTTTTTTTAAGTTGGCAAGTGATTTCAAAGCAAGATTTGTTAACAGAGTTGTTGATAATGCTTAAAAAGGACAAGTTTGTGTGTGTGTGTGTCTGAGTATATGGATGTTGCGTTGCACTACATTTATACAGTTGAAGGGCCTGTAAGTGAACCCATATCTCGGTCCACATGCTGGTACTTTTTTTGCAGGCATATCTTAGATCTTATTTTTGTGCACTTTACCAACCAATTCTTATCATCTGTGCCTCCAGTATCTGCACCTAATTGTCATGGTGTAATTACACTGGAATTGTTAAGTTGCACATTGCATGATGGCTGATGCATGGAAATCACATTATACTGATAGACATTATCTATATCTCTGTTTAATACAGTCTTTCTGCTTTTAAAAGGATACTGTTTTATTGTTGCTGGTGCTTACTGCAGGTGAATCCATATACTACGAATTCTGTTAGACCTTGTACCCCCCTATACATACTATGACAAAAATTTTAAGGGTTGTTCCATCCCAACCCTTAATTATTTCGAATGTCTGACAGTATTTCAGTGATGTCAATCCACTATTTTCAGACCATATCTTGGATTCCTCACCATAACTCCAAACAATTTATTTAATTTTCACACAGCAGATTGAATGGTGGGTTCTGTAAGGAGGATTAACAGAACAAGAACCATAGTACAAAATCTGCAAGCAGATTTAGAAGCTCCTTAATATGGAAAGCCCTATCGCAGGAATATATTAAATAATACATTATATGTGATGGTAAAGATAAACAAGATGTTCCTCAACTAACACAAAGCAAAAAATAAAATTAGAGGCTGTTTAAATTAAAAATAATCTGAATAGGCACCCAATCGATGTTCTAGGCATTATATCCTTTTTGATAGGGAAGCAGTTTACCTGTATCATTTAGTTGAAGCAATGGGCCATACGTCAAAGGTCTACCATAAACACTTTGTACTAGTACCAACAATATTGTGTTATAATTAGGAAAACAGACTAAGTTGGTTGAAAATAGATTACTTTAAAAATTATTGACATTAAGGCTACTTCTTTACACAGTTCTGTCATGCTTTCTATCAAAGATTTTTCTATAATATTCCAACACATTGATAAGAAATCTTGTCTGAAAGCTTTTGTTTACATCACTGCAGTATGTTAAGGGCTTAAAGGAAAACGAAACCCCCCTTTAGCACTGTGCTACAGCAGATTATGTGTCCCCGCTAGGAATACTGACCTGCACCTGCAGAAGAGTGCAGCGGAGTTCACGGGCGCCATCTTCATCTCTTCAGTATTCTTTTGCGCAGTTGGAGTAATCTTCCAGTATATTACAACTGCGCCGAAGGAGATGGAAATTGCCGACGGTAAGGAAGAAGACCCGAAGATTGCGGAAGCGCCGGAAGATGGCAACGGTGAGCTCCGCTGCACTCTTCTGCAGGTGCGGGTCAATATTCCTAGAGGGGACACATAATCTGCTGTAGTATGGGGGGGAGGCAGGGAGGGGGGCCAATGGGGACATATGTTCTTTAGTTCTCCTTTAAAAAGATTATTTAGGAGAGTGATTGGCGTTATAAAACACAGCAATGAAAACAAAGCAAATCCGCAAAATCTATATGTACTGTTTACCTTATTTCCCTTTCCCTTCAATATTTGAAATCACAATCGCTTTATAATTATTCCTATTTACACCTATTTGTGAAAACGAATTGCTTAGCATCCACTGAAAGTAAAGCTGGTCATAGAGGCAAGGATAAAATAGATTTGTACAATTTTCTGCCCCGTTTGAGAATCTTCCTGACATTTTTCATACCATGTAGATTGGTCGTTTAGTCTATGGGACAAGTTAGAAGATTTCTAACGATAATATCTTTGCACGTGACAATGGGCGACTGTCCCTACTATTAGTCGGACATAACTTTCATGTAATTGCTGTCACGACCACAACATCGTCTTATTTGTTGTTTTACTACTTTATTTAATCTGAAAGGTTCATGGCCGGTCAGAAGATTACGACGTACGATCATTCGTCGGACACAAAAATCTGCATGTCTATGGCCAGCTTTAAGTGGATTTTGTTAAATAATGTCGTTTATCCATTAAGAGAAACTATATCTTATTGAAGGTCTGTGAAATTGTAAATGTCGACTTTTAACTTTGAGACATGTTTACTTCTAGGTTTGTGTTCCAAAGCTAAAACACAAGGCAAGTGGACAACAGAAGAAAGGTGAAAGTGGATGTTCATCTCCAGAACTGGATAACCAGGACTCCTCTGGGAGTGAAGGTAAGATGTTAGAAAATAGCAACTAATGGAGGGCACTCCCCTTATACAAATTTCACAAAGGGTGCAAGAGTCAAGGCTCTTACCCAAATTGCGCCAGACACAAATTGAACCAGAAAATACTCCAAACTACAGCAAGTTACTCTGTACACCACATCATTATTACAGACACTTAAAGGAGAAGGAAAGGCTAAAATTAAGTAAGCTTTATTAGAAAGGTCTATATAAATACACCAGTAAACTCTGCTCTGCTCACAAGTAATGCTGCTCTGAGTCCTCTGTCAAAAGAAACACCACATATCTTTCCTTCTATTGTGTACTCATGGGCTTCTGTATCAGACTTCCTGTTTTCATCTTAAACCTCGAGGGCACGGCCTTGAGCATGCTCAGTTTGCTCCTCTCCCCCTCCCTGCTGTAATCTGAGCTCAGAGCTATGAGCGAGCAATGCGAGACTCAGGCAGGAAGTGATGTCACACCAAGCCAATATGGCAGCTGCTATCCTAAACAAACAGAGAGCTTCTAGAGCTGTTTACTCAAGTATGGTAAAGCATTCTGCAGAATAAATATAGTGTTATAGCTTGCACTATTGTGGCTAATCTATTGGCAACAAACTGCGTCAGTAGCTTTCCTTCTCCTTTAAGGTATGCAAGTAAGTGGTTTAATAAAGCATATTATTACAAATGTGTAAAATTACTAAATCATTAAAACATATAATTTAATACATACCAAACCCAGTGTCCCAAAAAAATAGCAACACTCAGGCTTGCAAGGCAGATAAGGTAAGATGTTTCCAGCATAGTTCCATGATAAGCAACAGTTGCGCAGTTGAAGCAAAGTAATTGGAATTTCCTTGAGAAGACCTTTCTTTATTAAATACAATTATTTGATTGCTGCTGCAGGGGCATTGGATGAAGAACAGATGAATGTACTAAAGCCCCTTGGTAGGATATCAATACTTTAGTGGCAATTAGCATTTTAGTACTTTAGTACTGTGCTGTAGTAATCAGCTGCCAATGTGTGTATTTTCTTCTCTGTGAAACAAAACCACTGTTTTTTGTCAGCACCCTGGTACTTCCCTTCCTGATAATTACTGTTCTGGTACTCTTTCCCTATTGTGAGCCTTTTATTAGTGCCTCAATGTTTTCCTTATGTGCTCCTTTACTCCTAATAATAGAGAGGTATCCATGCTATCTTAAAAGTGCTAAGGACTATATTTGTACTATAAGAAGTATATGTTGATTTTGTGTAGATTTCTTTTTATGGTACAATTTGTGGATTTAAAGCTTTAGGTTTTTTTTTTCCTTTTTTTGTGCAAGATTCACACAAAAGTCGTGCTGCAAATTTCAGTGGCAGAGAACCGCTGCTTGTTGTGGCTCTCCACCTTTGCATATTGTGCACGTTCTGTTATTTGCTTCAATTAACTTAAAGGAGAAGCAAAGGTAAAAACTGAGTAAGCTGTATCAGAAAGGTCTATATAAATAAACTAGTAAACCCTCAAAGTAATGCTGCTCTGAGTCCTCTGTCAAAAGAAACACCACATTTCTTTCCTTCTATTGTGTACACATGGAATTCTGTATCAGACTTCCAGCCTTCAGTTTAAACCTTTTTGTCCTGGGCATGAACATGTTCAGTTTGCTCCTCCCTTTTCCCCCCCCTCCCTACTATAATCTGAGCCCAGAGCTATGAGTAAAGGTGGCCATACACTATAAGATTCGCTTGTTTAGCAAGGTCGGCAAACGAGCGGATCTTAACCCGATATGCCCACTAACGGTTGGGCAATATCGGATGAATCCGAACGTTCGGCCCTGGGCTGAACGATCGGATTACAATACTACAAACGGGCTTCGACAGGTCGCAGGACTGCATCAACTAGCCGATGCAGTTCTGGGTCATACGAAAATTCAAAATTGACCGATCAATATCTGGCCAATTTTTGACCTGATATTGTTCGGGAGGACCCGTCGGGAGCCCCCACACATGGGCAGATAAGCTGCCGAATCGGTCTAAAGGACCGATATCAGCAGCTTTAATCTGCCCGTGTATGGTCGCCACCTTGAACAGGGAGAGACTGAGGCAGGAAGTGATTTCACATCAAGATAAAATGGCAGCTGCTATCCTAAACAAATAGAGAGCTTCTAAAGCTGTTTACTCCGGTATAGTAAAGCATTCTGCTTAATAAATATAGTGTTATAGCTTGCCCTATTGTGATTAATCTATTGGCAATAAACTGCCTCGGTAGCCTTCCTTCTCCTTTAGGCTAAGGTCACACTGGGCGATAAGTTGCCCGCGAATTTTAAAAGAAAGTCGCAGCGACAAGTCGATTGCCTTTGTGCAGAAGGAAAGTTTAGAGCGACTTTTACCAGGAATCGATTATCATCCCATAGTGCTGTGCACTACGTCCATGCGCTGTTTGTCTGTACTGGTGCGGCCTTTCGTATTGTTGTTACGTAGCGTCATGTCATCAACGCGAAAATTTCCATATTATCGCGGCTACTTTTCTTTGTGTTTGTTTGTGGGAGATTTCTGTGCTTCTCTATGTACATGCTATTTCTCAGCTATCGCTCCAAAAAGGGTCTCTGTGCGTTTTAAAGCTACAAATCGCGCTGTGTACATATAAGCTCACGATTTGCATGAATCTTGATGTGTCGACAAAACGAACGACTTGTCGTCAGGACTCACTTTTAAAAATCGCGGGCGACTTATTGCCCAGTGTGACCTTAGTCTTAAAGGAGACATAATGTGTGAAAAACAAGAATGTGCCTGTGCATAATATTCTATAAAATCTAGAAGGAATGTACTTATGGTGTTTTGGGTTGATTTATTGAAAATGTCTTCAAAACCCCTACTAGTCCCACCTATCTGTTCCATTTCCTGCTGCCTTCTGTCCCAGGTTGTGCAGTGGAGCTGGTGAGACTCGGCACACTGCTGTAGGATAGGAACCAATCAGCTGCTAGGCTGACCTGATAGATAACCGAAGCCTGTCTTTGCTTGTGTGACTGCAGCTTTTTGATTATCTATCCCCCTCCTATTCTGTCATCGACTGTTAGGACACACTCAGTCCTCATTTGAAACTTGTACCATAACTATAGCAGATATATAGTAAAAAGTATACATTTTTAAAGATATTAATTTTTAGCTCAGGACCATATAGATTAATTATTGCCAAAAGATTAGGGGGATTTTAGTTATGATATATAGCTCCTTTAATGTGTTAAATGACTATACTAAAGCAAAGCACTGCCCTCTTATAATTTAAAGAAGATTTTTTTAAATTGCTTTTCCAACCGTTCCCAGCTGAGCAAAAGCTTCTTAAAGCCCATACATCTGTGGCAGTGCTAAAATAAACTGAACTTCCAATCGCCTTTTTTATTTTTATGGATCAGCTTTGGTGTCCGGAGTTTGATAGAAAGAATGAGAACACACATGGCCAGTGATAATACAATTTATCAATAAAAGTATTATATGGAATACCATCTCGGTATGGCTGGGCTGATTCAGTGTGGTTAAAATATCTAATCATGTAGGCAAAAGTATACGTTTTCTTGATTGTTAAGATTGTCAGACCCTTTTTTTTTTGAGCATTCCATTAAAGGGACAGTATACCTTATTTTCAGCATGAGTTCAGTGTTTGGGCTGAACTTCCATTTTGCTTGTTTTTTTTTTTTGTTATTTCTTGAACTACAGAGCAATTGAAGCTAATCTGTGATTTGTCTTTTTGAGGTAGATAAATAGATTACCAAAGCTCAAATAATGCCCCTGCATTAGGGAGTTCTGTTTATATGTGCAATAGTGATCTAATTAGCAAGGACCAAACATGGAGTAGCGTCAGTTCCCCTCTTTAGCTGATTAAAATAGTTATAGTTCATAGTTATTTGTTGAATTTTAGCTTGTCAGCCGTGACCTGTACTTCAATCTGTTATACTGTACAACACATTTATTCCTGAGATGCAATTTTATGACTTTCCCTTAATTATCTATAGAACAATAGTGATACCAGGCATTTGTTGCATAAAACATCATCCTTGCCTAAACACTAGTATTTGTAGAATTGTTTTTTTTTTTTTTTACCCAGAGCAACTCTGGACTGTGCAAGTATCTAACTGTGGACCTAATTTTGTTTCTTTGTTTAACCATTGCATCTTCAGCACATCTATTAAGTCATAGCAATCGGGTTAGAAAGAAGGGAGCAGACCATGGAGAACTTCAAAGTGCCATCAACTCCATAAAAAAGACCCAAGAAGAAATTAACAGGTACCGTTGTTTTAAACTATGTATAAAAGTTTTTGTTTTTTAAGAATGTTGCAATGATCGGAACATGAAAAAGCCCATTGTTGGCACTGCAAAAGTCTTTTCAAAACTAACTTATTTTGTTCAATGTTGCCTTTTTTCCTGTAGGAATATTATTGCCCTCCGGAACAGAGTATCCTCAAACGCGTCTTCGACAGAAAGCAGTTATCTTCAACAAAAAGACTATTATATCATATTCTTCCTGATTACCCTTCAGATCGCCATTAGTTATTTGTTCAAGTGAATAAGCCTTGATATCTGACACAGTTGGACTGGGACCACTTGTAGCCCCATGGGATGTGACAGAGGGGCCTGGTACTTGGCATAAGTTATCTGTATCCCCAGCAGTCAAGACTTGTGATTAATAGGACACTGGTCAGAACTGGTTTCTTCATTGAAAGCATTTAAAGCTTTATGTGTAAATGATCTGTCGCCAGTTGCTAAACTGTTATGTGCCACACCACCTTCACAATCTCTGTGTGCTAAATGTTGCAAGATTTTATCTTCTTGTGTCATCCTGTTGCTTCAAAAACACAAATCATATATACACATATATTTACCTACAAGCAACTATATTATTCTTATGTAATCCAGTGATTTGTCCTAGTGATGATCAGGAACCAGGGTCATAACCTTATTTCTCTCCATAGCTTGTACAAAAGAATATTTTAAACCTAGAACCTAAATAGGCATGCAAGCAACAGCTGAAAGGCAATGTTACCCTAACATTTTATGTACATTCATTGGCCTCAAAAAGTGTCCTTTAGCCTACTGAAGTCCCTAATTTTATACTATTACTCTGAAAAGTGTAGAATGTTATTGGGCACAATATCTGTTTTCTCCCACTATTTATTTGCACTGGGTGTATAAGTTGCACAAACATCTTGCCTCACACTTCACATCTTAGAATTTAGTGTTTTCAGTGGGATGTAAATATTTACTTGTCCCATACATTTCATAGACTAAAAACAATGTTAACGGAGATTTATCCTGAAAACAAAAAAATAATATTCATGCCGAAATTCTACATATAAACAGTTAAAGGAGAAGTAAAGGTTAAAAGTAAGTAAGCTTTATCAGAAAGGTCTATATGAATACACTAGTAATGCTCCTCTGTCAATAGAAATACTGCATTTATTTCTTTCTATTGTGTACACATGGGCTTCTGTATCAGACTTCCTGTTTTTCAGCTTAAACCTCCAGGGCTTGGGCTTGAGCATGCTCAGTTTGCTCCTCCTTTCCCTGCTATAAGCGAGCAGGGAGAGACTCGGACAGGAAGTGATGTCACAGCAAGCTAATATGGTAGCTGCTATCCAAAAGAAACAGAGACAGTGTCTAGGGCTGTTTACTCAGGTATGGAAAAGCATTCGAAAGAATAAAAATGGCGTTCTAGCTTGCACTGTTGTGGCTTATATTGGCAATAAACTGCCTTGGTAGCTTTCCTTCTCCTTTAAAAAGGAGGTACAGTTTCTGAAATCAAGCTATTCTCTTCATCAATCTGTCTTTGTTCAGAAGTCTGTTTTTGGATGGACATTGTTGATCTGTGCTCCCTCTGCCTAGTTGATATTACAGCTAAAAATTCTTCTTTTTTTTTTAAATAAAAAATAATGACTGTACAGTCTCAGATTCCTGAGAGTAACATGATTATTTCAGAAACAATACTTAACTTTAATTAGCTATATTTAGAAAGTTCCACATTTACTGGAAGCTTTCAATAAAGTTTCACTTGTTATAGTTCCCCTGTAAAATCGGTCAATTTCTGTAGTGGGCATGCAGTTGTTTATTTAGCACAAAACGTTTTTGTTCATTTGAGTCACGTAGGTACAGTGGAATACAGTCGGAGAATAAATATTTTACAACATACAATACTAATATATGTATATGGCTTAATCCATGTATAAACTCCATATATCTAGCAAATTTTGCTTATAAAATATTGCTTATGACTCCACAGGGTTGTTATATCAATGGCTGACAAGTGGTGTGACCATATTTGCTTTAGTCCAGGTGGAAGATATATGCTAATTTCTGTTTTATGCTGCTCAGTAACTAGTTTATTATTGAGCAGGCAAAATGTTTGTTTATGTGCATCCATAGGATGCCGACATCACTTAGGTATTAAGCAGGTGCCTTCCATAAACTGTCCATGTAACTGTCCTTTGGGTGCATGCACAGTACGAATTTGCAGCTTTTTTATGTCTTGGAAAATGCATGAATAATGCATTTGCAATATAAGCAATTACTGCATGTAATTTTGCCCCAAACCAGTTAAATCGTATTTGCTCCAGAATCCTCTGTAGTGCATGCAAGGCCTTAATCTGGGATTCATTTAAGTACATTAAAATACATTACAGTATGTGTAGCTAGTTTTGCAGGTAATTTCAAGTACAATGATGGTGCTTTCACCTATATGGTAATTGTTCTGATGAAGACATTTAAAGACCAGCTTGCACACACACAATTTTGCCACTACTCATCGCTTCCCATTCAGTTATCAAGTTTAAATTATCACAAGGTAGTAGAAAGTGTAGGATGACCTAAAGTACTTCCCCTTTAACCTAATGTAGCAGGATCTAGGCCAAGTAAAAGAGACCACAGGTAGACATTGAGATACCCCATGTTCCGTAGCCCAAAGGGCTAATTGCTTTTAGTTGTCATTTAATTATATTTTGTACATGCAAATACACATATGTATATTTTCAGCTTCCTCATTTCCAATCAGTTTAGTGATACCATGTATTACAAGGGCAAAACAGGGGGGTTGTGGGAGCACTCTAAAGGCTTTAAAGTATATATATATAAGTATAATAAATGCTATTGCATATGTACCCAAAACAGGGGTTATTTTGTTACAAAGTTATGATCATAAAATTGATAAGCCACCATACCACGTCAAGGTAAACCCCGAATGGCGGTCCCTAACTTGTTTTATTTATTTTTTATGTGCATTACAAGGGAATAGCCTACCCAGCCCAAAGTCACTGGCCAATAGTTTTTCTGTTTTAAAGTAATTGCCTCATTATTATACAAATTAGGGAGACTTTATAGATAGCCCAGCAGTGGGCTGGAGCAAAAACCAAGAAAAACATTTTTAATTTTTAACTGTAGAGTTTAGAGTGATTAGTAAGTTCATAGTTATGAAGACCACACCAAAATAGACTTTAAAAGTGAGCCTTCCATTTTAACCTTTTTGCATGTAACCCACCTTGTTTTGTGTGACATCACTAGTAGCTTGTATCAGGCTGCTGACTGTGCACTAATTGGGCAATAAATGGCATGTTAAATTTGTTTCTACATTTCTGACCCTCTTGAAACCCCTAATCTTTCATCTTTGTAACATTGTATTGTACTGCTTTTGTGTAGCATGCACAAATATCACCAGTCTTCAGACAAAAGTCACACTCTATTCTTACCTGCACAGAGTAGCGTATACTTTCCAAAAAAAAAGTAGCAACCGATCCATTACCTCGTTTCTTACTACAGAGCAATAGCAGAACTAAAGGTCTGTTGCACCTTGTCTCGTACCCTGCAAAAACACACAAACTCAGTCACCATTTGTGTTATCATACAACATCTCCAGTCTGTGTTTGCTGAAAGAGTTGGATCTCGGGAAACCTTTAGTTGTGGCTTTATTTCAGAAATATGTACATTGATCCATCGTACTTTGTGTCCTTTTTCCTAGGTCCTTGTTTTATTTAAGCTGTTTTTTGTTTGTTTTTGAAGGGGTATCTGTACAATGAAAAAGTTGCCATGCTTTAGTGTTGGCGTTCATATACAAGAACAGCATATTGTTTTTGTGTTTACTGGCATTTGTATTAGGCATACTATATTATAGTAGAGACCGTGAACCAAACAACAACATGCTTTTGGGACGATTTAGTCATTTTTGAGGGTGGTGTGTTTGCCAAAAATAAGTAAAGGGAGGATAGAACTAAGTTACAGGAAAATAATTTTTTTACTGCCATTGTTGAGAAAGAGGTACATAAGTGCATCTTTAACAGTATGCAGTTTTTCCACTGTGTGGATTATTAGAAGAATACTGTGTGCTGTCCTATACCAAAATAACCAAGTGTATATGTGACTGCATCATGTCACTTTAAACAGCGATTCCTTTAAAAACTGTACAATCAGTAACCGGAGAAACTTGTACCATTTTCTTCTCTACTTTAGCTTGTTACTTCTTACTTTAGAATTCTTCCATTTAACAGACAACCACATTAGAGCGTAATCTGTCATAAATAACATCACTGGTTGTCTTTATAGTATCTGCATACTGAGAGAGGAATAGTGAAGATAATCTTGATGATTTCAGAAACTATACAGAATATTTAATTGATTATTATTTAGAAAGTTTCTTATTTCAGTATGATAAAGCTCATATTAAATTAGAATTTTTGCGATAGTTCCCCTTCAATTCTGTTGTTCTCAATTGATATAGAAACACATTACATTTTATCTTCTATTCCTGTACTGCACTAGAGACATCCATGCTGTGCAGCAACTTTATTTATCATATATATATATATATATATATATATATATATATATATATATATATATATATATATATATATATATATATATATATATATATATATATATATATATTATTTGAATTGCTCCCACTTACATTTCTTGTGGGCAGTATGTTGAATTTTGTAATTTAAGTTTCTTTAAAAAGTGAATCCAGTGTGTAGTACCATCACAAATTATTAAATGTGAACTATTATTGAGAGATATTTAAAGGGGAAATATCGTGAAAATGAAAATTTAAAATAAGCTTCCTCATACTGAAGTAAGAATCTTTCTACATACCTGTACAACCAATTGAAAAGTATGCATTCTTTCTGAAATAATCAAGCTTATATTCAATATTCCTCTCATCTGTTTCAGCATGTTTCTCTTCATTCTGTCTTCATACAGCAGCTGGGTGTCAGATGAATGATCCTTATATATCTTATAAGGCACTCCCTTTTCTAGCAGATTTATTAGCTCACTCAAATAACTGATTCCAGTACAAACAAAATCTAGCAAAATAACTGCCTTTTGCACAAATTCTGCATGTAGAGAGACAGGATTTCTGGTGATTTTAATAGTGAGCTCTAATACATCTTCTAGGCAAAAAGATATATTGGATCTAACTGTCAATGACTATCTGACACCCAACTCCTGAATGAAGACAGAATGAAGAGAAATAGATGCTGAGAGAGGGATAGTGAAGATAAACTGTACAGAATATTTAATTAATTGTATTTAGAAAGTTTCTTATTTCCGTTTGATGAAGCTTATATTAAATTTTCATTTTCGTGATAGTTCCCCTTTGAGAAAGCCAGTGCTATTAACATTCACACAATACATGCAGGATCTGAATGGCGTATATATACACGTACTGACTAATGTAAATTATAATTTCTGTTGTGTTTTCAATAAAGAATAGTCGCAGGATTGCACTGATTGTATTGGTCTTTATGTTGCTCTGCTGTATTGGTAATGAAGTGATAATGGCTTTTCTTCCTGCTGTTGCATTTAACTTTAAGCCAACCCAACAGAACAATACAGTAACTTGCAAAAAAGGGATGTTACAGTTTTATAAATCAATTTTTATCTCAGATCTGGTCTTGCACATGTCCTACCCTTGCACTTTTTTGATGAAGTTAAGAAGCTTTTTGTCTTGTCATTTTTCTGAACATTGTAACCGTGCCTTTTTGATGGAAGCATCAGAAGAGTTTGTTGGGGGGTTTGTGCCATAAAGAGATAATGTCAGTTTAGGTCCATGTTCTCTCCAGCATTGGAGTTTAGTATTAGTTTAACTAGGTTGTCTCTTGGTTACTGAATTTTCAATGAACGTATTTCCTTATGAAACAATTTCTGGCATTTGATGTTTTAACCAAACAGCAATATCCTCAGTGTCTAAGCTGAAAACTCCTGAATATGTATCTCTCATGTTTTGTATTGTCTGTTCACACAGATGGGCTTTAAACAATGAAATTATTACTCTTTGTGGCAAATCCATTATAGCCATAGCAAGAAGCAGTGACCTCCCAGGCACAAAAGTGTGGCTTCATTGTTTTGTTCAATGTAAATGATCGTTTGTTCTTTCACTGCCTTTTTTATGAGACCCATTCAAAGAGTAAAGACAAAATACTTGGCTAAACCTCTTTCAGCGTGAAGCAGAATGGCATCCACCTGGGAAACAAAGGGGTTCAGAGGAAATTGACGTGTGTACGGTTTCTTGCCCTAATTGCAGTTTTCTTCTGTTTCTGGATACTTTTTAAACTGGACTCCTGTCTTTTTATGCACGCCTGGTATTTTAACATCAATTCTTGTTTTTTTTTTTGTACTGTTACATTTTTAAATATAGACTGTTAAAAATAATAGATTCATAAGACCAGTGTTACATGATTAATAAAGAGCCAGAACTCATGACAAAATGAATGTGAATAAACCTCCTAAAATATTATATGAGAAGGTCTGTGGAATGATTATATATGATGGGACTGCACAGAACTATACATTTTAGCCACGCGTTTCCAAACTACTTGTTGTCAACGAGCTAAAATGAACCAGAGTAGGAAAATGAAATGTTTTGTAGCATGTTAACTGTTCATGTGTGTTTATCATCTTGTTAAAGGCGTTTTGAAAGCTGAAGCACTACCACTGGTAAGTAGTTTTGTATTTACAAATAGAATAAAATGTGATCATAATACAACATGTTTCTGCTCCTTTTTCATTGTATACATGCATATCACTTTTCTAATTGCCATACTGGGAACAGCCATATACAGGCAAGACTGAGAAGCTGAAGGCAAATAAACATAATTTAAAAGCCATGGTGATATACTATACCTAATGATAAGGGATAACACCTCCATTTATAATGAAACTGAGGCTCAAATATATTGCATACATCTTAAAGGGGTAATCTTTTATAGAGTAGTATTTGAAATCCAATGTGAAACTGAACTGCCCTTTTAAAAGAAAACCAGAGAAACCTGAAAAAAGTACAAGAACAATATGATTATATTAGGCCATTTTTTAAGTCTGGGCTGTTGTGTAGTGAAGGGGAACTCCACAAAAACATAACTTAAGCTTTTTGAAAAGTAAACATAATTTCAAGCAACTTTGCAATATACAGCAATTAAAAAATATGCAGACTTTTCATGATTTTTAAAGGTTTCTGACAGTTCCCTAAACCTACCCCCTGCTCTTCTGCTGATCTGTCTGAATACTTTGCTGAGCTGGCTGACTACTGTTATTTTGTATGAACAGCCATCTGCCCTCATCCTGCATCCTCCAAACCCCACAATTCCCTGCACATGTGATTTCAATAAGGAAAGTTACATCACAGTGCAATGCATTGTGGGTTATGTAGTTCCTGCATGCTGTCTGTAAACTGTGAAGTTGTTACAATTTGTAACATCAGTGTTTAGTCCCTCCTTCCCCGCCAGGATTTCAAAGGATGCAGAAAGAGAAGAATTGTTAAACAGCTGGATTGCAGCATAGAAATTGGCATTTATTCATACTTTTTGAAGAAACGGGCTTCTTTAACAAATTTTAGTTTGGAAGTAGGAATTCCCCTTTAAGGGTAGTTGAATGTAAGGCAGAAGGATAGGGGCGGGGGTGCACATCATTACAGTTACAGATCTTCACGGCTAATGGTCTTTGGAGATCTTGGGCAGTACTATACAATAAAAGGGTGTATAGCTAATGACCAATACAGGAGGTGAAGAGGATCCTTCTTATTAAATGAAAGAAGCTGAATTTCCCATGACATAGGCATACAGGCTTCTGAGAGTGGGTGTCTCTAAATCATAATCTCATTGAAAGCTTTATTATAAATATTGCCTTAATGCTCACCGACACTAATCTTTGAGATAAATTCGCCCTGGTAACTGTAAAGACTACTGAAAGCTGTATCTCTCCATCTCTAAATATTTACTTCACTGCTTGTTCTGACTAAAGATATGCTATCAGGTTTGTTGTTCTAATCTATGGGTGGATTACTCTTTTTTTAAACCCTGGAGCATACGCAAAGGGCTGTATTTTGGTTTGGGGGTGCTAGTTCTAGCAATAGTCTGCTTCGTATTGTCATAGTAAAATGGCACATAAATTCACCTAATAAATGCTGTATTTATTAACTTGACGCATCACACCCTAGAATATGTAGAACCAATTACCACTTGAACATGTGGCAAAATAAGTGTATTGCCAATTCCATGTATAGTATAATGCTCAAGAACACACTTATTCTGTAATTATAGCAGCGACATATTCAGTAGTGCCTTAGGGATATTTCACACGAGGAGATTCGGGGAGATTTTGTCGCCTGGCGACTAATCACCTCATCTTCTGAGTGACAATCTCCCCGAAGTGCCTCAGCGTTTTTTCCCATATGCTATAATGAAAAGTTGCCTGCGCTAATGCACACGCGGCGATGCGAGGCAACTTCGGGTGACTATGGAAATTATTATTATTATAGCCTATGGAAAAAAAAAAAAGCTGAGGCAGTTCAGGGAGTAAAAAGAATAAATAATGAAGACCAATTGAAAAGTTGTTTATAATTAGCAGTTCCATAACATACTAAAAGATAAGTTAAAGGTGAACCACACTTTAATTAGGGCCTCATGGAGCCCCATATAACTCCTGGGCCCCCTGCAGCCCCAGGGGCTGCTTACTTTGTAGTTACGCCTCTGATTATGCCCAGGAGCACATAGCATGTCAGAACACTGCCAATATTTATTATCTAAGTTCAGCTACATAAATGAATGCATTTAGAAACAAATGCATTTTGACCAGATCTCTGCTATGCCATTCCTGGATGCACTGCTTCTCTATATCTGCTTTGTTTTCTACAGCACTGCCTATGTGAACAGCTTTCTTTCCAGCTGAACCTCAAGCTCATACTTTACAGACGGGGAATGACCCGGCTGAAACAGAAAACTAATAGTTCATCTTAATGACATGCAGAGTGCTCTGGCTCCAGTCTGTGACACCCCCCCCCCCTCCTCCCTTCATGGTTTCAGTAAGGAGCTTGTTCTCTGTGGGGAAAAAGTGCTGTTCCTAGACCATTCTGTTATGCAAATATACTGAATGTGTGCTTTAGAGTTAGGACATTTGACCCCTACCCAATTCTTCAATAAAGGAGAACTAAAGCCTAACTAAAGAAGTAGCTAGAAATGTTGTAAATTATGTTTTGGGCCTCTGTACCAGCCCAAGGCAACCACATCCCTTTAGCAGTAAAGATCTGTGTCTCCAAAGATGCCCCAGTAGCTCCCCATCTTTTCTGCTGATTCACTGCACATGTTCTGTGCTGCTGTCACTTACTGAGGTTAGGGACCCACTCACAATATACAGTACATATAGAATACAAATGTCACAGTAAAAGGCTGATTAGTAATTAATGTCAATAATTACTACATGGCAGCACAGAAACCAGTGCAATTAGCATTAGAATTTAATTATCAGCCCTGTAGCATCAGCTTATATTACAGACAAACCTCATTTTCTTCTGGATAATTTGCGACGACCCCTAAGTTTAGCTTTTTAATAGAAGCCTGTGACAAGTTAGCCCTGGATCATTGCTGCTTTCGGCTGATGTGCTACATTCAGTATATATAATGTGGCATTTCTAGCCATAGTATTTGTTAGCGTTTAGTTCTTGTTTAAAATCTGACCATGCCTCAGAGACTCCTCAGATTCTCATTCACTTGTGTCTGACAAGCTACACACATTCCCTTCCATGCGGCTCGCCCTCCTGGTTATTCAGCCAATCAGCGTCCATCTCCATATAGCTAGCTCCGCTTCCTGCCACGCCTCTCTAAACAGAGCATCAGAGAAACGATTCATTGGAGCCTTGGAAATGGCGTCTGTTTCAACCGCGGGAGGAGCAGCTCTCTGAGAAGGACAGGACAATTAACAGAGCAGCTTAGTGTGGCTTATTCACTCAGACCCCTGCGCTGCTGGACTGTTTTGCTTTTTCTTGGTAAAGCAAATGAATTCATGGCCCGTCATTGGGTATATCTCTTTTGTTGCAATGATTGTAGCTGACTGAGGCGTCATCCTGTTATTGCAGGGGGCGTTCCCGACTTGCTTTTACCCCTCCCACATGCCTCTTTGTGTAAACACATTATTATAGGTCTGGTCGTGCAGTGCTCAGCTCTGTCGGTCCCACCCTACAGACTTTCTCCAATGAGCAGTTAACTTGTTTCTGAATATTAATCCTCTGCAGTAGAACAGCGGGTCACCATAAAGCTCCATAAAAAGCCCTCACAGTTAGATCTAGTTACAACTCAAATACTTGCTTTATACAAGCAGTTTGCCATGTGGCTGTATTAAGCCAATTGCTCTGACTTGCTTTGGTGTACATCTGCATGGCTACACTTGTTTCACTTGTTTCAGCGTATAAAGGATTTCTGCAGATTTATTCTCATGGAGTAAGTTTAGGAGCCCTCATCCCCTACATACAGCAAGAGCGTGTGCTTTACACCATCATAGGGGCAAATGTGTGCACGGAAAATTGTGATAATTCAACCGCACACCTGGAATTCACTTCCACTGCACTGTTGGTGCTGGCCCTACGTTGACACGGCTGGGTCCCTTAGCAACAGCAAACGTGTTTAAACTGATCCACACACACACACACATTGGTTTGCAGTCGGGGAGCTTACCCCTTTTATTTAGCGGTAGAAATATTTCAGGGGGAACTTCATCAGGAGAGAGGGTTCCCCCCCTGAAACATTGATACATTTAGCCATAGTCCTCAATGAGGATCATGAACACTAGTAGGTAAATGCAGTAAATCTTTCAGGTCTCAAAAGTGAAGAACTCACCAGTTTAGAGAAGAAGTCCGGGTGCACCGCCCTGAACCTTCAGCTGAGGGAGCGGATAACCGTATAAAAAAATTGAGCAGGCACTTCTCAGGACCAATCTTCCAGGCAGACTTTTTCAATTAAAAATAATTTTATTCATTCCAGTGCACTAGGATACCACCTAACGCGTTTCTTATCGAGAGAAAATAAGCATCCCCCCTACAATTTTTGGATATCAGTGGGGCCAGCCACACATTTTTGAAACCTCGGCACCAAGTTTATTTTCTCCAGTGGCTATAGGAGGAATCCTGTTCATATAGTTGTGGGGGGGGGGGATTTGTTTGTTTTGTTTTTTTGCCCTTATGGGACCTGTTATCCAGAATGTCCAGGACCTGGGTTTTCTGGATAACGGATCTTTCTGTAATTTGAATCCTCATACTTTGTCTACTAGAAAGTCATGGAAACCGTAAATAAACCCAATAAGCTGGTTTTGCTTCTAATAACATAGGTTGGATCAAGTACGAGCTACTGTTTTATTATTACGGAGAAAAAGGAAATTTTAAAAAATTTGGAAATTATTTCAATAAGGAAAGGAACATCATATTGCAATGCATTGTGGGTTATGTAATGCATGCTGTCTGTTAGCTGTGGAGAAGTTGTTACAATTTGTAACATCAGTATTTAGTGCCTCCTTCCCTGCCAGGATTTCAAATAGTAGAAAGAGTAGAAAGAGAAGAAAAAAGTAGAAAGAGAAGAAATGTTAAACAGCTGGATTTTAGCATAGAAAATGGCATTTATTCATACTTTTTGAAAAAATATGTAATTGTGATGGGTATATTAGGGGTTTCTGTGTTATGTGGGCCTATTTATCAAATTTTAGTTTAGAAGACGGAATTCCCCTTTAAAAAAAAAAATCAAATTAATACCCCTGTCACGGACACGGTACTTCCAACCGCACATGACTTTAGGTGTGGCTATCAGGGGTCACTCACTCAGTCTCTCACCCACCTTGCACACAGGTTAGACTAACACAAAAGCACCCCAACCAACACCCACAAAACTCATTTACTGCCACCATCTATCATTCACAGGCGATAGAAACCTAATGTGACTATTCCCCTGTTCTCTCTAACAGGTAATAACTCACAATACACCAATGCATTAAACACTCTCTCACTATAGTCAGTTAGTTCCTACTGACTCAACAAGTACTTCAGCATGCAGAGGGTTAAGGCTCACAGTTACACTCTTTCAGGCTAGGTTCATTTAGAGCACCAAAGACAATCTTATTAAATTCTCTTTAATATTATAAAAGGTATAACAGTGCAATATACAAAAAGATGTTACAAAAGAGACATACATTCAATAATACAATTACAAACAGGTGTAAAATAAAAGGGAAAACATGGAAAACCTATACTTAACTCCAAAGATATAGAATTCCTGGTCCTGGAGGCAAGGGGAAACAAATGGGATAACTTCCAATTGTAATTGGTCCTCCAAAGTTTAGTCAGAAGAGCTGACTATTTATTAGTGATTTCAGGGCATCAGGTAACTGCACACTCTCCCCTCCCTCAGGAATGCAAGGGGTGTGGCCTAGCAGGACACAGATTGAGTTTTTATGACCTCCTGTGAGTGGTACTGGACCAAGAATATAATGACCATAACTAATTATAGGAACATAGGAGAGAGATGATATAATATTCATTGGTTATTAATCCTCTCAGGGATTCCATAGATACTAAACATCAATACTGTGTGACCTGCCCCTGCCCAGATATCCTCATCTAATACACAGAGTACCAAACCTAGTCATGTTTGGACTCGTTTGAAATTTGAAATTGCCTTGAACCCATCACCAGTTTTTTATACTGTTGGTACAACAGGTATGGGTTCTGTGAGGATAAATATATTTGAGTATACATTATATGTGACCTTCACTTCACCTTTGAGGGTCTTGCTGGGAACTTTAAGTTCTCACTCCTTGGGCTTCCCCCTCCCCATGGAATGGCTCTTATCAGCCAGGGCATGGAGGAGGGCATTACAGCTCTGACCCCTCTGACCATACTGAAAAGAGGCCTGTTATGTGTCTGATTTAGATGTTGGCAGAAATATTTCTCATGATACCTTGGCCTGTTTTATTTACTATTACAGACCTGTATCATGACATCCCCCTTGAAAACCCCACCACAACTGCTTGAAGCTTCCGGCCTGCAAACATTTATCAAAAAAAAAACATTACAAATTCACTTAAAATAAAAAAAGGGAGGAACTCCTTTACCACAAGAAAAGAAAAGAAGATCTCAGTGGTTACCACCAGGGGCCGACAAGAGTCAGAAGGGCATTCAAATAGAAAAGTACCCCGTTGGTAACACCTAATTTTATATCTAGTAATGGATTAATTCACTACTATACAAGTAGTAATAGCAATACTTAAATTAAAGTGCAGTCAGTGCCGGTCTTATAGCTCATCAACAATTCCCAGATCAATTAATTCCCAGACCAATTCTTAAGTTAATTGAATATAATTATAAAGTGTTGTTTAGTGCGTATATCAAATGAAAGTTGCCAAGTTAAAAAGTTACAAGATTTACAATCAATTCATTCGAAATTCATGATTGGGCTCAGGTGTGATCGAGGATGTCAACAATTCATTGGTAATTATACAAAATAGGGTGCGTTTACGAAGTTGATGTTCTAAAAAAAATTGGATTCAAATAGAATAAATATAAAGTGCAGTGCAATAGGAGTCAATTAATAGATAGATAATTGCGTAAAAATGAGATCTAGATAAATTTAAATTATGACCAGGTGTTGGGATCAGGACCAAATAAAGTGCCACTGTCATACAGTAAGGTAGGAGGATATAATGAAAAATTAGAGGGTGGAGCTGTCCCAAAACTAGTTGCCTGATCGTTTTACTAAGACTGGGACCCCACAAAGAGGAAGGCAGGACATGGTAACCGAGACTGTGGCCTTGTAATTAACTCGCCCTGATCTTTTAGGAAGGCTATTTTATACCTAAAAAGCCACAAAACATCAGCCCCTTAGAATGTAAGGAAGAGTATTGCAGGATATAAGATGGACAGTAGCAACAATGGATGACCCAAACCACTCGTAGTAACCCAAAGAGATACATTTTAAAAAAGATAGCGACTCGCCAACGCGCGTTTCGCTTAATAGCTTTATCAAGGCGAATATAGAATTGTTGATGAGCTAAAAGACCGGCACTGACTGCACTTTAATTTAAGTATTGCTATTACTACTTGTATAATAGTGAATTAATCCATTACTAGATATAAAATTAGGTGTTACCAAAGGAGTACTTTTCTATTTGAATTTTTTAAATTCACTTAAAGGAGAAGGAAAGCTATGGAAGCATTTTATTGCCAATAGATTAGCTGCAATAGTGCAAGCTAGAATGCTATATTTATTCTGTAGAATGCTTTATCATACCTGAGTAAAAAGCTCTAGAAACTCTCTGTTTGTTTAGAATAGGAGCTGCAGTATTAACATGGTGTGACATCACTTCCTGCCTGAGTCTCTCCCTGCTCTGGGCTCAGATTACAGTAGAGAAGGGAGGGGTGGGGGGAGAGGAGCAAACTGAGCATGCTCTTGCCCAGGGCAATGAGGTTAAAGCTGAAGGCAGGAAGTCTGATACAGAAGCCCATGAGTACACAATAGAAGGAAAGAAATGTAGTGTTTCTTTTGACAGGGGACTCAGAGCAGCACTTCTTTGGGGGTTTACCGGTATATTTAGATGGGCCTTTCTGATAAGGCTTACTTAGTTTTAACCTTTCCTTCTCCTTTAAAATGACATTATTCCCAAAGTTGTTTACCACCTCAGAACTCTGCATGTCCCTCCTCCCAAAAAGGGATTTGACAGCTTGCAAAGTAAAATGTTTGATGTGGATGTGTGTTTCTAATTGGAATCACAAACAAAACAACATGGAATTAGTAAACAACAATGTTACTGATCGAACTTCCACATTTGGATTCCTACAGAAACACTGCCATTTTGGCACAATTGACTAAGTGACATACTACACTTAGAATGTCTAATTCCACCCTATTCAGTGGGTGGAATTGGAAAGCCAACTAATCAAAGCATGTAATACAACAAGCCCTATTGGCATACGATGTTTAGAATATTCCAACCAGACAATTATCCATCTCCTTTAGGAACAGGTTATGGTGAGGCATAGATATGGAGACTATAATGGCTTTACTATATGAAAATATGAACAGATTTGAAAAGGTTTGGGATATATGGCTATACCAACAAGGTTTACTACACTCCTTTTACGGTGTGCTTACGTTTTGAGCCCTAGCTTAAAGGTTCAGTTGTTTGTAGAGTCGGTGACCCCCCCCCTCCCAGAGCTGCTTTAGAAGGTGAAAAATGGCACTTTCCACTTCAATATTAGATAAATGGTCACACATTGTTTGAAGGCAATCAACCCCTTTAAAGGTGCCCACTCAGGACATACATTTGTGTAGATTCATCTTAGAAGACATAGAACTATTTAAATACCTTAAAATAAATGACACACACATTTCTGATATCTGCAGTCGAAAAGTATACAACTGCCGCTTCTCTGAATGTCTCTCAGAAGACAAGTGGGAAAGCACCACTTAATGCATTGGCTACTGCATTAACTACAAGGTTGTTTTGGCAAAATATTCAATATTAAATCTACTCATTTAGCTTTAGCATTTCCTTTATTACAGCCTAGTAACTAATAGTTTTTGTTATACTTTGCACTTGAATCCCCTTTATCTATTATTCCATGTAATAAGGGTAATAAGAATGTGTTTTCAGTGAAAAGAAATGAAGAAACATCCTCTAGCTCTGGATGTAAATAAAGTTCTGTAAGTGGCAGAATCACTATAAAATATCGTTTGTCGCTGTTTTGGTCCAGATGGAGGCCATGTCTTATTCATCAAATCCACTGGTGACCTTCTAATTACCAGAAATGGGAGAAAGATATTAGAGTCCCTTTAACTGGATCATCCTGTTGGCAGGTAGTAAATATTGTCATTCCATAGTAGATATCATCTGGTTTTTGTTTTTCTTAAAATTGCATTTTTATAACTACCACAGATTTTTTTTTTCATTTGTATGCTTTTTTTTTTTGCCTTGTTAAACTTTTATGTTAAGGTATATGGAATCCTGTTAATGACTGTGGTTTTCAGATCTCATAAATGAACACTATGGCAAAATTCTGTTTCCCAAAAATAGTTTTTCCGACCCATTTGCAGCAGGGTTATTCTGGCCTGTAGCTCCTAAGGGGCCAATATTTTATGATACAGTATATAGAATTATGTATGTAAGCATGCAATACAATAAATCACAATTTCCTTGTTTGTGTGATGAAAAGTAATAGAAAGGATTCAGATTCAAATCAGCCAGGCACTTTGATTCATCTGAATCCAAATCCTGCTGGAAAAGGCCGAATTCTGGATTTGGTGCATCTCTGAAAGTCATAAACACTTTGTTGTGGTTGGCTCAGAATAAATATAAAGAAAAGCACTGCCTTAGGGCTCTTACAGACGAGCGTTTTTACCTGCGCTCCCCTGCGTTCCATTTTTCTGCGTTCAGCCGCAGGGGAGCGCAGGAATAGACACATTACATTTTTTCCAATGGGGCTGTACTCCGAACGCAGGTTGAGACGCAACATGCTGCATTTTTTCTGTGTTCGGCGCCTACACGCGCCTGTGTGAGTACAGCCCCATTGGAAAAAATGTAATGCGTCTGTTCCTGCGCTCCCCTGCGGCTGAACGCAGAGAAACGGAATGCAGGGGAGCACAGGTAAAAACGCTTGTCTGTAAGAGCCCTTACAATTAAGTGCTATTAGTGGTCAGTGGCAGGGTATTGTTATGACAAACTATCCAAACTCGATTGGAGTTTTAATTAGAATTTTGAGATTTATCATACTTTAAGAACTCTAATTCGACTATTCACCACCTAAAACCTGCCGAGTTCATGTATATGTCAATGTAAGAGGTCCAGGGACCAATTTGGACATGTTAGTAGCCTTCTTGACATTCAAGTTTTTCAGAGAAAAAACTCAAATCGCGTTTTCGAGTTGGTAAAATGTGTCCAAGTTTTAGATATTCCATTTTTTTTAATAAATAACCCCCCAGTCAAATTTCGAGTTTATTCGAATTTAATAGAGTTTTAAAAAACGTATTTAAAATTAAATCAGAATTCAAACTTTAATAAATGTGCCTCCCACAGTGTAGAGCAACAGAAATCAGTGCATTCCCAGAAGACTGTGCCCCATATCTGTGAAAAGCTATAGATTTGTCTATGCTTTGGATTGAACACAATCTTATTTTAAGGATTTTTTTCGATAACTTACTGTAGATTGATTTCTTAGCAAATGATGGAGAGGAGTAAGAGTGGAGTGGAGTGGAGATCAGTAAGATATATATATCAACTAAATTATTGCTTATTATTTCCCACATAGAAATATTGACAGGAAAATCCACTAAGCATGAAGAATGTCTTTACTGCAAATTCACCGTCTGGTTTTAAGATCTCTGTATCAGGCATGTGACTACCCAGCTTGGTTACCAAGAGCCAACCAAATAACATTGCTATAAGGCTTGTGAATGACCTTTAGAAAAGGCCTTTAGAGCTTACAATCTAAGTTTTGGAGACAACTTGATTGCCCCAAGTTTTGACACACACCCTGTTTTTCCCAGTTATACACAGCTTCTGAATTTACACTTTACTTTCACTTCAGCATGCTTGTGAGAAGAGACATTCTAAAATGTTGTAAGCTGAATGAATGTGTACGGCTGCAAGAAGAAAATCTGCCCTTGTCATTGGATTTTCATATGTAAATGTATAAAGTAACAAGTCTTTGTTAATAATTAATGGAGGATGTTCTTTTCCAGGATAATTGTACATTCTGCTTGTAACCATGCAAGTATTACTGGCGATGGTGTGAAATGCTTTGTAGTACTTCTGTGTGGTGTTCTCCGGGGTCTTCAGGCAGCAGTTAATAAAAAGGATCTGCCTTTGTCAGGGTGATTAACGAATTCGGGATTCGACTTTTTTCAGTAGGATTCGGTCGAATCCCTCTGCCTGGCCGAACCGAATCCTAATTTGCATATGCAAAACATGGAAGTAAAAAGTTTTCCCCTTCCCAACCCTAATTTGCATATGCAAGTTAGGATTCCAAACGGTATTCGCCAAATCTTTTGCGAGGATTCGGGGGTTCGGCCAAATCCAAAATAGTGGATTCGGTGCATCCTTAATTAACCGGTAACAATCCAAACCAAGGACATGTGTTGAACAGATTAAGAAATCTGATCATGACCTTCCAAACTGAAATCTTGGAGAATATCATTGTTAATCAGATCTCCCCATATTTTGAATCAACAAACACTTTGTCCAGCGGGTCAATGCAATCTGTATTGGATTACTATTTCTCTGGAAGAATTGCATATGATAATCAGACTTTTATAAGCAGGTTAGTTGCCAATTATTTCCAAAAGTGTCTACCACATATTAAATGCATTGATGATGTTGTACACACAGTCATCACTGAAGTTCCTGGGGAACCTATAGTAATTCCAGAATCATTTCAGGAATAGTGCTGCACAGGCCGTTTGCTGTGTATTGCCCAGCAGGGGGTGAAATCCGTTCGGTGATCATTACAGAACAGATGCACCAGTATCTCTCTGCATCGGATGTGGAGTTTGCTGTGTGCTCAGATGCTCAGTTGTAGCTTTCCCAAATGCACTTGAGACGGTGACAGAGAAGCTAATGAACTATTTACAAAACATGGAAGTTAGATTAATATTGTCAACTATCAAACAACCATAAATAGTTCTTTTTTTATGCCAAACGAAATGGAATATGCTTACCTGCAGAAGAGATTGAACTGGTGCGTATCATTTCAGGCGTGTCTCCACTGTCCACAGCAAATGGTGATGTATTTTCTGAACAACCCTTAGATACTTTGGTAATCACATGTTGTCAGCCAATCTTACTGGGTTCTAGGAAGTATGTGCAACTAACTTTTAGGTGGGAATTCAAAAAAGTGGAGAAAGCCCATTTTTGGAGTAAAAATGGTGGTAAACTGGAGTAAAATACTTTCTTCATATTCACAAACAGAAATCTGCCTAAATTCCGACTCAACCGCCACTTTTCATATTTTAGTGAAAGAAAGACAGTTTACAGACACTTTTATGAATTTGTCTATCAAAATGGGGCAAAAACGACAACATTTTCTCCCGATATTTTAAGAATGGAGTAAAGCTCAGTATAACTCTTCCCCATGTGTCAGATCAATTCTAAAATAAACTATTCTGCTTTGTTCACCTAATCTTCATTTCACAACTCTCCCATTGGGGAATTGAGAGCAAATTAATAGGGAATCATTGTATAGTCTGGGCACAAGTTTGTGTCTAACCCTATTGGTGTAAAAGCCTCATTAACAAAACAAGCAAAACACTGATAAAACAAAAAAAAGTGTATTTTATGTAAAAAGTTTTTAACTCACACTTGCAATATTTTACTAGTTTTAGCTTACTCAATGAGGCAATATTAACAATTGGAGTGAATATATTATCTAAAGGAAAAGTAAAGTCTCCCAACCATTTTTTTTCGTTTTAGCAACAATTAGATACTTTACCTAAGATAATAAACCATATTTCTTAAACGTGTATTGTATTTAGACCCTTATATCTTGTTACAGAAGTGGAATTACACAAACATGGCAGATTTAGAAAGCCCACGTTATCCTGAAATGTTCTTAGGTAAAATAAATCCCTCTCCTGAAAATTCCAATTTGATGGCTGACTGACAGGTGTAGTAAGAGCAAAAAATAAATTCAGAAAAAATGTTTTTAAAATGTCGTGCAAAAGACAAAATCTGAAAACTGTCTGTTTAAAAGGCAAATTCACAAAAGTGGAGACAGAGGTTTGTGAATATGGTGGGAAATCCAACATTTTTATTTCCACGTTTATTTTGTCTCAGTATCACCACTTTTGTGAATTTCCCTCTTAGGGGCAATTTCACTAAGATCCGAAGTTGCGCCAGCGACAGCTTCGCCACACTTCGCCCGTCGTAGTTTCACCAGCGATACGCAAATTCACTAAAATGCAAAGTTGCGCTTAGGGAGGCGAACGGTAGCGAAGTTGCACTAGCATTAATTAGTCAAGCAAAGAGAAGTTACGCTAGCGATGCCTAATTTGCATAGTTAAAGTACAATGGACGTATATGTAGTAGCAAATACATTACACTACACAAGCCTGGGAAGCTTCATAAAATAAAATAGAGTTGTTATTTTGCCCTAAACATGTGCCCACTGTATAGTTAAGTTGCCATATGTTAGGAAATGTAGGGGGGAAGGAGGGTACCCCCAAAAAAAATTTACGATCTTTTTCAGCCTATCACCCTTAAAAAAGGAAAGGACGCCAGCGTTTTTGCGGACTTAGATGTATTTCAACTTTTTTTGAAGCAATCCCTATCTACTCTATTGCACTTCGCCTGGTCTGAGATGGCGAAGGCAAGGCTGGCGCAAGAGGTGACGTTCAGTAAAATACGCAAGTTAGTGAATTAGCGTAGTTACATCCCTTCGTCATAGCGCAACTTCGCCTGGTGTAAGGGTGCGAAGTAGCGCCAAGAGTAGGTCCACTTCGCTAGCGAAGTAACGAAATTATGTCATGCTGGCGAATTTGCGCTAGCGTTAGCCGATTCGCGCTTTAGTGAATTTGCCCCTTAGTGTTTCCCTGACTTTCCTTCCCCATTCAGTTGTCATATGTGGGCCTGTTAAGGGGCTGACTGAGCATCTTGTTTCAGTGATCCACAATGCTTTTAAAATGCTTTAGCAGTAGTCACAAATCAGATTCATACAGGAAAAAATGAAGGGTATTATAAAGCAAGAAAAAGAGAATCCATGCAAGAACAAAACATAAGTTGTATCGAATGCCAGAAAGACACTAATTGAACAGCCTTAAATCATAGACCCGATAGTATAAAATGTGGAGTACATATAGGCAGTAGGATTATTAATGGAGATATTGTTTAAAGCTGGCCATAGATGTTGAGATTTTTAAAAGATCAGATCCTGATCGTGAGACCACAATCTTCTCAGAATGATCGTACGATCGTACGAATTTACCATCAACTAAAAAGACCAATTTACCAGGAAAACAAAGGGGAGCTGCCTGCTTGGCCCTGCAAACATAGAGAGATTGCACTGGGACCGACAAAGATTTTTTGACCTGGCCGATCAATTTCCCGACAGATGTCGGCCGAAAAATCGTAAGATGTACGATCGTTCGAATACCACTAACCACACGATAATCGGTCAGGCTTCCCTAAAATCGGTCGTTCGGCAAGAAGAATCGTCGCGTCTATGGGGAGCTTTACAAGCAAATTCACTACTTGATAATTCTGGGTCTGTTTTGCTGGGAGGAGGAACCTTTGAATTGTTACTTCATTATTACCTCCAGAGTTTTGCAAAGCAATGCCAGGATGCAGAATTAGCCCTTATTTGAAGTGTAATTGACAACACTTTGTTAAATATACCTGAAAATATTTATAAAGCAAAAAAGTAGAAATAATTGTTTTCCATTAAAATATGTCCAGTTTATCAGTGCGCTGAAGAATAATGAGCTCATAGAAACATCTCAGTTAGGTCTTGAATCTGCAGCTTGTAAATACCAGTTAGTGGCTTCAGTGCTTTGTTGCATTAGTAAGTTAGTGACCATTGACTACATAGCGGCTGTGAAATGCATTCCTCCAATCACGAACGATGAAGAGTCCACAGATTCTGTTTAACGCCACACCTCAATGGTGTCTTTTAAATATTAAACTGAAAACAAATGCTTAAAATGTTATGTGCTCTGTGCTTCACGTAAATGAATCGAATACAGTTTTATCACATGATCAGCTTATGCTGCAGAGCAAAGGGGAGTGTGTTCTGTTACTATTTTTCTATTAATGGCTCTTAGATAAACTTGGCAAAAATTTGGCTCATCGTTACTATTAACATCTTCAAATAGTTCAAGGGACCTCTGCCATTGACTTCTACATGAACTTGGCAGGTGTTAGGTGGAGAATGGTCGAAATACAACTGTTTCCAGGGTCGAGGTGTGATGAATCTCACATTCAAATTCGAGTTGGTGGTTTTAAATTAGAATTTGTGAATTTTGACCCCCAAAAAATGTGAATTTACTATTCGACCCTTAGTAAATCTGCCCTTCAGAGTATGATAGAGTCTGGTCTTGTCAACTCCTAACTCTTCCCACTCTCCCAAAGAAGTGCAGGCAGGCATTTGTATAATGGGAAAAGGAATACAACTGAAAGAGGGACCACAAGCAGCACTTATGAGGGGACCACAAGCAGCACTTATGAGGGGTAAAATTACCACATTATACAGAAATCAACCTTTTCTTTCACTGACTCTAAGGGGATAATAAATGTAGGTATTTGCAGAACACTGTTACAAAACAAGGCCAAGTCCTTGGGCCTTTTTTATTCACTGATGTGCAATTTTTGATGTAACTGAGAGCACTTCATTTAAACTCTATGAGCAAGATAGGATGCTTCTAACCATCTGAAATAAGTAACATAAAGGATTAAAATAGTGCAAACACTTGCAGTCGTTTTTGAACTAAACTATTGGAATAAACCATGCTTTGTAGACTAAGCAAATAGCCAAGCTTAAAGGCACTGCTGGTTCAGCACCCCATTCATCCCACATGAAATAACAGGCAAATATAATGTGCAGCGGTGAGACTCTTTTCAAGGCTGGATTGAAGTGACTCCACTAATGCTACTGCCTGTGTGACTTCACACCATGATTGTATGGAACCGTCCATTATCAATGATGGCTCCTAATATGCCACATACTATCTCTAATTTGCTATTTAAAGGGGAACTATCGTGCAAATGAAAATTTAATAGAAGCTTCAGCATACTGAAATAAGAAACTTTTTTTTAAATACAATCAATTAAATATTCTGCATTGTTTCTGAAATAATCACGTTTATTTTCACTATTCCTGTCTCAGCATCTATTTCTCTTCATCCTGTCTTCATGCAGCAGTTGGGTGTCAGATAGTCCTCAATCTGATCCAATATATTGTATGGGGTTGGTTTCCTTTCCTAGTAGATGAATTAGAGCTCACTCAAGTAACTGATTCCAGTACAAATAACACCAAACAATAATTGCCATTTGCACAAATCCTGCATGTAGAGAGACATGATGTCTGGTGATTTTAATAGAGTGAGCTCTAATACATTTTCTAGGCAAAAAGAAGCCCCGTATAAGATATATTGGATCTAACTGTCAATGAATACAGTATCTGACACCCAACTCCTGCATGAAATGAGAATGAAGAGAAACAGATGCTGAGAGAGGGATAGGGAAAATAAATTTGAGTATTTCAGAAATTATTTCGAATTTTTAATTGATTATATTTAGAAAGTTTCTTATTTCAGTATGCTAAAGCTTATCTAAAAATTTTCATTTTCACGATAGTTCCTCTTTAAAAAAATGAACCATTGACTGTGAGCATAAGGCTGATCCTGTAGATGGTGCATGTATTAGAACATGGGTTTCTTTTATGAAATTGTTACAATTTATTTGGTAACGTTCTGATTGTATTTACATAAATAAAAAGCATGAATCAGGAATAGGATCTATTATCCATAATACTTGGGACTTGGGGTTTTCCAGATAAGTGGCCTTTCTGTAATTTGGAATACACCCAGTAGGATTGTTTTGCTTCCAGTAATTATTCATTATATCTTAGATGGGATTAAGTACAACGTACTGTTTTATTCCACTGGAAAAGGAAATGATTGAGAAAATGTTAATTATTCAATTAAATGGAGTCTGTGGGAGATAGCCTACCTGTAATTCCGAGTATTCTGAATAACAGTTTTCAGGATAAAGGATCCCATACCTGTGTAAATATATTACTTTGTTTACTTGTACATTTTTCCAGATTACTGCACACAAACTCCCTAAGATCATTTCTGATGCACGTGGCTATTTTATTCTATTACAGAATTGATAATTAACAAGAGTTTGGTGGGAATAAGAGAGAATTGTGTGACAAAAGCTGCTGCTGCTGCTTTTACCTGATTCTAATAGAAGGTGTTTTTTTAGGAAATCTGACACCACAAAATGTTGGCTAAATGCCCAAGATAGGCCATTGCTTTAAAAAACAACAAATTGATGAAATTAAATCATCATCAAACAGATATTAAAATGTATATATTTTGAATTGTATATAGTGGACTCACCAACTATATAGTCACTGAATTGCAGACCCATAACTAACTACTACTACTAATTTATCTGCATTAGAGCTTCTGAAGGAAACAATTTTGGTAACTGTATAATAAATACATATTCAATTATTCAATATAAATGTATACAAATTACAGTATTGTTGTAGCTGCTGTTTTATTTTTTTTATTTATTTCACAATAAATGCTGTACAGGTAAAGGACCTATTATCCAAAATGCTCGGGACCCGGGGTTTTCCAGATAACTTTCCAGATATCTTTCTGTAATTTGGATCTTCAAATCTTTGATCCAGGGACTAGTCCGATTGCCATTTTGGAGTCAGGAAGGAATTTTTTCTCCCTCTTAGGGCTCTTACTCACGCGCGTTTTTACCTGCGCTCCCCTGCGTTCCGTCTTTTTTCAACCTTACTTACTATGTTACTATATGTATCGTGCTTCATTCCTGAAGCATTGCATGGTATAAGACGTGAGAGAGGTATCATTAGTTGTGTTTCCACAGCAGGAAAATCAAATGCCTTATTTATGTAGGTCAAATCTTTTCATAACCAAGATTTTCCTGCTTCCCAACCTGATAATTAGCAATCTCTTTAACTGAACAGGTAAAAACAAAATAAGGGACATTTTATATCAGGATTTGCATTGGTCCTATCGATCAAAAAATTATGTAATTTACAATCTGAATAAATGTGGATATGTGACTTTGGATGGTCTATAGCCACACATACACTTTAATAAAAATAAAGCTGCAGGCTTTGTATCCATACATTTAAATATTTTTTTAAATAATCGCATTCTCACATAGGTGCTACTGAATGTGCATCTTGGGTGTCCTTCCCTATTAGATCCAATTATGGTTTGTTTAGATCACATAAACATCGGCATGTATATTGTAGTGCAAATCCAATAGTAATCAGGAATAAGGCCAGATTACATGCCTCCAAGAAGTTTCTGAATTAAAATGTGGTCTGGGAAAAATGATAAAATCAATTGTACTTGAACTGAACTACCAAGGGGCACATTTACAAAGCTCGAGTGAAGGATTCGAATTAAAAAAACTTCGAATTTCGAAGTGTTTTTTGGGCTACTTCGACCATCGAATGGGCTACTTCGACCTTCGACTACGACTACGAATCGAACGATTCGAACTAAAAATCGTTCGACTATTCGACCATTCGATAATCGAAGTACTGTCTCTTTAAGAAAAACTTCGACCCCCTACTTCGGCAGCTAAAAGCTACCGAAGTCAATGTTAGCCTATGGGGAAGGTCCCCATAGGCTTGCCTGAGTTTTTTTTGATCGAAGGATATTCCTTCGATCGTTGTATTAAAATCCTTCGAATCGTTCGATTCGAAGGATTTAATCGTTCGATCGAACGAATAATCCTTCGATCGTTCGATCGTAGGATTAGCGCTAAATCGTTCGACTTCGATATTCGAAGTCGAACGATTTTAGTTCCTAGTCGAATATCGAGGGTTAATTAACCCTCGATATTCGACCCTTAGTAAATCTGCCCCCAAGTGTATACCATTAGAATGGTAAAAAATGTAAAAAGCAAGATAGTCCACAGTAAGGGCTCTTACTGACGAGCGGTTGAAGTTGCGCTCCCCTGCGTGCCTTTTTTCTGCGTTCAGCCGCAGGGGAGGGCAGGAATAGACGCATTTAGCTTTTTTTAATGGGGCTGTACTCACACAGGCGCGTGTAGGAAAAATGCAGCATGTTGCGTCTCAACCTGCGTTTGGCGCCTACACGCGCCTGTGTGAGTACAGCCCCATTGAAAAAAGCTAAATGCTTCTATTCCTGCGCTCCCCTGCGGCTGAATGCAGAAAAACGGAACGCAGGGGAGCGCAGCTTCAACCGCTCGTCAGTAAGAGCCCTAAAAACAGCTTGTGCATCCAAACACCTGTCACCAGACTCAATATAATAAAAAATGCAGTAAATAGTAAGAAGAAACAATGCATGTGAAATCAAAATCCACCTGTCCTGGACTAAGTATAAAACCTCCACACAGCCTGTGCATAATCGCAGGACAAAGAATGAAACCAATCAGAAGAAGCCATGGAAGATGAGTAACACCAATTCTTTTATCTGTGTGCTTCAGCTCGAGTATAAATAATACATGGAATAATTATTTACTGGGTAGTAAATTACATTGAATAAATTTAAATAATTCAATTTATAATGCAACATGTGCACTGTATCTCACATTTGTCAGATGAGCTATACACTCTGGACTGGAAAAAATATAGCTATAAGAACACTAAAGGACTTACTTCAATTAGAATACATTTTAAGGGATGATATTAATATTCAGCCCCTAATGAAAAAATATGTTTGGATAGAGAACTGTGATAATGAGAAACCCAGTGTTGTCTTCTGTGTGAGGCAGAAATGCAGGTTTTACTCATAAGTTACTGAATATAAAACACAAAGTCTCATTTATAGAAATCTGAACTAAGGAATCCTGAATAGTTGTAACAATATTACCTGTGCGGCGGGGACGCCCGCCGCGTGGTTCTTTGGCGCCGGATCTAGCGCCATATTGATTTATAGGGTGTGCGCGGTGCGCCTGCGCGCCTCTTAAAGGTACAGGTACGCTGGCATGATTACGCCAGCGCGCATTGGTGCACATTTTGCCGCAAAAATTTATTGTATTTAAGGCCCATTTTGACCTCCAGCCAGTGCCCGTGATAGAATCTTGATTCTAGTGGTTCCTGAAGCCTTGTGCTGTCTGTTCCTGAAAACTTTATCTGTGATTCGGGTTTTGATCCCTGCCTGTTCCTGACTATTCTGATATCCGAACTCTGACCTTTGCCTGCATCTCGACTACTCTTTCTGCCTGATCCCATCTGTTTGATTACCCGGTTTTGACCCTTGCCTGCCAGACCATTCTTGATATCTGCCTGCCTCGACCCAGCCTGTCTGACAATTCTCTTGCCTGCTCCATTTGTACCGTGACCTTCGGCCCAAAAGACTCTGCTAACAGCCGTGCCCCTTCGCCAGCCAGAACATCTCGCCTTGCACCTCTCGTTAAGTCCAGGCGGCACCCAAGTAAGCTGAGGGCTCCTCCCGGAGCCCAACGGTGGTCATACTACTGGTGAAGCCGAGCCGAGACCAGGGTGCTTGGCACTTGTTCTGGTATTGGGTGCCGGTCGTGACAATAGTTTAGTAATGCTTTCTTGGCTGTGTAACAAGTTGAAACATTTATTAAAGAAGAGTTGAGATGCTTCAAGAAGTCAAAATTAAGTATACCATTTAAAACAGGCTTTGAAACAACCATTTTACTCTCCTTAAAGCGGACCTGTCACCTACACATAAAAAGCTGCATAATGAAAGATCTTTGCAAATTTAACATGGAACACAAATTCTTTTTTTTATTAAAACACCCATACCTGTTATAAAGGTTTTTAAATATCTGAGCTGTCAATCAAATATTATCTGCCCTGCCTTTATGCCTTAGGCACAGAGGCAGTCAATTACTTTCACTTTCCATTCAGCAATTCGCTGCACTCCTCAAATTTCCCCTTTCCTACTCAGGCTCTATAATTGTCTTAGGGCAGTGTGCATGGGCATTAGGTCCCTCAATTTGGTGCATAATACACAAGATTTTGAGGTGATATACAATTTGTCTTAATAACATTGCCCACAAAAATGGCTGCTGGCTGCTTTCTGTGATTGTATACTTCCAAGACTGAAGGAAACAAAATGTAAACAAGAAATATAGTGTACATAAAGTTTATTTTGCACAACTTACATTATAGTAAAGAATTTGGAATAATTTCTTAGGGTGACAAGTCCCCTTTAACGCCTGATTTTAGTGCAATCCCACAAATCCGTCAAATTATCATGAGGTTAGTGGGCACCGAACGATCGTGCATTTAACGACTTTTCATCTGACATCGGTCAGAAAATCAATCGGGCAGGTTAGAAAATTTTCATCACAGTGAAATGTATCCATTGTCCAATTATTTGCTGTCAGCTACCCACAGTTTTCCAGGCTTAAACTAGACTATATTGCTTGAAATGGTGTTTTTAGTTAATGGTGGAGAAATTGTACATTTAAATGATTGTTTGACAATAAGCATGGTCCTACGATAACGAAAAGATCTTTTTAAAAATCTATGGCTACCTTAAGACCTGTGAGTATGGTATATTTTGGAGACTGGATTTCTTTCACTGCTGAACTCAGTAACGTAACTAGAGGGGGGCGGGCCCTGGTGCGTGACGCGCAGCCCGGCCCCCGCCCCCCTCCATACGTGATTTTCAGGCCGGATAACAGTGGCACGCGAGCTGCCGGAGGGCCCTGAGGGGGTGTGGGCGTCACTGGCTGAACTGCGCCCAGTTGCTGTGTTCCCTTATTATGTGAGTTATAAGACACACCAGTACCAAAAATGTATATTTTATTAAGGTTGCTGACCTATACATCAAAAACCTATAGCAGTGCAAAACTATATTTTATTCATTGCACTGGAAATACTAAGAAAAAAGTTGGAAAAAAAACCTTTCATAGATATTTACAAATAGAATAATTCTGGTGAATTTAAAGGGGACCTGTCACCCTAAGAAATAATTTCAAATTCTTTTCTATCATGTTAGTTTAGCAAAATAAACTTTACTTACACTGTATTTATTATTTAAATTTTGTTTCCTTCTGTTTTGGAATTATACAATCACAGCAAGCAGGCAGCTGCCATTTGGTGGACAGGGTTATTAAGGGAAATTAAGGGTTTTTTTTCAGCTCTTTTTCAGTATTTTAATTAATACACAGGTGTGTTGGGGGGGATATAAATCGATGTAATGTGACAGGAAGTGAGGTCTCTGAGGAAGTGTATTATCACGAAACGCGTCGGACCTCAGACGCTATTGTTGTTTGATTGACTGTATGTCTTAATAATAAAGAGTTTACCTTTTAAACATTTGGAGATGAGCGGTTCGTGTTGGTGTCCCAGGAGTGCGCGGCCTACAAATCTGCAAATCTTCTACCTGAAATTGTGTATCACCCCAAAATCTTGTGTATGAACCAGAATGGGCGACCTAATGTCCATGTGCAGTGCCCTACACAATTATAGAGCCTGAGGAGGGAAGGGGAATGTGGGGAGAGCAGTGACATGTAGGAAGTGCTGAATGGAAAGTGAAAGTAATTGACTGCCCCACCTCTATGCCACGGGCATAGAGGCGGGGCAGGTAATATTTGATTGACAGTTTAGATATTTAAACACCTTTATAACAGGTATGGATGTTTTAATGAAAAAAAATTTGGGGGTTCCATATTTAATTTGGAAAGGACTTTCATTATGCAGTTTTTTATGTGTAGGTGACAGGTCCACTTTAAAATAAGTAAATGTTTCTATCTACTCCATGCTACCAAACTGAATGACATTACTTATTATGTAATTTTTAATGAAATTTAGGAAAAACTTCCATTTAGCTGCATAATATCACATGTCCTTATTTATAAATATATGGCATGTAGAGAGACCCAAATGTGAAAATAATTGATTTTCATAGCTGACTTATCAGATACAACAAAAATAAAACGCTGCTGCCTTTTTATGTGCAGTAAAAGTGTCTTAACAGTAAGCCCCTTGCAAACCATATCTTTTTGAGTACACTGTCTAAATATGAATGCAAGTTGTGTTCTGAACAGTTCTATGTCCAGTATGCATAGGATTGCCAAACTATTTGGCATGTAATGTTGTGTTTGCAGTGTAAGACGTGACAGCCTATTTGTCACTATGGGCCTTATTATTAACTTCAAATTTTTCTGGTTGATTTTTTAAAGGGGAAAAACTTGAATTTTTAGAGGGGAAAAAAAGTCAAATTTTTTGAGATTTATTATGCTCTGAAGCTGCTAAAAAACATGAAATCATAGTGATTATTGAACAAACCCCAGCGCAGATCAGGATATCAATGGGACATCTGCCATTGACTTCTACATGAACTCGGTAGGTCTGAGCTGGTGTACTTTTTTTATTCAGACTTTTAACACCATTGGGCTTTAATAAATACTGAAAAAAGTTATTTTTTCTCCAAAACAAATTGTATTTTCCCCTTAAAAAATTCGGAGCTTAGTAAATAAACCCCCTAGTGTTTTAGGTAAAGACGAGCGATCAAGGGAACCGCAGTAAGTAATGCATCTAATTCATTTCAAGGGGCCCAAGCTGAAATAGATGCATGTAAGCACCTAACGCAGGTGGAAAGGCAGCAAGCTTACATGCACCTCTGCCAACAGCCTTCCTTCGCTACCCTGCGGCTGAGCACTTTAAAACACAACACAGGGGAGTGCAGGTTTGGTTGCTCATCTGTACAAGCCCTTAATGTGGAGCAGAGATACATTTATGAGGCTTATATATGAAATCTCTCTAACAGCTCTCTAACTTTGAGTTAGTCAGAGACTTTAAAGAGGGCCACATATGGCATAAATGTTCAGTGAATTTGCAACTGATCCTCAGCATACAGCTCAGATTTAAAAGAAAACTGTTAAGACCCATGTGGTCCCAGTCAAGTCACTGATTGGCTACTTGCAAAAAGAAATTTTAGCTCTATATTCATGCTGATAAAAGGTTTTACTTTATTATTATATCATTTTAAAATACAATACATAGAATTACATGGAAACTGCAGATCTCTCAGCTTCCCGAGGAAACAGAAGATGGATGTGTGCAACTCTGCTGTAAGAATCTGCAGTGAAGAGTATGTATGGAGTATGGGGCATTTCCCCTGGGGGGTAGTTAGCCTGGGGGGAGGAGGGAGGGGGGTCTACCTACGGTGGGGGATACAGGTTTTTTCCCCCCACAGGTTGAATTCTCCTTTAAAGACTAGATCACATTTCTCCATCCAAATAAATATTTTCAAATAGACCATTCCAAAAGGATAATTCCAATCATATTGAAGCTAGGACATTATTACACCTGCACCTCATTGAGCTGTTTCAGACCAGCCCACTTAACTATAAAAATATTTGACTTAGTCAGTTATAAATAATCCATGTTCAGGGGTAAAGTTAAGACTGTACAATATAAAAATATCTTAATTACTTATTTACAATAAATTCAAATGTCAGTTATTTACTAATATGGATTATGTAATCCATTTTTGAGTACTGATTGGCTACTGCCTGGTAACCAATCAGTGGTAACCAAGAGAGCTGCAAAGCAGAAAGTAGTGTTCTGACTACTATGTTAGACATCCAGTCACTCCAGCCTTTATACATTACATTTTTTGCCTTACTAACTATATTGAAAACATTATTTATTTTGCACAGCCTATCCATTTGCCAAGTTTTTATTTTTATACTGAACAATTCCTTTAAGGTTGCCATTGGTGTTAAGGCGCGTGTAGGCATACAGGCGCCTACGCGCGCCTGTGTGAGTACAGCCCCATTGGAAAAAATGTAATGCGTCTATTCCTGCGCTCCCCTGCGGCTGAACGCAGGAAAACGGAACGCAGGGAAGCGCAGCTACAACCGCTCGTCAGTAAGAGCCCTTAGTGTTTTGCTTACAAGTCCCATAATTTGTCACTGGTATTCCCAGACATACCTTCCTCTTTGCCAGGCACCTCATACTTGTATCTTGAGGATAAAAACCTGGTATGTCAACAGTGTGAGGGTACCAAGAACACATCCTCCTTTGATTAAATCAATAAATAAATACATACATACATAATTACATACAGTACATACATACGGAGGGCGGTGAAAGAGGGCCATGTGGAACTAGGAAGCACCTTTTGTCATTTGGTGTGGTATGAATTTTTTTTATTTTATAGTTCAAATTATTTGTAACCAATAAATGTTTTTGTGTGTGAAAATGCTAATTTGGTTGTTTGATTTGATTGTGAATTATACAAAATAGATGGCTTCTTCTATCACTGAAATATTAATTAAGTAGTACCAACAACATATCACATGCATTTGAGTTGTAGTTGGAAATAAATATCAGTTTTCCAGACCAGCCTCGGGCTACCTTAGGCACAGTAGGTGCCACACAGAAATGTGGCAAGTTGTTATATATTTAATGCAAAATATGAAACAAGGCAACATAAACCCCAATTGATCGCTCTGACTCATCTTTGTAGAGCACCATTCCATATCACAGTGTTTATTTATGGTGTGATCTAAACTGTATTATTAGGGTTCATTTATAAGAGCAGATTCTGAGCCACCTGGACATTTTCTAAATGATGTTGTTAGGTGGTTGTGGTCTAACACAAAGTAAAGTATACTTGACCAGGAGTACACAAGTAGGATTTGTGTACAGCCCTATGGATTATGGTCTGGAAAATTACTAATTAACTCCTGTGAAGTGACACCAAGCCCTCGGGTCAAAAACTTTCTTCTATGCAGTGGTTTAGACTTAAGCCTCACTCCAGACACTACAACATGAGCTATGCCATCTGGGAGGTACAGGTGATACAGCTTGAAGGACTCCACAGACAGCAGTGACTTCGGCAGCAGCCAATCCCCCCCCCCCACTACACACTGAGAACTTTAGCGTTGGAGTGGTCAAAGGGTGGCCGCACCGCAATAGCGCTAACTGCACTAGCAGAGCCCCAGGTCCTGAGCATTGTGGATAACAGGTCCCATACCTGTGTACAAAGGAAATACTATTCAGAGAGAATAGTTCAGGATAAGCAAATGATACAGAAGATCTCAGGTATGAAGAAAGAGTGGCAAAGTTACGATTATTTACACAGAGGCTCACTTAAGGGAAGGATTGATCACATTCAAAGGAGAACTAAACCCTAAAAATGAATATGGCTAAAAATGGCATATTTTATATACTGAACGCATTGCACCAGCCTAAAGTTCCAGCTTCTCAATTAGGGTTGCCACCTGTTGGGTTTGACCCAAACAGTTCGCTTTTTCTAAGGCCTGTTCAGGTCTCAAATTTCTGTTGGGGTTTAAGCCTTGTGAACCCGAACAATAATCTGGCCAATAAATTAATAACATTTAAATAAGATACATATCTCAACATGGTTTCGTTATTATCTAGTACATTTAATTTCTTATTATTACAGGATCAAAAAAAGCAAATCAATCAAAAATAAGATTTTTTCTTTCTAAATTAGCATTGCTGTATTTCACAGCTTTCTGGATAACTGATTTCTGTATAATAGACCTCATACCTGTAATAAAAGGATTGGGCTTACTCATCAGGTAGAATAGAGATAGGTTTGCCACCCATGTGGTTTTGAACTGGACATCTCAGTTTTTCACATGACTGTCTACTTAAAACTTTCTGTCCAGTTTAAAACATTGAGAAAACTTGACAGAAATCAGGCCAGTTGAGTCACCCCACCCCTGCATAGGGTTGCCACCTTTTCTGAAAAAAATTACCGGCATGTGGGGGACGGGCACAAAAAGGGGGCAGTCCGTGATGGAAAAAGGGGCAGAGTCACACATTGCCGCAAAAGGGGTGGGGCAACATCGTGCGATGTCCAGAAAACTGAAAAAAAGGTAAGTTCTGAGCGAATTGGGGACGGGCCAATGGCTTTTTTTAAAGGTTTTACAAATTATCGGCAACTACATTGCCGGTAAATTTGTAATATCGGCCCCGGCCTTGGCAGGTGTTTTACTGGCTAGGCCGGTAAAATACCGGCTGGGTGGCAACCCTACCCCTGCATCATAACTCCACTGACATCATTGGGGCCCCGAGGATAGGGGGGGTCTGGCCACGGTTCCCCTGATTTCTGAGAGCCGCCGACTTCAAATGGAAGGGCAGGAGCACAGGGGGAGGTATCTTCTGTCCATTGAGCTGCTCAGGGATTGGATAGCTGAGGTTTGTACTTCTCCTCCAGCTCTTCCAATCACCATGCAGCTTTACCGCGACTTAAAATTCTGTGACCAATAAGGGAAGAAAATGCTGTCACTGGAAGAAGATGCAGCCACCCGTGCTCCCCTCCTCCCTTCTGTAGTTGTCAGCTCACTGACAGCAGGTGGGCCACACTAATGAAGTAAGTACAACATGGCAGGGTCCCCCTAAAGTTAACCCTTTGTGGTCCCTGTTGTGTGGTGGGGCCCGGGACAGAAATTTTTTTTAAAACTTTTTTTTTTGGGGGGGGGGCGTTTTTATACATGGACGTTTAAGGGGGGCCCCGGCCACAAATGTTCTGATAACATGGGGGGACCCTGGTCACCAGTTTTTTTTTTACCATGTGGAGTCCTAGCCACCAATATTTTTTAATGGGGGGCCCTGACCACCAATATTTTTTTTAACATGTGGGAACCCTAGCCACCAATGTTTTTTTTTTTTACTGTGTGGTGAGAGATGGACCTGCAGGGTGGGGAGGGCAGACCTGTAGGCGGGGCTTGCAGTGGGCGCAGCCATCTTGGAAAGTGTCTGTGACACTCACATGCTCAGTGGGCTCTGATGATAGTATGTATTAATGAGCACAACTTCCGCTTTTTTGCTATAGGGCAGTAAACATGGTTTATACAAGTCATTTATTCTGTATTACGCACGTTTCGTCGCCTTCAGTCTACCACAATGAACCTGAAGGTTTTCACAGGGCAATGTAAACACAAGTCATAGACAGTTAAATATTCTACATACTATTAACATTTTTTTTAATGTTTTAAAGTACTTGTATACATTTATCTTGTAAGGAGTTGACTGATCTATTGTCATGAATGATGTGTGTGTGGTAAACGATATCAGAAACGAAGGAGTTAACACGCTGACAGATCAAACAGCCGCACACGCGTAATTTGCCCCGCCCTCGCAGAAGCGCGCGCTAACAGTACCCCGGCCGGCGCGCGTTGTCTTGGAAACGTAAAGGAGGGGGTGAGCAGCTGTACGTGGTGACGCTTTCTGTTCTATATGAGCGCGAGCGGCGGGTTCTCCCCTCCTTCTTGTTTTTTGCCGCCATCCAAAAGGGGCGCTTCCTTCTTCCTCTCGGCTCCGGGCACTGTGCGGCTGCCCAGGTTACTCCGGCCTGTCCATCACCGGTAAGAGCGGGCTGTTTGGTAGTGGAAGGCAGACACGAATACTTGTATATATGTGTAACATAATGGCTCGCTCGCATATTAACTGCGCATCTTACCGGCTCCGTTATACGTTAAATACTGTAGAGCTCATCTATAAGAGGAGGGAGGGGGGAAGAAACACGTGTTTACGCCCGAGCCAATACAAGTGCGGAGATTTCAGGCAGACTGTCATAAGTGTCTGTGGGGCTGCGGTCGCCATAGCGGTTCCTCACATGCGTGTCTGAGGCACCCGGCAGTAGAGATGCGCACGCTTTGCGATGTGAGAGCTCGCGGAACGTTTTGTTCTGATTGCCCAGTAGGAAGCGCCATTATCGCGCGGCGCAGCAACAGGCACCAAGTGTGGCCGTGTGTTTAGCGCAATCTAATGCGCAGTAATAGCGTGACTACTACCTCTCGGAAAATGGCATGACACTGGCTATATGTCTGTCTTGTCAACTGCGTCTTTTACACGTGTGGCCTCCAGGGTGTGCCAGGATGACCCTACAGACTGACTCGCCTGGGGTTTAGCTTATAGTTTCTCTGCGTGTCATGCTGTGGCTTGCATCGACCTCTGCTGACGACTCCAGTAGTGTATGGGTTAATAGCACTCCTCCTGCGCTGCCCCGCTACACGTAATAAGGTTCCGGGACTAGGGAGAGTTCGGCAGTTTCCGGTACCTGATGTGATGCGAGACGGGAGGTTGCGGCACCACGTGGTGAGCGGCCTAAGTGAGTCCGGGATTGGCTGACACTGCTGAGCCCCGTGGCGTCTCTTTACTACACTGATTAGAATCGCATTGCGGGGAAGTTAATGGGCTCCTTGGTGGCCAGAATCTAATTGAACGAATGAGATCTACTGTATGTGTTCTGATTGTTTCCTATCCAAAGGTTATCTGCCCCATATGTGGGCTAGTTCTGCTTTGGCTTTTAACTAAAAACCGGTAAAGGACATCTACCAATAGATAATACCACATGCTTGGGACTGATATCAGTCAACTTAGGCACTGACACAATGTTCAGTATACCTAATAACTCTATCCAGGTGTCCCATATTCCAGTGTATAACTCCATCTGGTTATCCAACTGGTATTTTACATAGTTAAATTGGGTTGAAAAAAGACAGTCCATCAAATTCAACCTCTCCAAATGAAAACCCAGCATCCATACATACACCCCTCCCTACTTTCACATAAATTCTATATACCCATATCTATACTAACTATACAGTTTAGTATCACAATAGCCTTTGATATTATGTCTGTTCAAAAAATCATCCAAGTCATTCTTAAAGGCATTAACTGAATGGTATTGTTCTTTTCTGTGTATTTTCTTTACTTTTACAAATCAAAAGTTTGTGTATTTCATGTGTGGACCCAGACAATATTTCTTTTTCCGATGTGGTCCAGAGAAGCCAAAAGGTTGGACACCCCTGATGATTGACTGGGCCCCACTGTATCTCACAAACAGAGCACATTTAGTCGTATGCCCAAGCCTAACATAATGTGTGGCACACTTCAGTGCATGCACATTTGTGAAAAGTAATTACCAGTCTAAAGCTGGCCATATATATATGAGGAATTGTTCAGTGTAAAAATAACAACTGGGTAAATAGACTGTGTGCAAAATAAAAAATGTTTCTAATATAGTTAGTTAGGCAAAAATGTATTGTATAAAGGCTGGAGTGATTTGATGTATAACATGTCAGTCAGAACACTACTTCCTGCTTTTCAGCTCTCTTGGTTTACACTGACAGGTTACCCTGGTTACCAGTAGGTACCAATCAGAGTTGAGGGGGGGGCACATGGGTCATATCTGTTGCTTTTGAATTTGAGCTGAATGCTGAGGATCAATTACAAACTCACTGAGCAGAAATGTACCATGTGGCCCCCCTTCAAGTCGCTGACTAGCTCAGAGTTATAGAGATGAAAAGCAGGACTACTTAGACATCAGTCACTCCAGCCTTTATATATTACATTTTTGACTAACTAACTATATTAGAAACATTTTTTATTTTGCACAGCCTATCTATTTACACAGTTTTTATTTTCACACTGAACTGTTCCTTTAAAGATTGGTTTGTTTGGCAAGGCCACAAAATGTGCTGGTCCCCCCCATATGCCCATTTTGATATGGGTGATATCAAACACTATCAGAATGACAGGAGCGCAGGCAACTGAGACAAGGAATACATCCGTGAGGTGATGTGGACCATGCCCCTATAGGTTTTCTAAGCCTGATTGAAGTCTGGCTAATTTTGGCCAGATATCAAACAAGCAGACCCTTAAGGTGGCCATAGACTTAAAGTCGCCAAACGAGCGGATCTTTCCCCGATATGCCACTAAACTGCGGGGGTAATTCGGCCGTATGGCCAAACGATCGAATAACGATGCGCCAAGCGGGCTCCGACGGGTCGTTGGGTAGAAATCCAACCTTCCTGATCGATATCGTGGCCAGATATCAATCGGGATGACCCGTCGGAAGCCCCCATACACGGGCAGATAAGCTGTCAAATCGGTCCAAACGACCGATATCGGCAGCTTTATCTGCCCCTGTATGGCCACTTATAGGGGGTCCTTATACCTGGACAGATAAACTGCTGACTGTGAAGGTGGCTAAATGTCAGAGTACCTCTCAAAAGCCAATATCGGGTCTTTCTGTGAAAAACAGATCTAAAGCAAAAAAAACGGTTCTAATGTAAGATAAATTCGATTCTCTACCTGTACAACAGCTTGGAGATAGTTCTGCAACTTCACAGCTCACTATAAAATAACCCATATGACAATTAAAGAGTTGTTCCCCTTTATATTTACTTTAGTATGGTGTAAGAGTGCTAGTGTGAGTCCGTGGAAAAGGCCAGAAAGCAGAAGGTTAAAAACATTTCCAAAGATTTTCCAGTATCTCCTCTTCATCTTTTCTGCTGATTCACTGCACATGCTCTGTGTTGCTGTCTGTTACCTAAGCTTAGGGACCCACTCAATATACAGTACACATAGAATATAAATGTCGCAATATAAGGCTGATTAGAAAGTAATAAAGATAACTGAAGCATCAGCTTATAATACAAGCCAACCTCATTTTTTGGTTTCTATGGAAGATGGCCTTTCTGTAATTCAGAGGTCTCTGGATAACCGGTTCCCAGTTAACTAATCCAGTACTTGTACTTTACACAAAAATTGCACAGTATATTCCTATGGGTGTCTTTACATAACTTTACAGAGTAGTATTACCCTTTTCCCTTGCGAGTCTGTACCTTATTTAATAACCTAGTCTTATTCTGTCCCTAGCTGCTGCTGACTGGCTTTACTTCCTACAGCCAGGTTTATTAACCCCATTGTATCAACCAAAAATATATTTGCTTTTAATCTATAAGTAACCTGCATGTTTTAAATCCTTATATTTATCTCTCAAATCTAATCGAACACTTGGGGACCCATTTACTAAGTTCGAGTGAAGGAATAGAGGAAAAAAACGTCGAATTTCTAAGTGTTTTTTTGGCTACTTCGACCATCGAATGGGCTACTTCGACCTTCGACTTCGAGTTGAACGATTCGAACTAAAAATCGTTCAACTATTCGACCATTTTATAGTCGAAGTACTGTCTTTTTAAGAAAAAACTTTGACCCCCTAGTTCGCCACCTAAAAGCTACCGAAGTCAATGTTAGCCTATGGGGAAGGTCCCCATAGGCTTTGAAAAAACGAAACGGCTACATGCAGCAGTGGAGAGTGAAACAGACACCCATCCTTCTACAATGTAGCAAGCCAACCAGTTCAGGCTATGGTGGTTACAATGTCATAAAATATAACTTTTAATTAAAATTTTTAAAACACGCTTGACCGACAACACCAACTAATAAACTCGCAGCGTATGAAACTACGCCGTGCGGGACCGTGTCCCTAAAAAACACGCAATTAATATTTAGTCTGCTCCCAATAATCCTTTTGTTTGTCCCCATAGGCTTTCCAAGTTTTTTCTGATCGAAGGATAATCCTTCGATCGATGGATTAAAATCCTTCGAATGGTTTTCCAAGGATTTAATTGTTCGAACGAATTGCGCAAAATCCTTCGACTTCGATATTCAAAGTCAAAGGATTTTAATTCGCCAGTTGAATATCCAGGGTTAATTAACCCTTGATATTCAACCCTGAATACATCTGCCCCTTGGTGTGCCCGGATGACTCCTTTTGAATTGCTTCAGTTGATCTGCAGACAGATACATCTGCAGACAGATACAATTGCATTTAATAACCTCCTGCAGTTCAATTCAAACACATAAAATAAAATTGGACCCCAATGCAGGACAATGTAGCTCACTACTTTGTCAGATACCATTGGCAAGTACTTTGTAAACAATCTTTCAGCCAGCGCTCCATCCAGGTACAATAGCACAGCCAAGGCACACTAGTCTGGAAAGTAAAATTGTGGCACTGTATCAACAGAATTGGCAAAGTCTACTGCAACATGATCAGTCTGTCATAACAACGAGCTGAAAACATATGCCATGCAAGAAGACATAAATCTTGAATGTGATCTTTTAATCCTTCAAATACCCTATTGCAGATGAGAGCTGCATGTACATCTATTATTGGCTGGTTGAAGAGTTAAAAAAGAAAAGAAAATCTTAATAGATGAGCAGTTCTTGGTGCCTATACATTGCTTAATTGTAGGTTACAGAGCAACAGATAAAAACTTTAAATGCTACTGGTAGTACCAACATATCATGTTGACGTGAGAAAGTTTTGAGTCGCATACAAATATCCTACAAATATTGGTGCCAAAGGTAAAGAGTTTCCTGCTCAATAAACTAAAATATAGGGTTAGAAAACTGTTGTCTGGCTAAGGGTACTGTGTAGGGTAGTTAAAGGAACAGTACCAGCAAAAAAGGGTATTGTAATAAAACTAATGTACTGCTGCCTTGCACTGGTAAAACTGTTTTAATCAGAACCATAGTTGTGTTTATGAAGCAAACACTAGTTTTACCAGTGCAGGTCAACAATACATTACTTTTTTTGGTGTTGCTGTTCCTTTAATGAAACTCGCAAAGTTTGCTACTGTGCTAGTAACCTATTGCGGTCAATCAGCAGGTAACATTTCCTAGTCACTGGTTTAAAGGAAAACACTTTGTTCACTGCAACTGGAAACATTTGTACCGTTTATGTATATGGATGCGTGTGCTTTGCACTGAAGCATAACTGAATCTTACACAAGTGTCTGAGGTTGAAAGCTTCAATTCTCACCGAGCTCTAACGACTTGTCATTGTCAATGTTTCCAGCATGATTATGTTTTCCCACTGAATGTTTGTTATATGTATCTAATCTTTTGAGCCTTTCTTAGTAATATTTTTCACAAATTATTTAGCACTTGTATTGACTAGTAATCCAGTAGTGTTAAACCTAGACTTTCTCCTCCCAGACCCATTGCATAGTTGGTTAGAATGGGTGTCGGGATTTGCATTGGCATAGTATAGCAAGGGTAGTGCCCACATTTGGCAATGAATTTACTAAATTCTAAATGGAAATGATGAACGATTTGTAAATTCAGGCATTCCCTGAACGTATAAAGATCCTATAGGTGATGGAAGAATTCAAGATTAAGTGCAGTTAACAGAGGGTGGGGATCAAATTGGCACCCACAAGGTGATGTCTTTTCTTACACTGTGTGTGTTTGTGAAAATTATTTTTATTTTTTATCCCCCATAGGCCCAACTGAGGTCTTCTGATATGTTGTCAAATTTTCTATTAGCTGGTGTTATCCATTAAAGTATTACCATTGTATCTTTTAGTGCTGTAGGCCTGGAACCGTAAAAAAAACATTGCAAATCACTAACTTGTGCCCATTATGTTTTGTGTTAATCCTTATTGACAACGGGGTCTGGTTTCAGAATAGTGACTTTCCAACTTTTTCTGTTTATATCCTATTCCTTGTATCTGAGGCAGGGGTCCTGTGCACTTTGTGCATGGTATGGGTGTTCCCCACTAGAATGAAGGAGGAATTACACTCTTCATCATATTACAAGTTAATTTAAAGGTGACCAACCCCTAAGTCTGATGTTTGCTAAATGAAATGGGGCAAGAATTTTAAATTTTTTGTACAGGGCCAATGGTTTACTTAGCACTTTACAAAAATTGATTATTCGCGTCAGTTCTAGAATTGGTGAAGTTGTCAATTTATGCCAGAATAAAGTACCACTGCATAGAATGGCAGAGATGACTTAAAAACTGATATTAGACAGGACTGTAAGCTTTGTTTTTAGAAGTTTGAATCTTTAAACAGGCCTGTTTTCTTCTGTTCTCTTCGATTTAATACAAACGTAAGTGCTCCCCTCAGAAAAATCTGGTATTTCATGTGTTCTAAACAAAGCTGTCAAATTCATCCTATAGAAAAGTTTATCCCCCATATGTCCTAAATGGCACGTTTGCCTAGGTGCCGTAACCCATAGCAACCAATAAGATGTTTGTTTTTAAACATGTGACCAGGATATTCTACACGCTGATTGGTTGATATGGGTTACTGCTCCTGGGCAAACTTAGTGCCTTTAATTACATAACCCCCTATATCTATTTAAACATTTAATGGCAAGATTTTATATTTTGTATTAAAATGGTTTCTCTTTTTAAAGGTGCTGAACATAATGGCTACCATAGATAAGTAAGTGCTCATTTTCAATTTAATTTCGAATTGTGGCTAATTTTGCAGATGTACAAATGAAAAGATACAAATATCTAATTGTAGGAAATATTGTGTTCTGTCGAATTGGCTTTTATGTGTTCTTCTGCACTGGGGGACACACATTAAAGTGGTGGTTCACCTCATGTTATAGAATGGCCTATTCTAAGCAACTTTTCAGTTGGTTCATTTTTTTCTATAGTTTTATTTGCCTTTTACTTCTGACTCTTTACAGCTTGCAAATGGGGGGTCACTGACCCCTTATAAAAAACACATGCTCTGTAAGGCTACCAATGTATTGTTATTGCTACTTTTTATTACTCATTCTATCTAGGTCCTCTCCTATTCATATTCCTGTTATTCAAATTTGTGCATGGTTGCTAGGGACCCTGGCAACCAGTTTTCTGAAACTGCAAACTGGAGCTGCTTAAAAAGCTAAATAACTCCAACCACAAATCATAAATAAGAACCAATTCCAAATTCTCAGAATATCACTCTCTACTACATACTTGGTTATATCAAAGGTGTACAACCCCTTTTAAGTATTTTCAATTGTCCCTGAACCTCAAATTCTGAACCAAGTGTAGGTGAAAAACAGCATTCAGTTTCCCAGCTGCCCCAGTCATGTGACTCTGATAAACTTCAGTCATTCTTTACTGCTGGACTGTTGCAGTGATCCCCCCCGCCCAGCAGCCTTACAACTGAACAATGGGAAGGTAACCTTATAGCAGTTCCCTAACACAAGATAACAGCTGCCTGGTAGATCTGAGAACAGAACTCCATAGTAAAATCCAGAGCCCTCAGACACATTCCGTTACATTGTGTAGGAGTAACGACTGCCAGAAAGTAGTTCCATCCTAAAGTGCTGGCTTTTTCTGAAAGCACATGACCAGGCAAAATAACCTGAGATGGCTGCCTACACACCAATATTACAAATAAATAAATACACTTGCTGGTCCAGGAACTACATTTTATATTGTGTGAATTATATGCAGTGTAAACAGTGTAATTTAGAAATAAAAACATCATAAAAATCATGACAGAATCCCTTTAACAAGTCTGTTCTCAGCAACCGAATGCAGTAAAAAGTTGAAAGGAATTAACCCTGAGTGTAAGGGCCTTTTGGAAGCACATCATACAAATTGGGACTATGGATGATTCAGCAATTCTTTTTGGAATAACTCACTGGATGCATATGTTAAAGTATGCTTTTCTGATCTGTGCTTAGTTTCAAACCTATTGGTCAATGACTACTTTGATCTTGCATAGATGATCGAGAAACCTAGAATGAAGTCACTCAGTTACTTGACTGTATCATAGATTTTATTATCTTTGGCAGGTTAACTGTTACAAACTGTAAGTAAAAAGAAAAACTTCCATTCCAGCACTCCTAATGGAATACATTTGTTATATTTATAGTAAAGAGCAGACAGAACTTGACCAGCAAGATATGGAAGATGTTGAAGATGTAGAAGAGGAAGAAACGGGGGAAGATGCAAACAGCAAAGGTAACAATTGAAACTGTTTCTCTTCCTAATAATTATGGCAATGCAATTAAATTGGCGTTTCATCTTCTCTGTGTGTGTGATCATATATTATAAATAAATTGTTTGTGAATCTCTAGCTAGGCAACTGACTGCCCAAATGATGCAGAATCCTCAGGTTTTAGCTGCTCTGCAAGAAAGGCTGGATGACCTAGTGGGGACACCTACAGGATACATTGAAAGGTACTTTTTGTAATGTAAATTTTACATTTTGGTGGTTTAGTGTAAAAGATTTTGCTATGAATGTTCTTATCTTATTCTCTTCAGCTTACCCAAAGTAGTGAAAAGGAGAGTGAATGCACTTAAAAATCTTCAAGTAAAATGTGCACAGATAGAAGCAAAATTCTATGAAGAAGTCCATGAATTGGAGAGGAAGTATGCAGCCCTCTATCAACCCCTTTTTGACAAGGTAAATCATATTTAATATATTTAATAGGGATGCACGGAATCCACTATTTGGGATTCGGCCGAATCCTTGGTGAAAGATTCGGCTGAACCGAATCCTAATTTGCATATGCATATTAAGGTCAGGAAAGGAAAATGTGAAAATACTTTTGTGACGAAAAGTCAAGTGATTTCCCTACCCGCCCCAAATTTACATATGCAAATTAGGTTTTGGCCAGCACAAGGATTCTGCTGAATCCAAATCCCAAACCGAATCCTGGATTCGGTGCATCTCTAATATTTAAAAATAACTTAAAATTCGTTCAATAGTTTTTTTACTTTTTCTGATGCACACTTTTTTTCAAACTCTAGAGAAGCGATATAATAAATGCTACATATGAACCTACAGAAGAAGAATGTGAATGGAAAGTAGAAGAGGAGGATATTTCTGTAAGTGTTTCTAAAATAGCTATATTTGCAGTGTTTCCAAAAAGTCTTTTAAAGTATTGAAAATATAATGTACTATTGTGCTGCACTGGTAAAATTGGGGTTTCTTCTTCAGAAAGACTACAATAGTTTATATAAACGAGCTGCTGTGCACCCATGGAGGCAGCCATTCAAAGTTAGAAAACACTTGGGTTACACAATAGATGAACCCTATTGTATACTACAGAGCTTGTTATTTACTGTGTAGCTTTGAAAGGCTGCCCCCATGGCTACACAGCACATTATATAAACTCTAGTTTTGTTTCTGAAGCAAACAGTCGTTTTACTAGTGCTGCCAACGTAAAATGTTATTATAAATTTCATTTTTTGATGTTGCTCTTCCTTTAACTAAGATACAAATCTTGCCTTAAAGGGGACCAGTCGCCCAAAATATTAAAAATCTTATTTTATTTTAGGCAAGCAAAATGAACTTTATTGAACACTAAATGAATTAATCTGGCTTCCTTCAGTCTGGGAATTCAATATTATAGCAGGCAGCAGCCATTTTGTGGACACTATTATTAAGGCAAGCCTTGCATCATCTCAGAATTGTTTGTGCACCAGAATGGGGGACCTGATGACCATCCCCATGCCCTGGCTACACAATTAAATGGCGAAGAGAATGTGGGAAATGTGTGGAGAGCAGTGACATCTAGGAAGTGCTGAACGGAAAGTGAAAGTAATTGTCTGCTCCGCCTCTATACCTAAGGCATAGAGGAGGGGCAGACAATATTTGATTGACAGCTGAGATTTTTAAATGCGTTTACAACTGCTGTGAATGCTTTAATAAATAGAAATTAAGATTTCATGTTTAATTTGAAAAGGACTTATTATACAGATTTTTGTGCCTGGGTGACAGGGTCCACTTTAAAATTGCAGTAAAACCGTGCCAACAGTAATATGTATATAAACTTTGATTTCACCACATCAAACCCCAAGTCTAAAGAAGAAGTCTCTGTACAGTCTCAAAGCATCCCAACAGCTGATCAACTTGCTCATTACTAAAAGAACTACTTCAGCAGAATGTCTCGCTCTTGCAACCCACTTAGAAAACATGATCCCCCCCCCATTTGTCAGTCAATTAATCTGCTCTAGCAGATTTCACTTTAGTTTTTTATGAAGAGCAAATTACTTTTATTTATTTTTTTTTAAATGAAATCTGAATGTTAGTTCCCTAGGTGCCCTCAGTAATGTGACTTGTGCTTTGATAAATGTCGGTCACCCTCAAACAGCCTGTCAACAGAACTTTTTATTACTGAGCCTTCTATTCCGGCCCTCTTCTATTCATATTCCAGTCCAATGCATGGTTGCTAGGGTTATTTGGACCCTAGTTACCAGATTGGTTAGGATGCAAATTGAAGAGCTGCTGAATAAAAAGCTAACTAACTGAAACCTTCAGTAAAAAAAATAAAATAAAAAAAAATGCAAATTGTCTCAGAATATCACTCTACATCATACTAAGTTATCTCAAAGGTGAGCAACCCCTTTACGTTTAATGTAGAAAGTATGTAAACAATTGAGATATTAAACTGTTCTTTCAAGGGGGACCTCAAGGAAAAAGCCAAACTCGAAGAGGAGAAAAAAGATGAAGAAAAGGAGGATCCCAAAGGAATACCTGAATTCTGGTTAACCGTATTTAAGAATGTTGATCTCCTTAGCGATATGCTTCAGGTAAGAGCTGGTTACTTTCATATCAACCTTATTTAAAAGATTTTTATCTAATTTTAAAGTGTGTATGCATGTACTTCTGTTGTAAATAACATATTGCAAGGAATTCCATAACCATATGCAAGCACAAGGTCAGACCTTTAATAGAAGTCTGTTTTTAACACACACCCCTTTTGCATAGACTTTGTAGATGAGATCATCTTGGGGCGTTGCATGCAAGATCTACACACAGTTGGGGGATGCCTAGAGCAATTTGAAATCCTTTAGCTTTATTTAGGATCATTGTGGGAGCCATCCCTGCTTCTGCATTTCATGTTGGCATCCAGAACTTACTAATATTTAGTGTAATAGTGTACATGTAGAGGAGAAAGTATTTCCTCTTCCACTGGCTACCACACAACACGTTTAATGGTCCACCCACACATTTAATAGCTGGCATGTTTTTTGCCCCTCCTCAAATACTGTTAAGATTTGCTTGAAATCATATGGGGGTTTCCCTTTGCCTTTCTGACCACATACAACCAGTTGTCTCTTGGCCTTCCCCTTATTTGTGGGAATCAGTCGGCTTAATTTTTAGATTCTTACTCAGTTGCTTAGATGTTATAGTTAAGTGACAGCCCGACATTTGGGGCATCACATTTTATTAATGTCTGCAGTTATCAACCAGGGACAACTCCTAATTGCTATTGAGGAATTGGGTCAAGCTGAAAGTGTCCAAACTTTGCTCATGGCATATTTACTATTTTCTTTGTTTATATTGTTAAACTCAGTGTAACTGTGAATTAACAATTACAATTTTTTTTTTCTACGATGGGTGCATTACACTAATCCCAGTTTTTTGTTTTTTTTTGTTTTAATTATCATGGTCTTCTCCCCTAAAGGAACATGATGAACCAATTCTAAAACATTTGAAAGACATAAAAGTAAAGTTTTCAGATGCTGGGCAGCCAATGGTAAGTAATGATGTTAAATGAATAATAAGCCTAAAAAGAGACTAGCCACATCTAATGGGCATTTACTCATACTGACTACACATTGATTTGACACTTTCAAAAATGTGTTTGAAACTCATTTTTAAAAAAATTGAATTTTTTTCTGGTTTAATTTCAACCATACATGCCCAGTAGGTCGAGCAGTATGTCTAAGGGTTCTGTTTCATCAGGGTATCCTGCAGTACTGCTGGCTATCTAAGCCAAAAACATACTCTGCTTTGTGTGTGGTTAATCAGGGCAGTGAAAAGCTTTCCTTCGTTTCTGCTGTTTCAACAGTTTCTCCACAAATCGAGCTGGGCAGTATGGCTGGCTTCTTGCCCACTCACCTGCATGTCAGAGCACACATGTGTGGAGATTGGGGAGGCAAGTGCCTGGCTAGGGGAAGGGCAGAATGAAGCGCTACATGCCCTGCATCCCTCCCCTACTGTTGTGGCATGTTTATTATCTGCCTACCCCTAGTTTTGGTCCTGTCCACAAAAGAATGCGGCTGTGTACGGCCTAGTGTTATCGGTCTTCTGTGCAGGCTACATTGGCCGGTTACTCTGAAGGGTGGCTAACTGTGGCTTGTACAGGTTAAACGCAGGTTTCACACACGTAGCTGAAAACTGAGCGGATTGCACACTCTTTTGATCAAATAACACTAAAGATTTATAAGTAGGGGAAAAAAAATGGATTCCTCCCCCTCCTATAATACTGCCATTCTGGACAAAGTTATCCATCTTTAATATTGAACATAAATAATGCAATAAAATTTCAATTCCGGTCTGGTTTAAAAAGGCGAAGTGACTATCTGCACGTGTGTGTGCGTTCCAATGTTTTTTAAAAATCGGAAGTTACTTTTCTCTGCTTTACCAATAATTTTCAGCCTGCCTTTTCCCTCCTCGTTCCTGACGCATTTAGGTTTGTGGAGAGGGTGTGTGTTTATCTCCTCCGCTTAATTTATTTCTCGAAGAGCTGCGAGCAATGAAGGCAGCAGACAGATCACCCATAAATCTGTCAGGACCAAAGAAAAACCCTGGACAAATTCCATACTTTCATACTCTTACTCCTCACAGTTCTTAGGAAAATAAATCCTGCTATTCAAAAGTTGAGAACAAGGCTCAGCAAGTAACTTTGGCTATTAAAAAAGCCAGCTAGCAGGACATTGGAGCGCACATGTAAGTGCAGGTCGCCATATCACCTTTTTTTAAGTGCGATTTTATAAAAATATAACTTTCTCCAGGATGGCAATATTATTGGAGGAATTCATTGTTTACTTATACATTTAGTTACTTGTCCTTTAACACCTACTGGCTGGTACTCTTGCTTTTGCAAGTTTTCTGTACAATATAATGAAAGGTGGCATTGGTCAACGTTGGCACTATTCAGCTGGCACAGAGACCATCCGTCTTAACAGAAGCATTCTCATTAATAAAAAATATATTTTCACAAATACAGAAAAATAATAAACGCTAACGCTAAAAAAAACAACCCATTTAATCTGGCTTCTGACGTCCTGCACACTGAATCCCCAGATAAATGTTTACTTAGTCAGTGGCTAATATTGTATGCAGTTTTACTTTTCTTGTACTTATTGACATGGCTGTCTGCAGTAAGCAGTTTATTATATGGGAGCATCTAAGACTTCCCTTGTGCACTTATTTATTTTTTCTCTCCCTAAATGAAGGTTTGTGTCCTATTGCTAAGGTTTCATAGTGTTCCTTTAAACAGGATAAGTCAGGCTTTTATTTTAAAATCCCCTATTTACCCTAAACAACCCCCCAGAATAACATAACCTTACTCTGTGTATTGTGACTTCTCGCATAAGTTGTCCTCCAACTATGAAGATCTGAGGTACCTATTGCTCATGCCTGATTTCCATTGGAGCATGCCCAGTAGGCACCTTTTTGAGGTCTTCATAGTTGGAGGGTGGAACTTCATGCTAAACAAGGAAGTAGCTAAAGCTGCTATTCGGAGAAATGAAAAGTTAATGGAGGAAGACGGTTGTTATCCTGGGGACTGTTTAGACTAATGTGTACTTTTTGTTCTTGTGAAAGAGGTCTGCTGGGATGTTGTATATTGAACTGCTTAAAATTGACAAATAGGTCAGGTGGGATATATCGTACAGAGCTCACATCTAGTTGCGCAAACTGCGGACCCAAGTGTGGGGGGGGGGCAGCTCGGGCAGAGCAAAGGGAGAGGCAAGGCAAGTTATTTGTGTCACGTTAAAACAAACCAAATGAGTAATATTTATTCAGTAATGAAAGGTCAGAATAACTGTTCATGCTGAATGTATACCTTTTATATTTATGCAGCTCGGTATGTAGATATATATTTGTTTTTTGTCGTCCCCGTCCCCCCCGCAGAGTTTTACATTAGAATTTTACTTTGAACCAAATGAATTCTTTACAAATGAAGTTTTGACAAAGACATACAAAATGAGGTCAGAGCCTGATGAGTCAGACCCTTTCTCTTTCGATGGACCTGAAATTATGGGATGCACTGGGTAAGTGTACATATGTTTAAGTGTTCTCCATACATTTGAGAATGTGGGTTTTTAGGTAAACATTCAAAATGGTACGTCATTATCATATATGTTGCATAGAGTAGATTAAATGAGGTAGATATTACAATAACATATTGACATATGAAGCCAGTATTAGTGAGAAAGTATAAGCATT